>NW_022196904.1:55363881-55429069 GCF_008632895.1 Mastomys coucha
AAAAAAAAAAAAAAAAAAAAAAAAAAGGTTAACTAATCAATTAGCCATTAATCCTAGCTTTTTTATGCCTATTGAATAATATCTTACTGTATAGTCTATAATTTAACTCTTCACATGTAGGTGAGCACCTGATTCAGCTAGAAGGGGAAGTAAGACCAAGTTCACATGTAGGTAAAGAGTTAAATTATAGATTATAATGGTAGCATAGAACTATAATAATGGCCATGAAATCTGAAACCGCACAAAGAAATGTTATTAATCAATAGGAAAACCAGGACTTTTCAATGACACTGAAAAACACACATAGGAACATTAAAAATCTGTCTTACCAGCAGTTAGGAAATGTATAGAGAAATTGGGTTAGGAGCGTGGCCCCATGATAAATGCTTGCCAAGTATGCCTGAGGCTCTGGGCTGGATCTAAGCACCACAAAAAAATGAACAAATCAGTAAAACAAGTAGAATATGAATATTTGTTTCAATACATTATAAATTTAAACAATGGAATTTGAAACCTGAAGTGTTTCATTTCTTTGTTAGAAATTTAACAAGACAGACTGGACAAGCACAGCCTACCTCCTCACTTAAAGGGGGTGACAAGGCAGAGGAGGTGACCTTTGTGTCTCAGGGCCTCAGTGAGCTGGCACACCCTCCTAAGTGAGGATCCTGCCTGCTCTCCCCTGTGGTTTGAGTCTCACCAGAGATGTCCAGACAGACTCCTTTCCTGTGAAGTAAGTGTCTTTTTGCTTGGGTTCAGAATTTGCTGACATTCCTTTCCCTGGGACACGCCCACCCTTGTCACATCCTCCCTCTGCTTTTAAGTCTGTCAGTTGGGCATCAGCAAATCCCTTCTGTATTCACCCCTAGGATTCTCCAGAGGTGTCAGGATTATTGAAGTGACAGAGGAATCCCACTGGTCCAAGTGGAACAGCTATTTCTCTTAAGCTTGTCATTTCTGCAACACTGACCTTTTATGGCAGGCTTGTCACCTACTAGCATAGGTTCCAAAGGACACTTAAAAGGCCAGCACAGGTAAGAAGCAGTCCCCTTCCCCCACACAGGGCAATGATATCAGTTGTTCACCCAAACTATACAGCCCAAACCTGCCAACAACCAATACAGCATACATGTTCCCCAAAACCAGTGGACACACGATAAACTCCTCCCCACGGTTCGACCTGGATCCCTCTCCTCTGGAGTCTACCCACCCTGGATGGCTGAGATGGTTTGAATAAGGAATGCCCCTCCACTGGCTTAGGTATTTGAACCCTTGGTTCCCCGTTGGTGGTGCTGTTCAGGAGGCATGACCTTGATGAAGGAAGTATGTCCCTGGGAGCAAGCTTTGGGAATAGTTAACCTTGACTCTCTACCAGTTTGCCCTCTCTGCTTCCTGTCTGCAGTTGAGGGCGAGATTTCACTGCTTCCGGTTCCTGCCACCGTACTTGCCCCTTGCTGCCCAGTGTGATGGGCTCCTGCCTCTGAAACCGATGGCCAAAATAAACTGTCTCTTCCTTAAGTTGCCTTTGCTCGTGGTGGTTTATCACAGCAACAGAAAAGCCACTAACACGGTACCCTAACAGGAAAACCAACTGAATTCCTCCTTGAGGAACCTGGAAACTTTTATAAGGAAATGGCCTAAGTTCCTGACCTGTGTGATTCGGGACAGCTCCTGTGCGTTTGTGTTTCTACCAGCATGCTCTGGAAACAAATACCTAACGGTGTTGGAAGACTCTGCTTGTCAACTGTTTCCTCTGTGACTCCGCTTACACACGGCTCAGATTTCACTTATGTCTTCCTCACTTTTTAAAATATGTACTTTGATTGGCCAACTCTCCTTTTGGTTATCCATTCTTCTAACATGTTACGTAGACGTTACGTAGACACATTTCTGAGAATAACAAGGGAGCAGAATTCCCCAATGCCCGCCGTGAATGAACACCACACTCAGTGCACGGAGACTGCTCTGCAAAAATCGTCAGAGGTATTTGACTTGAGTGAGTGACTTTTTCTCAGCCCACAGAGAACAGGTTACATTCATTTAAGAAATGGTGTAGGTATTAAGATGGTCTATCCATAAAGTCATTCGCCAACTGTTTCAATGAACAATGGTTCTGCTTGGAGGATGGCACAGACATTAGGTGAGGGTAAGAATTTAGTTCATTAGCTGTGATAATTTGGAAAAGCATTCATCTCAGAGAAAGAGTAATGTATTATTTTTAAGTATACAGTTTGGAGTTATTTAAAATTTATATTGAGAAAAATGTATTTTCACTATTGCTGTAGACGAGCATCTACATAAGACTGTTAAATTGTTGTTTTATATCAAACAACTTTTATAATACTTATTTTTATTGTTATAATATTTTATAAATTTTAAGGAATATGGCAAAAAAGATACTGTAGGTATTGAAGGGGGGGTCTCTGGAAGGAGCAGTGGTACAAAAGGGAAACAAGAATGTGACTCAATTCTATTTAATTAAAATATGTTTTTAAATGTTAACAAATTCAGATAAATTGAAATCATGTAACTTTTCTCATCATAATGCAATAAAAGTTTAAAAAAAAATCATCAGAGGAAATGGTGTGGTCTGTCACTGACTGTGATCTCAGTCCATGGACTTGTGGACCCTGAACTTCCAGAGTTTGTCCTCTGCAGTTTGTATTCTCAGCTAGTATGTCATGTCGTGGCAATTTAAACTGGAGCCGGGGTTTTGGGAAAATGGAGTTACTTAGCTAGACCATAATAGCTGGATTCCATGCGTATCAGAACCATGAAAACTGAAGACTGCCAGCGTTTGTGTTTTGCTTTCACAGATCCAATACGAGCCTGAAGCCAGCAAGACCCTTGACCTGACGTGTAATCTGCATAAGCCACTCATCCTGACCTCCAAACACCCACCATGGCACCTCATGTAAAAAACAAAAACAACCAAACAAAACAAATAGAAACCCCACTCCATAAGATCACTGCTACACCAGAGAAAGGACTGTGCAGCTATAGGATAGCATCAGAAGTCAGGAGACCTCAGTTCTTGGACACAATCTGTCCGGCGTGGGTTGTGTATTACTTTCAGACTCTCAGTCTTAAAAAAATGACAAGACTATGCACCTAGTCTTTATGTATTACCTATGAATATGATCAGAATCCTAGCAATTATAGTGTCTTAGTGACTTCAAAACGGAGAAGTAAAGCCCTGTCTGGTGCGACTAAGCAGTGAATTCCGAGAAACTCACCCCGTGCAACAGGTCTCACGTGGGAGGCTGCCTCTCGGTGGAGGAAGGGAAGAAGGGGTGGGGGGAGGAAAAACGTGGTTTTTTTTTTTTATCAGCGTGGTGCATGCGTAGGAGGATATGCAACAGCAGTGGCAATGGAAATGTGTCACTTCTGTGCAGCTAATGGTGACACGTCTTGTTGTTGCTGGGTCCTTCAAGGCTGGCCATGGAGCTACCTGATTGCTAATACTGTCCCCTAGCAGCTTCTGTCAGAAGTATGAACAACACAGCCCAGGTGTTAGCCCTGCATTACCCTAGAAGAATCCTGCCTATACTCAGCGAGCCTGCTCTACGAAAAAAGGCACCATCTGGCCGGTTTCCATTCTCCACTGAGTCTGGCCCACTCACCTCAATCTCCATGTATTTAATGCATGCAATATGTCACGCTGCTCCCCCTAATACAGAGAGAAAAAAGATCTGTTCAAAATGCAGCCTAGAGCCTCTACATTCAGGAAGCCCAGAGCCCAAAACTTTGCAGATCTCCAAAGTAGCGCCCCCAAGAGCACTGAGCGTGTACATTTCCCCTAAGGCTAAAATGGCACCTGGAACTTTCTGAGACTTTTAAATCTGCAGCTAGTCCATAAATGTTGAAATAAAGTCTTTTATGATTTATAAAGCTAATTAGAGCCCAACCGTAGCACCGCTGAGTGATATTAATTATGAGTTCTTCCAACTGCTGAAATGAAGCTATTGAAATGCTGTCGCCCACGAAGCATGTGGATGTGGTAGGTTTAGTCATTTGATAAAAGGCGGAACTGTGTAAAAACTAAGGCAGACACAAGTGACAGCTCATGCTGGTGAGGACGAGGGGGAAGCACCCTCCATTGCTGGTGGGAGTCCTAACTTGTGCAGCCACGATGGATATCAATGTGGTGGTTTCTCAGAAAGTTGGGAATCAATGTATTTCAAGACCCAGCTATATCACTGTTGGGCATATACCCAAAGGATGACCCATCCTACACAAGGACACTTGCTCAACCATGTTCATTGTCGCTTTATTCGTAATAGCCAGAAACTGGAAACAACCTAGATGTCCTAGTGTCCAACTTGGCGATGATAGTTTTTTCTCCATCTTGTTATATTTTATTTTGTCATTTTGTTATCTCATAGGAGCCTGCTCTTCTCTAATGAGAGACAGAAAAGGAGTGGGTCCCAATGAGAGGTGAGGTAGAGCTAGGAAGAGTGGTGGAGGGGAAACTGTAATCAGGATATATTGGATGAGAAAATAACCTATCTCCAATAAAAGACCAAAAAGCTTTAAACAGTGAAAAGAGATTTTCTTTCAAAGAGATGACCACCTTCTATTGCTTTTCAAATAATCCCATTAATTCTCATATAATACCATTAGTGTACCTGTGATTGACATGCATCTCTCTTAATTGGTTAAAACTTGACCTGCCTTATTCGTGCCACATCTGTATTTGTCCAAAAACATAACCATTAAAATGATGCACGTCCACTGACAAAATAGGCATATGTGGTGCTTAGCCCACTGCCTTTTATACGTTAGACTCAAACGCTAATTCTTTTATATGATTTGGGGAAAATGGTTCATTAGCTGGCTGCAATTTCTGAATTTCCTTGTAGAAGAAGTATTGTAAACTTGTTCTGCAAGGTCTCTCTAATGTCATCTGTAATCTGTGCTGAAGGTAAAATGGCCACATTACAGGCAAAAACATGGCATCAAGTGTTCTAAATTAAGCTTCAGAAGATCTCCAAGAAATTGGAAAACTTAAAGACACCCTCTTAGAAGTTACAATAGAGAAACTGAACCAATGAAAGCAGCTGTCATATCCTGAGATCCATCACCCAGTGGGGTTAGAATGATCTTTGACAAAAGTAAACAGATTGGAGAACTTCAAATTACTTTATTTCACCTTATTTACCTACATTAATTTCTACTTATAGCTATTGATAAAGATTTTCCATTTAATGTATTAATTTAACAATTCATGTTTTAAGCTAATTTTTTTCCTTTTAATGTGTCAGAAAGTCTCACCAACATGGCTGCCTAAATAGGACCAGAGCAAGGATGTCATCAGACATGCTAACATAATGAGAGGAAAGATCACGAGTCCTTAAGTCTACATAAGAACTAAATTCACTGAAGAAATGAAGGGAATGGGAGGAAAACATCTTTCTTAGCAAAAAGTATATCAATCATTTAACCAGTACCAAATGGTCAGCCCTGAAAGCATGTACATGCGAGTAACGTGACATACACATGGAAGTAACATGACATATACATGGAAGTAATGTGACATACACATGGAAGTAACGTGATATACATTGAATAGATTGTATGTATGTCTTCAAGAATACAAATATATGTTTGTCAACAATTAATGGTAAAAGAGACAATTGATTTGAAAAAGACAAAGGAGGGGTGTAAGAGAGGGTTCGGAGAGAAGAAGGGAAAGGAGAAGTGATGTAATATTATAATCTTAAAACATAAGGTCTCCCCACACATATGTAGCAGATGCGCAGCTTGGTCTTCATGTGGATCCCAAACAACTGGAGCAGAGGCGATCCCAAAAGCTGTTGCCTGCATGTGGGGTATACGTTTCTAAGTGCCTTGTCCGGCCTCACTGGGAGAGGATGCGCCTAGCCTCACAGAGACTTAAAGTGCCAGGGTGGAGAGATACTCGGGGGTGGGGGTGGGGCCCACCTACTCAGAGGAGAAGGGGAGGGAGGGTGAGGAGGAGGATTGTGGGAGGGAGTGACCGGGAGGTAGGCAGTGAGAGAGATGTAATGTGAATAAGTAAAAAATAATAATAACAACAAATAAATTTTTAAAATAAATAAATAAAAATACAATAGGGATCACACATTTATCTTGAAGGGTTTAAATAAAAATACACAGAGTTGGGTAAGTAGAGAGGGTGAGCAGATCTAGGAAGAGTTGGGAGGGGATATAATCAAAGCACATTATGAAAACCTTCAGTGAACTAATAAAAAATTTAATATCATAATCTCAATAAATAAAAGGAATAATTTTTAAAGCATCATTTGAGGTGACCCAGACCTGTAATCCCAAAATTGATGAGGCCAAGGGAAAAGAATTAAGAGTTTTGTGCCCACAGCCCTAGGCAGCTCTCGTCCCTGCTCAAAGGCTTCACTTTAAAGTAGGTAGCCAGTCAATAGAAGGATGCACGTTAGGGGAAAGTGAGGAGGAGAGAGGCTGTGTCCCTGGTTCTAAAATGTCTTCTAAAGCAATGCCTGCAGTGTTGTGCCTGGGAGATCATCATCAAAAAGGAGAGAGAATCTGAGAGCTACAGGGAGGGAAGGGGTGCTAAGAAATGCTATATTCTGTACACCACATGGTTTTGCACTCATGACCTCTACAGCCCTGGTCATCTGCACAAGGTCCGACTAAGATCAGCCAGATAAAATCCTAGGATAGATGGGTTAGAGCCCACAGTTACAGGCGGTGCTTGGGAGCTACTGGTAGTTAATAGGTGCTGGAAAAGAGAAAAATCTTTTTGAGGATGTGGCCACATGTAGGTTTCCCATTCCCCAGAGGATAGGCCCTCATCCATGCATGGATGGGCAGCACTAACTGGACCTAGTTGGTTATCAAATAAATATGACATTGGGAAGAGGCAGTTAGGGTATGAGGAGAGCTGGAGGAGGGAAAGGAAGTAGACATGATCATATTCATAATAAAATGTATGGAATTTCCAAAAAATAATATATTTTTTTAAAAACCTAAGACACACACTCATGTCTTCTTCACCCTACTGTCAATGTCCATTTTCTTTAAAGGGCATTGTTCTCAAAGGAATCTATGCACTGCTTCTTAGAGTGCTCCTGGAGGCCACTCAATGAATCCCAAACAAAGCTGTTTGGTCCCACGATCCTGGCAATCAGTAGCTTTAGTCCAAGCTGAGTTATCTGACATATACATATACGTGTGTGTGTGTGTGTGTGTGTGTGTGTGTGTGTGTGTGTGTGTGTAAATACAAACCTCCTGGGAAATGATATCCAACTTTGCATCTCACCATGCTGACCAAATGCCACCACGAGGAACAGCGATTTCAAGGCAGGGAAAGGCAAATGCAAAATACCTGAGGTGGGAGATAACACAGCTCTTCCCAGTGATTAAAGGTAGATCATGGGCGCTGAACAATGTACAAAACAAGTTGGTCCTGAGGCTACAAGGGAAGAGTGGGAAGGAGAGCATGCAGAGATCCAGTTTTGAGCTTGTAAGAATTAGCTGGCGATCTGCCTAGGCGTGCTGACTCTTATGCTTGGGTTTCCACAGCTCCCAGAGCATTCTGATTTCAGAGGGCAATGCACCAGCGCTGGGTGCATAGACCTGTGGTAAAGCACTCAAATGAAGAAAGCCTTGGGTTCAGTTTTCAGTATAAAAAGCATGGGACATGTGTGAGTCTGTTGCCATGTAGGAAAGCAACTAAGCACACGCGCGCGCATAACCTGTGTGGGTCCTTGAGTAGCAGTGTGTTGTGGGGTTAGCCTTGCAAATGGGCTCCGTAGCCTAGGGTTCCAGACATTGTCACCCGTGACCTTCTACCGAAACCTGCAAGGAGGGGTGTCCGCCGAATGTCTCAGCCCTGAAGCATGGTAGCCATCCCTTGGCAACTTATGGGCTACTCGTCAAGTAACAGCTCCAGCGGAAGTACAGAGTACCCGGGAGACATGGTGAGTACTCAGGAGACTCCACGCCCCATTCCCGGGGTCTTCCCAAGGCCGACCCAGGCCACTGGTGGGCCAGCTTCTTTTTCAGGAAATCCACCCTCCCAATTCATGGTCACAGTGTTGGTGTCTCCTGAGTACTCGGCAGAATCCCCCCGAACCTCCAGAAGCCTGATCACCTGTAGCCTGGCTCCTGAAACCATGAAGAAGCAGCCAGTCATCCATCCTGGATAGGCTAACACCAGGGCCTGTCAGAATCAGCAGCCTGTCCCAGCTTAAGTGGTGCTAGGCCAGAGCCCACCCTCTCAACCCTCCCTGTAAACTCGGAAGGGTGAAACAGACACCAGTGGGAGCTGGAGAGAGCCCCCTTTTGGTTCACAGCACTGAGCTTTCCTGACCACAAAACAAAAAATAAATAAACTCACAGCAGCTATTAAAAAAAAATGCTCTGGAGCAGATGATCATAGAGAAGAGAAACTGCAAGGTGCAAGGTAAGCAAGGATCACTGAGCTCAGGGCCTGGCTCTGAATAAGGAAGGCTCTCTCAGAGCCAGAGAAAAAACACTGTCAAGTACTGAGCGAGATAAACACAAAAGCCGCCAGGACCAAGGCTTGATATTCCTACTTTCCTCTTGAAGGATGTATTTGATAATATAAAATCTTTCTATGTGGTAAGATTTCTCTGCAAAAAATTTCAATATGCAGCAGAGGTGGCAACAACAGTTGTCACTCTCAGTTTAACAGGAATTAAAAATGCAAACTACTCACAATATGCAGATAAGTCAATGAAAAAAAAAACCCTGTAGAAAACTGGATGAAAGGCATGTACACAAAAAGGACATGGCTCACAAAAAGAAAAGTGGAAAGCTAGTCCCACTGGCCACCAAGGAAATGTAAATGCAACTGGGAATTGCTGAGTATGGTGGCACACACTTGATTCTAGTACTAGGAGGCAAGGCAAATGGATCTCTGTGAGTTCGAGGCCCGTTTGGTTTGCATGGAGTTCCAGGCCAGCCAGGACTACACAGCAAGGCCCTATGTGAGCACTGTGACTAGGAACTATCTAGATACAATATTGTTTAAAACTTAGCTCTCCCGAGAATGGAAGGGGGCAGGAGAGGCCTGGGGACAAGCAACAATCAATCACAAAGTTTAGGAAAGGAGCTGACCCTGTATTGCCTTTCAGATTAGGCTTTATTGGGAGAGCGATTTTATAGATGGGGCAGGGCGTGTTGGAGACTTGAGACTAGAGAGCGCTGGAGAAGAGCATCCATCATACCAGACAGCTTGATGCTTTGCTAAAGGGAAAGAGCCTTCAAAGCCCAGAGGATCTATGAGATAGCTTCCATGTTTAACATGATGGCGGGGAGGCCGAAGGAAAGAGCCTCAAATCCCATAAACCAAAGGGGTTACTGACTCTGATTTGCAAAGGGGTAGCAGGAAGTTCCATTCCATGTGACTTAGCTTGGCCTAATTTACAAGCCGAGCCGAGCGGCAGACAGTAGGTAGGACTACAAACTTACAGGCTGGCCTTACTTTCCGTTGATCTCTGTCACGCAGAACAGACAGCAGTGACTGTCCCCAGCTGCTGCATGACTGATCTTAAAATGGCAGGTCCATGGTCTTACCTGTGACAGCTTCAGAGTGAGACATGGCCATCTCAAGCAGTCACCGAGCAGGATAGGCCAGATGCTGACAAGCCAAAACATCCAGGCAGTGGACGGCTCAGCTTGGGCAGCGGAGTGTGTAGCCCTCAGAGCTGACTTCATCTCTTCAGAAAGCTCCAATTTGAGATCAGCAGGTGGATCAACCACTGGAGCCATGGGGTTTTCGAAATCGAGTCTGAGAACACTGAAGCTGGTCAGGTGACACGAAGGCCCATCTCTGGTTTAGAAGGACACAAACAGGTCTGCCTGTCCAGCGTGGTCTTTCTCTAGTCCTTCGAAGCATGCTAGAATTAGAACACTCCCATTAGTAGCCGGCCCAGAGGGTAACAAACTGGCTTCTCTGGAGGGTTCAAGAACCTGCTTGGCCCAACAGACTGAAAAGCCAAGTGTGTCCAGCAGAGGCCTCTGGTGTTCAAAAAAGAGAATCTCCTGAAGTGAAGACAGTGCTGGTGGACACTGTCCAGAATAGGCTCAGCAGCGGGGGCATAGGAAAGACAGTTCACAGGGGCAACTGACCATATCACTGTCTGTCTGCCTGGAGGGCGGAATTTTAGAAGACCCAGAAACGAACGCTCCAAAGTTCATTTTTCTTTGCCCCTTACATTTCGCTTTTTTCTTTACACTACACTTTTACAAATACTTTGAGTCTTCGAGAGACAAAGAGAGACAGAGACAGAGGGAGAGAAGGAGGGAAGGAGGGAGGGGGAGAGAGAAAGACTGAGACTTCGTGATGTTATTTTTCATTTAAATTTATTTATGCATTTTATTTATTGTCCAATCAAATTTATGTTCTCTCTCACTCTTCACAACCCCCCTCCTCTTTCATTCATCCTAGATTACCAACACGTAGAAATAGACCCCCTATTTCTTCATCTGTACTAATACTGAGTCAAAACGGGTAAAGATCTTAACAGAAGACCCCAAACTCAGAAACTGCCAGAGGGAAACTTGGGGGAACCCTTGAGATTCGGTTTAGAGTAGAGAGGCTTTCCTGGGAAGAACTCAGGAAGCTCCGGAAGTAATCTTGAGAATTGACAAACAAAGCTGGTATGAAGTTTTAAAGCTTCTGCCCCACAACGCCGAGAGTCCTCAGGGTGAGGTGGGAGCCGATGGTCCCAGAGATCTGCGCTGTACGTCAGAGGGAGACTGACACCCAGAATTTATGGAGACTCCTCTGAATTAAAGACCATCACCACAGAAATTAGCAAACAAATCATCCAATCAATAAACAGACAAATGAATGAGACCGTTCTCAAACTCAGAAATACAAATGGCCAATAAACATTCGAGAGCCGGTCAATATCCTGAGCTAGGATGGAAATGTAAACTGAAATCACGTTAATAGAGCACCTCACCCCATCAGAGTAGCCATTGTTAAGAAAATGAATGAACAACCAGGTGGTGAAGGCGGCACACACCTTTAACCCTAGCACTTGGGAGGCAGAGGCAGGCAGATTTCTGAGTTCGAGGCCAACCTGGTCTACAGAGTGAGTTCTAGGACAGCCAAGGCTACACAGAGAAACACTGTCTCGAAAAACCAAAAGGAAAAAAAAAACTAGAATTAAAAGAAAAAAGAAAAAAGAAAATGAATGAACAGAAATGCTGGCTGAGATGTGGAGAAAGAGGAACACGTATACACTGCTGGTGGGCATGTAAATTGCTGTGGCGACTATAGAAATCCATATGGAGTTTCCTCAAAAAATAAAAATAAAATCACCAAATGACCCAGATGACCTTGGCGGATACCTGAAGGAATTTAAGTCAACATACCACATAGATTCTCACATGAACCTATTTACGGTAGCTCTGTACACAATACTGAGGGAGAATCTTGGGAGAGTAGCACATGAATCGCGTTTTGTCCTGTGCTTGGTATTATGCATCGGTACAATCCTTGACAACAGCAACTGGTTGTTGTTTGTTTGTTTGTGGTGCTGGGAATCTATCTAATCAAAGCCTTGCGTATTCTAGGAATGGCTGTACTACCGAGCATTCTCCAGCCTTGACTGTCTCTTTTGGTGTAAAATGGTGAAACATGGGCCAGCAAGATGCTCAGCTGATGAAAGTGCAGCACAACCAAGTCTGAGTTCAATCTCCAGAACCACGGTGGCAAGACAGAGCCAGCTCCTGAAGGCTGTCCTCTGACCTCCACACACGTGCCCACATTCACACACACTCATCAGATATATATACACACATGTAACTAAAAAAGAAACTGTATTATGTCCTAAAATGTGGCCAGATTTGGAACTGTGGCACACAGCTCATAATTCCTGCATTTGTAAGATTGAGAATGGAGGGTGGGGTCAGCCTGGGCTACATAAAAATCAAAGAAAGAGAGAAAGAGAGAGCCCCAAAACAAATATAAAGATGTTCAATGACATGGTCCAGGAAAAAAAGAATATCTATGAAACACAAGCCACAATAATTTTTGAAAGAAGCAAAATAAACTTTAAGACAGTTTAACTTCTCTGTAGACATGCTCTTATTCAGAACACACTGTACCAAGTAATTCTCAATTTTCTTTTCAGATATTATAAACCTCAGAAGTCATTGTGCATGTCACCCAAGAACGTAAAATGTTGAGAAATAATGGAACATATTAAAGAAGCAATCTACCAAAACCATTTTGAATATTGAAATTCTATGTGAAATGCAACCTAAGTTAAATACCTCAGTGCCAAGCTGTTTCTCTCGGGGAAAGGGAGCTGCGTTAAAACCCAGACTTCTAAAGCAGGTGGGCAAAGAAGAGAGCCGGCTTAAGGCTGGATAGAACAGCCTTTACCAGCCCCAGGAAGAAGGGCCTCTGGAAAAACCAGGGCTGCTGTGGTTGCCCCACAGTGACTACTGTAAGGAACACATTGCTAGAGTTTGGATCTCTAATTCCAGAAAGGTCCAGTGGTGAAGCATTTTGGTCCCCAGAATGGTACCATTTGCATGTGGTGAGGCCTTTAAGAGGTGGAGCCTGATGAGGGGGTCTTTGGGAGTGTTTTAAACATGCCCTTGATTGGGATAGTGGAGTCCACACCCTCCCTCCACCTCTCCTTTACTTACTGGTTCTGAAGTGAGGAATTCTATTCACTTGCTCAAAACAACACCTAACTAAGCATGTACTGTGGCCTCAAGAACCAAGCAAAACAAACGTTTCACAAAGGATCATTTCAGATATCTGCTCCCATGACAGAAAGTTACCATCCCCATACAAATTCAGCGATGTTCCTGGGGACATCCAACCGCAGGCTAACTTCAACCACACCCAGCCAAGAGAGGGGATGCTGAAATGAAAGAAAGCTTTATGGTTTGTGTAACCTCAAAAGGCCCTGCTACCATGCCCCTGCCCCTGCCCTCTGAGCCCCTGCCCCTACCCCTGCCTTCTGAGCTCCTGCCCCTGCCCTCTGAGCCCCTGCCCCTCCCCTGCGTCCCCATCCCCGGTCCCTGCAGCTGTCAGCCCCTGTGTGGCAAACAGAAGATTAGAGAGAACAGAGCGTCTGACTCTTTAAGAATGTTATTCTTTTTTAAAGAAAGCAAGCAACAATACATTAACGAATTTTTTTGGAGGAATAACCAGGGGCAGTGAAAGTTCAAGAGGTCACTAGTGAAGGTCTGTTGGTTTTTCACCTTTGTCCCGCATTCCCAGTGTCAATATGTCCTGAGAAGGGGATTCACCTACACACACACACACATACACACATACACACACACACACACACACACACACACACAACCATGAATACACACACACACAACTATGAATACACACACACACACACATGTACAAACACACATGCACATGCATGGACACCCATTCACACATGAACCTACACACACACACACACACCATGAATACACACACACACACACACACACACACACCATGAATATATACACACACACACACGCACACAAACATATCCACACACATGCACATACACTGTCTTTCCTTCCTCTTTCTCTTAGCACTGCCCTGCTCCATTTTGATTCCTCTTTCCAAACTGACTACTCCTGACTCCTCCATCCTTGTCTTGGGCTTTTTCACTGTTCCTTGCTGAGCAGAGCTCATGGCTCCCCCTTCTCAGGTGGCCCCCTGAACTTTCTCTTGAAAGCCTGGATTGTTCTGAGACTCTTTTTGTTACCGGGTCTGTTGCATCTACCTTTCTTGATTCCTTACTTCCTTTGGCCCTGGATAGCATGCAAGTCTTGGTCTACTGGCTTATATACATTGATGTTAGCAACGATAATTTGTGGCCTAGTTTTGTTGTAAATATTGCCCTTGGGCTTTTGATTTTGCTTCCTAGTTTCTTTGTGTAAATGAGAATTTGGAGAAAATGAAAAGTTGTATCTCAGTCTAGAGAATAACCTCAGTGGTAATATGTTACAGTTTCCAATTAGGTGGTGGTTACCTGCCCCAACATTCTGGGTTCTCAAATGAAACACCCACACACACACACACACACACACACACACACACACACACACACAAAGCCTTATATTTTAATATGCCTTAAACAGCTCAATGGCTGAGCCACTTCTAAACCTCCATGTGGCTAACACACTTCTCTCCAATATTCCTGAGTTATTATTACTTATTAAAATCTATATCCCATCTCTGTTGCCCTAGATCTAGTTGGGGGGCTCCCTGGGGCTACTCTTTCCCAGCTCTTACATATTGGCTGTCTCTCTGTCCTGCAGCTCTCAGGCATGATGTTTCCTCTTCTTCCTGCTTTTCCTCAGTCCCTTATCCAGGAAGCCTAAAGCTTCGCCTCTGTCTCCCTGCCCAATCACTGGCCACCAGCAACTTTATTTTCCAATCAAAACCAACTGGAGGCAGGGTCCCTCAGTGTTTTACATGTGGATGTGCAATTTGGGGGACCAAATTAACATAACATAAGCAGCATTAGACCAAATCCACAACAGTAATGAGCACATACAGTTATTCCAGAAGACCTAGTATTGATTCAAAGCACTCATATGACAGCTCACAACTGTCTATAACTCCAGTTCCAGGGCATCTGATGGCCTCTTCTACCTTCCATAGGCACTAGACATATGTGTGGTACATACTCTTATACATATGGAAGAAAAACATCCATACAGATAAAGTGAAAACAATATCCTTCTATTCAAAGAATAGCTGTATCTCTTATCTCTTGCACAGGATCTTCTATACTCACTGTAACAGTCCTTGGTTGATAGCCAGAGAGGTTGATTCAGAACTTTGTCATCACAGTCAATACACAGCACACAAATGTGGGTGTATCTGCACAAGTGTAGGCATATCTACACAACTGACAAGTGTGGACATATCTGTACCACTGTGCAAGTGTGAGCTTATCTGTCGGAGTGATGTCTTGTTCAAAGGAATGTTCACAGATATTCACTTATATGTTCAAATTGTCTCAAGTTCTTTATTTTTTCTTAGTGTCATACAGGGGATTGCTGCCTAAAAACACTGCCGGCAGACAAACCCTCCTCATTTGTCCCCTACTCCTGTCACTGCATGAGGCTTCTCCTCTACTTACTCTTCCAGACTTTCCCAGCTAGTAGTAAAGTCAGCTTAAAACTCAGCAACTCCCCCTTTGGGGGACTTAGAATTATAAAAGTTCAGAGTCAGCCCAGAAATGACTGTCTTAGTTAGGGTTTTACTGCTGTGAACAGACACCAACAGACACCATAACCAAGGCAACTCTTATAAGGACAACATTTCATTGGGGCTGACTTACAGGTTCAGAGGTTCAGTCCATCATCATCAAGGTGGGAGCATGGCAGTGTTTAGGCAGGCAAGGCTCAGGAGGAGCTGAGAGTTCTACATCTTCATCTGACAGCCTCTAGGAGAAGACTTGCTTCCAGGCAGCTAGGAAGAGGGTCTTAAAGCCCATGCCCACATTGACGCATTTCTCCAAGAAGCCTACACCTCCTAATAGTGCCACTCCCTGGGCCAAGCATATTCAAACCACCACAATGACCTACCCTCTTTAGAGCTCTGGGAAAAGAAAAGAAAAGTAACAGAATGCACATGGGCATGTGTAGGTGTGTGTGTGTGTGTGTGTGTGTGTTGGTAAATGTGGTGTATATGTATATGCATGTTTGTATGTGTTTGTGTGTGAGTTTGTGTGGTGTGTGTGTGTGTGTGTGTGTGTGTGTAAGACAGAGGTCAACCACCAGTGTCTTTATTCAAGAGCCATCCATCTGGGTTTTTTGAGGCAGCATCTCTTACTAGGACCTGGAGGTTACCTACTAGGTTAGGTCCAGTGAGTCCCCTGGATCTTTGTATCGGTGTTTACCCAGTTTACTTGAGTTCCAGTTGTGGAGCTCAGGTCCTCTTGTTTACATGGCAGGCATTTTACTGACTGAGCTAACTCTCCAGCCTCAGAAAACATTTTTGACAGATAGAGAGAGAGACATGAACTCATTGTCTTGGTCTATTTTCACTTCCTTTTATCACAACAAAAGCTAGCCACTTACAGAGAAGAGGCTTATTTGGCCCACAGTTTTGGAGGCTCATGAACACAGTGACTATGTTGGCCCAGCTCGAGCAAAAATCCCACTGCAGCTTCTCTAGTGTCTAGCCCTGTGTGTCAGCCTGACTCTCCCCTTGGCACACACTGCCCAACCCTCTAGATCTATCTTGGGTCCACATCAAGTGTCTTGACCTAACTGGCAACCCTTCTCTGCACAACAGCCAACACTTAAACTGCTATCAGAACCTGGCCTGCCTGCTCCTCCATCCGTAGATTCCTCCCATGCTGAATTGAAGCTTTGCATCTAGCCTGATCCACCACCATACTCCAGGCTTGGACCATGTTGCCCATCCTGACACCAGGACAGCCTGTTCTGTCCACATGGCTTCATCCTACCTAAACTATTTTCAATTTCTAGACTAAATCTGCCTTCACATTCTCTATTCTGCTCTAACCTGCTCTGTGTGTATCAGACATAGAAGTAACAAAAAAGTCCACACACCCAAATCTCACTGCAAAAGTACAAACAATATGAAAGATCAGGCCATGATGTCCTCTCCAAAACCTACCAGTCCTGTAAAATGTTTGTCAATGAGAAATACCTACATAAACCCAAGTAAATGGACAAAGAATTCAAAAGGACAATCATACATTTCATCAAAGAATTAAAAAAATAATAATTAGAAAGGACCAAAAACAGCAGAAGGAGGAGGAGAATGAGAATAAGAACAAAAACAAAAGGAACAAAAACAGCAAGAACAACAAGGCTGTCTGGGCTGGTGCCCTGAACAGACCTTAAGCGCAAGCTCCACAGCCAGTCCCACCACACCCAGAGGAAGCTCCACTCCCAGGCACTCTGACATGCCCAGGATCAGAGGTGAGGAGGAGCCAACATCTGTCCCAACACCAGGAGTAACTGGGACCAGTGGTACCAGGTACACAGCCCAGTGGCTCAGATTCCTTCCAGTCTCTCTGGGCTGGTGCCCTGAGCAGACCTTGGGTGCAAGCTCTGCAGCCAGTCCCACAACACCCAGAGGAAGCTCCATTCCCAGGCACTCTGACACACACAGGATCCCAGAATCACAGGATCACAGAGACAGCTTGACTCCGAGGAGTTCTAACATAACTAGGATCACAGGAAGGACAGGCTCCGGTCAGATTTAGCAAGGGCAGGTAGCACTAGAGATAAAGGGCAAGCATAAGAACATAAGCAACAGAAACCAAGGTTACTTGGCATCATCAGAACCCAATTCTCCCACCACAGCAAGTCCTGGACACACCATCACACTGGTAAAGCAAGATTCAGATCTAGAATCAATTCTCATGATGATGATACAGGACTTTAAAAAAGACATAAATAGCACCCTCAAAGAAATACAGGAGAACAAGGTAAACAGCTAGAAGCCCTTCAAGAGGAAACACAAAAATCCCTTAAAGAACTACAGGAAAACACAATCAAACAGGTGAAGGATATGGACAAAACCATCCAGAATCTAAAAATAGAAATAGAAACAGTAAAGAAATCACAAAGGGAGACAAACTTCATCCTGGAGTTACAAAACCTAGGAAAGAGATCAGGAGTCATAGATACAAGCATCACTAACAGAATACAAGAGATAGAAGAGAGAATCTCAGGAGCAGAAGACACCATAGAAAACATTGATACAACAGTCAAAGAAAATGCAAAGTGCAAAAAACTCCTAACCCAAAACATCCAGGAAATCTAGGACACAATGAGAAGACCAAACATAAGGATAATAGGTATAGAAGAGAGTAAAGACTCCCAAGGTAATGGGCCAGTAAATATCTTCAACAAAATTATACAAGAAAACTTCCCTAACCTAAAGAAAGAGATGCCCACGAACATACAAGAAGCCTACAGAACTCCAAATAGACTGGACCAGAAAAGAAATTCCTCCTATTACATAATAGTCAAAACACCAAATGCACTAAACAAAGAAAGAATTTTAAAAGCAGTAAGGAAAAAAGGTCAAGTAACATATAAAGGCAGGCCTATCAGAATTACACCAGACTTCTCACCAGAGACTATGAAAGCTAGAAGATCCTGGACAGATGTCATACGACTCTACAAGAACACAAATGCCAGTCCAGGCTACTATACCCAACAAAACTCTCAATTACCATAGATGGAGAAAACAAGATATTCCATGACAATATGAAATTTACACAATATCTTTCCACAAATCCAGCCCTACAAATGATAATAGATGGAAAACACCAACATAAGGAACAAAACTATACCCTAGAAGAAGCAAGAAAGTGTTCTTTTAACAAACCCACACAAACCTAATTCCACCTCTTACAACAAAAACAACAGGAAGTGACAATTACTTATTTTTCTTAATATCTTAATATAAAAATTAATATTATCAACATATCCTAATTGACTGAAATCCAAAAATATGAGGAATTAGAAATTTGTTGACTGTCATCCAATAGTCTCTCTAATTTGGTAATTGGAGAAATAGGTCCAATATTGTACAATCCATATACATTTTCAGTTTGTACGTGACAGTGTCTTGCTGTGTACAACATAAGGGTCTTGAAATCTTGCCTCTCCTATCTCAGCCTCTCTATTAGTAGTATTGTTTATTTCGTGTTTTTACATTATACTGTGGTTTTCAAAACAGCTTACATATTTCAAAAGTATTTATACAGCTAAAAGAAACGTAGATAATTAAATTGGGAGGTGCCTTGAAAGAGAACAACAAAGAGTGAGACTGAATGCTTTGCTTGACATTTGTAACTATTATATCAAGTTTGAAGAGGACTTTATAAGTTACTTTTCCTCTGAGATAAATGCTTTTCCAAATTATCACAGCCAATGCACTAGATTCTTACCCTCACCTAATGTCTGTGCCACCCTCCAAGCAGAACCATTGTTCATTGAAACAGTTGGTGAATGACTTTATGGATAGACCATCTTAATACATATACCATTTCTTAAATTAATGTAACCTGTTCTCTGTGGGCTGAGAATAAAGTCACTCAGTCAAGTCAAAATAGCTTTGACCATAGCAGGAAGTCTGTATCCAAAAATCACACCTACAATTCATTCTTTGGCACAGCAGAACTGTCAACTCTTAGCTTAGCTACGATGGAGGTAAAATTCTTTGGTGATGTGAGGGTCATTGAAGTACAGCCTTATTACAATGAAATCCAGTGTCTAAAAATTGTTCTTATTTTGTGCTTGTACCACAGTAAGAGCCAAGATTTTAAGCTCTACTAAATACAAAACAAACAAACAAACAAAAAGACTTTATATATTTATGTTTATTTAAGAAAATATTAGTAGTGATGTATTATTTTAAAATATACAGTTAATATGTTTGGAGTTATTTAAAATTTATATTGAGAAAAGTGTATGTACTTTCAGTATTGCTATAGACAAGCATCTACATAACACTGTTAAATTAATTGTTTTATATCAAACAACTTTTATAATACTCATTTTTTTAAGATTTATTTTTTATTATTATGCACAAGTACACTGTAGCTGTCTTCAGACATACCACAAGAGGGTGTCAGATTCCATTATGAGTGGTTGTGAGCCACCATGTGGTTGCTGGGATTTGAACTCAGGACCTTTGGAAGAGCAGTCAGTCCTCTTAACCACTGAGCCATCTCGCCAGCCCTATAATACTAATTTTTATTGTTATAATATTTTATAAATTTTAAAGAATATGACAAAAAAGGTATTGTAGGTATTGAAGGGGGTCTCTGGGAGGAGCTGGGGTACGAAAGGGAAACAAGAATGTGATTTAATTCTATTACTCAAAATGTTTTTAAATGTTAATTAGTTCAGATAAATTGAAATCATGTATCTTTTCTCATCATAATGCAATAAAACTTAAATCAATAAAATAAATTAATTAATTAAAACAACAAGAACAAGAACAATAAGAACAAGAACTAAAACAAGAACAATAAGAAGAACAAGAAGGAAGAAAGACAGGCAGGCAGGGAGGAAGGAAGGAAGGAAGGAAGGAAGGAAGGAAGGAAGGAAGGAAGGAAGGAAGGAAGGAAGGAAGGAAAGGAAGGAAGGGAGGAAGGGAAGGAAGGAAACAAAAAAAGGAGGAAAAGGAAGGAAGGAAATGAAAAGATAAAAAATCTCAATGAAATTAAGAAAAGAGAAGTTAAGGATGATAAATGCATGAATGATACCCAAGAAAACACAAGCATAAAGCTGAGGGAAATGATGGAGGCAATCTGGGACTTGGGAATAGAATTCAACAAAGAAATAGAATCATTGAAAAGGATTCAAGCTGAAATGAGGATGGAAGTGAAAAACTTGATAGCCCAGTTAGAAAACTCAAAGAAGCACACAGAAGACCAAATAGACAAGACAAGAAAAGAAAACAGAATGTTGAAATTTGTTAGAAAAAAAATCCCATAAGTCATACATAAAGGAAAACCCACTAGAATAACAGCTGATTTCTTAGTGGAAACTGTGAAAGCCAGAAGATCAATGCATTGCAAGACTAATATACCCAACAAAACTACCTACCATAGTTGAAAGAAAAGAAAAATTTCTATGATATAAACAGCTTTTGAAATTTTATATCATCAGACCAAACCTAAAGAAAATAAAGGAAAATTTTTTTTTGGCTGAAGATAAGAAAGGACATAGCCAAGACACATTTGAAAAAGAATACAAAGCTAACTTAACACCAAGTACCACTGAGAACACAAACAGCAGCACCCAAAATCAAGAACATGATTGTCTCGATTAACACACACATTCAGTAATAACTTGAAACTTTAGTGACCTCAATTCTCCAATCAAGAAAGATAGGCAGAATGAATTGGTCAACAAACAAAATAGGGTATGTTATCCTAATATCTGAAACCACAGACGTCAAACTAAAACAAATCAGAAGAGATGAAGAGGGAATATTTCTTTCTAATTAAGGGAAAAGTTAACCAAGAAGATATCACTATTTTTTAAAGATATCTGAGACTTTCTCTCTTTTTTTTTTTTTGCATGTGTGTTCTTTTTTTTTTATTATTGGATATTTTCTTTATTTACATTTCAAATGATATCTCCTCTCCTGGTTACCCCTCTGAAAAAATATCAAAAACAAGAACAAAAACAAAAACTAACCCTATTTCCTCCCCTTTCCCCCTAGTCACCAACCCACCCTCTCCCACTTCCTGGCCCTGGCATTACTCTACACAGGGGCATAAACCTTCACAGGGCCAAGGGCCTCTCCTCCTAAAGATATTACTATTATAAACATATTTGCACAAAACTCTGGTACACTCAGTTTCATTAAAAATGTACTGCTGGATTTAAAGACATGGATTAATATCAATCCGTTAACAGGTGATTTCAATACACTTTAATCAATAAACAGATCATCTGGACAAAAACTACATTAATTGACATCATACACCAAATGGACCTGATAGATTTCTATAGACCCAAACAACAAAGAATACACAGCCTACTTAGCAGCACATAGAAGTCTCTGCAAACTAGACCACTGCTGGGATCCAAGATAAATTTTTACAAATTCAAAAAGATTAAAGTATCTCCATGTATCCTATTTGAACACAATGCAATAAAACTTAAAATTGGCAGGAAAAAAAAACTCTAGTAAATACACAACCTATTAAACAACTCATTACTGAATGAGTCAAAGAAGAAATCAAGAAAGAGAAGTTGCCCTGAACTAAATGAAAATGAAAATATAACACAAGAAACCCTCTGGGGCACAATAAAAGCAGTGCTATAGGAGAAATCCTGATCTCTAATTGCCTACATTAAAACTTCAGAAAGAACACAAATAAATGATTTAATGATACAACTTGAAACTTTAGAAAAATAAAGAAATTCAAATCCACTTGAGAATAAGAAGTAACAAAAATCAGAGCAGAAATTAATGGAATAGAAACAAACAATAATACAAAGAATTAGTGAATCTAAAAGCTGGTTCTTTGAGAAAATAAACAAGATTGACAGATTCTTGGCCTGACTAACAAAAAGGAAAAAAAAAAAGCAAAATAAAATTAACAGAATCAAAAATGAATAAGGAAATGTTACAACAAACACCAAATAAACTCTGAATATAAGAATACATTTAAAAAACTGTACTCCATTAAGCTGGAAAACCTAAAAGAAATGGGTGAATTTCTAGATTTATACAAGCTATCAAAATTAAACCAAGAAGAATTAAACAACCTAAATAGACCTGCAACAAATGAGATTAAAATTATAGTAAAAATCCTCCCAGTGTAATATTTTAAAAGTCCAGGGCCAGATGGACTCAAAACAGAAGTCTAACAGGTATTCCAAGAAGATCTACACTCAATTCTTCTTAAATAATTCAAAAGAACAAACACAGAAGACTTCTTTGAAGCCAGTGTCACTCTGTGGTAGTTTAAATGAGAATGGCCTCCACAGGCTCATACATTTGTGGGCTTGGTCTCTAGTTGGTAAAACTGTTTTGGGAAAGTTTAGGAGGTGGGGCCTTCTTGGAGGTACATCTCTAAGGGTGGAATTTGAAGTTTCAAAAGCTCACATGCCAGATATGCTATTCTCATCAGATAGGAGCTCTCAGCTACTGCTCCAGCACCATGCCTGCCTGCCTGCCTGCCTGCTGCCTTTCTCACTGCAATGATGGTCATGGTTTCACCCTCTGAAAGTGTAATCAAACCTCCAATTAACCATCTCTTTTTATACATCGCCATGGTCATAGTGTCTCTTCACAGCAATAGAAAAGTGACTAAGACACATTTTCATATCAAAACCAGCAAAGACACACAATAAAGAAAACTACAAGTATACATGGATTAAAAACATGCTCAACAAAATATCCACAAACACAATATAGACAAATAATAATAATAGAAAGAGGATGAGTGTTCCAAAACTTCTTATATACAACCAGGATCACTCTAATAGCAAAACCAGTTAAAGCGGCAACAAAAGAAAAAAACTGCAGACCAATATCCTTGATGAACATAGATTTTAAAATTATCAATAAAATAGTTGAAAACAGAATACAGACATCCATCAAAGAAATTATCTGCCAGGACCCAGTTGGATTTATCCCTGAACTACAAGGATAATTCAACATACAAAGTCAATAAATGTAATAAACTACATAAATGGACTTAAGATAAGAAGCATATGTTTAACTCAATGGGTGCAGAAAGGGCCTTGGACAAAACCCAGCATGTCTTCATGATAAAAGTCCTAGAGAATTTAAGACTAGAGGGAACATATCTCAACATACAAAGGCTATCTATAGAAGAAACACACAGCCAACATCATTCTAAATGGAGAAGAACTCAAAGCAATTCTACTGAAATCAGAAATGATATGTGGTATCCACTATCCATCTTAATTTTAATTTATGTTCAAAACACTAACTGGAGCAATAAGACAAGAAGAAGGGATACAATTAGGAAAAAAACAGTCCAAAACCCTATTTGCAGATGACATGATACATACATTAGAGATCTCAAAAATTCTATGAGAAAACTTCTAGAATTTTTTTTAAACTCAGCAATATGGCAGGATATAGAATCTATTTGCACAAATAGCTTTTCTAGACACCAACAGCAAACCTACAAAAAAAGAGATCATGTATTCACTCCCATTCACAATAGCCTCAGAGAAAATAAAACATCCAGGAATAAACCTAACCAAAGAAGTGAGGGAGCATCACAATGGAAACGTTAAACCTCTGAAGAGAGAGATAGTGAAAAACACTAGAAAATAGAAATTCCATGTTCATGAATTGGTAAAATTAATATTGTGAAAGTGACCATTTTACCAAAAGCTACTTACAGATCTAACGCAATCTCAATCAAAATCTCCATCTCATTCTTTATAAAAATAGAAAAAATATTAAAATTTGTATGAAACCACAAAAGTCTCTGGAAAGCTAAGTCCTGAACAAAAAGAGCAATGCTGGAGGAATTATAATTCAAGCTCTTAAAATATATTATAGAGCCATACTAGTGAAAATAATATGGGATGGGCACAAAGACAGACCTCTAGACCAATGGAACAAAATCAAAGACCCAAACACCAGTACACATTACCATAGCCATTAAATATTCAACAAAAATGACAAAATGTACAAATGGCACTAGGAAAATTGCTGTCCACATGCAAAAGAATGAAATGATACCTACATCGCCTTGCACAAAACCTAACTCCAAGTGGATCAATGGCCTAAACATGAAATCTGAAACACAGAAACTAGTAGTAGCAAGAAAGCTGGCACCTACATGATGTAGGTGTAGGAAAGGACTCTCTGATGGGACTCCATTTGCCCAAGAATTAAGGCCGACAGTTGACAAGTGGAACTTCAGGAAAAGATTCTGCACAGCTGAAGACACAATCAACTGGATGAAAAAGAAGCCGACAAAATAGGAGAGAAACTTTACCTTTGCTGTGTGTGTGTGTGTGTGTGTGTATGCATGTGTATATGTATGCATATTGTATGTCGGTATGTATGTATACACAAAGAACACATCTAGCAGAGGATTAATATATAAGAAACTCAAAACACAAAACAAAGAGTCAAAAAACATGTGACTTATTCAAAAATTGGCCTGGGATCTAAATAGAGAATTATCTGAAAGGAGGAGGAGGAGGAAGAGGAAGAGGAGGAAGAGGAGAAAAGAGAAAAGAAAAATGGCTAAGAAACATCTCCAAATCTATTTGTACCTAGCAATTGGTGGGATGCAAGTCAAAATAACTTTGAGGTTTCATCTTACTCCAGTCAGAATAGCTAAGGTCAGCAAAGCTACTGACAGCAAATGCTAAAGGGAATGCAAGGAGCCAGCGAGTGACAAATAGGACTTCATAAAACCAAAAGAGGGTGAAGAAAGGGCCAACATAATGGGAAAAAATCCTTGCCATGTACACATGCATACATACAAACAAACAAGCAAACATACATACATACATACATTACATACACTACCTATGACAACTATACATCTAAGAAAGGATTAATATCTATCTATATTATGATATATAAGGAACTCAGAAAAGCAGAATATACTCCTAACTGTAATAACCCTAGCCCATTCACTGTTGATGTTATTGCAAACTTGTGCAGCCACTCTGGAAATCAGTGTGAATACTTTTCAAGAAGCTAAAAAGAAATCTACACTATGAGCCAGCTATATCAAGTCTTGACATGTGTTCCAAAAGACTCAATATCCTACTCCAGATACACCACCTCAGCTATGCTCATTGCCACTCTATTCGTAATGCTAGGAAATGGAAGCAACCTAAATGTCCGACTGATGGATGGATAATGAAAATAGGGCATATGTACGCTATGGAGCAATATTCAGCTGTGAAGAAAAATGAAATTGTGAACTTTGCAGGTAAATGAAAGGAATTAGAAAAGATCATATTGAGTGGGATAGCCCATGTCCACAAAGAAAAATATTGCATATTCTTTCTCAACTGAGTTTCCTAGCTGGACATAGTATACATCCTAGAGTAACTGAAGAAAACATGAGATTAAGAAGAGACAGTCTCTGGGATATAAATCAATAATGAGGGGGTTAACAGTGCATGCGTGATCTGATGGAACAAGTGGTGGCTCAAATTGGGACAAAATAAATCCAGAAGATAGAGGGTAAAATTACAGTGAGGATGTTCATGATAACCATAAAGAATCATAATAACAACTATCTATCTAAAAATATTTACAGTGCATGGAAGTCTGTGAGTAAACATACACAAAGAGTTTAAGTGAAATGTTATCATCTGTGATGACTGTGATCCCTCTAAAAGCTAAAGACCACCTAACAAAAGCTCTAACACCAAGTATGAGAAGTGGTTCATCAGGGTCATCAAAAAGGCTCCGAAATACTTCAAGCTATTGCTATTGCTGTTATTATTGCCCTTGCTTGAAGACATCATGAACTTGAGACACAGGGCCCAGAGACCACTGAGATGGAACTTATCTGAAAGCCTCCTCCCTGATGTCTAGCTTTCATGAAACCAGAAGACACCATGCAAGCATCCGAAGGAAGGATGTCCGATAGTCCTGCCCAGCTATGATGCCTATGAACTACAAGAATGACCAACATCGCATGATAACCTAAGGATGCAGCGATGCTATGCATTGCTTGGCAGTAATCAGCACTTCCCTAATTGTCTTAAGATTTACCCCAAAAAAGGAAAATCATGCCTGGTACTATAAACTTAGCCAATTACCCATGGCCATTGAAGTCACGCACCTTGGAGTAGAACCAACAGCCTCTATTTCAATCACTATGTTCTAAATATTTATCCTTGTAACCACAGATAAGTATAGTCCTCACTCCAAATCAAGGAAATGTCCCTTTGCAACAGAAGGAGACGATTTCCAGTCAAAACGCAGAGCTCAATCCCAATGGATATATACGTATATACACACACATATACATATACATATGTACACAACACACATATATAAATACATATGTATACACACACATATATATATGTATATATGACTCCTACACATAAGACTCAGAGATCATTGAGAAAGTGGGAACAAGAATATTCTAAGAGTCAGAGGAACAGGGAGTTTGCTGTGAATTTGTGTCTCCTAGGAATGTCAGAAGCTATAATCATCAAAACTCAATAGTTAGAGAAACCCTGTCTTGAAAAACCAAAAAAAAAAAAAAACCAAAAAAAAAAAAAAAAACTCAATAGTCTGATTGTGTAAACATGATCTGAACAAGGACAACAACAGCAGACATGCTAACGTGGATGACCACACAGATGGCACTGCCAAGACGGGGTGCCAGCTTAGGTTGAAATCCCTTGAGTCACATTAACTGGAACAGTTCTATTGAATTATTCTTTTTAAATATATTTTTATTAGATATTTTCTTTATTTACATTTCAAATGCTATCTCCTTTCCCGGTTTCCCCTCCAGAAAAAAAAAAAAGCCCTGTTCCATCCCCCTTCTCTTGCCCACCCTCTCCCGATTCCTGGCCCTGGCATTCCTCTACACTGGGGCATAGAACCTTCACAGGGCCAAGAGCCTCTCCTCCCATTGATTACCAACTAGGCCATCCTCTGCTATACATATGCTGCTGGAGCCATTAGTTCCACCATGTGTACTCTTTGGTAGGTGGTTTAGTCCCTGGGAGCTCTGAGGGTACTAGTTAGTTCATATTGTTAGTCCCAAGGGGCTGAAAACCCTTCAGCTCCTTGGGTCCTTTCTCTAGCTCCTTTATTGGGGACCCTGTACTCAGTCCAATGGATGGCTGTGAGCCTCTACTTCTGTATTAGTCAGGTACTATCAGAGCCTCTCAGGAGACAGCTATATCAGGCTCCTGTCAGCCAGCACTTGCTGGCATCCACAATAGTGTCTGGGTTTGATGATTGAATATGGGAAGGATTCCCAGGTGAAGTCTCTGGATTGTCCTTCCTTTAGTCTGCGCCATAGTTTGTCTCTGCAACTCCTTCCATGGGTATTTTGTTCTCCCTTCTAAGAAGGATTGAAGTATCCACACTTGGGTCTTCTTCTT
Source organism: Mastomys coucha (assembly GCF_008632895.1). Classification (NCBI taxonomy): domain Eukaryota; kingdom Metazoa; phylum Chordata; class Mammalia; order Rodentia; family Muridae; genus Mastomys; species Mastomys coucha. The sequence continues at coordinate 55,391,461 of NW_022196904.1, forward strand.
GAGTTTCTTGAGGTTTGTGGATTGTACTTTGTGTATTCTGATCTTCTGGGCTAATAACCACTTATCAGAGAGAGCATACCATGTGTGTTCTTTTGTGATTGGGTTACCTCACTCAGGATGATATTCTCCAGATCCATCCGTTTCCCTAAGAATTTCATAAATTCATTGTTTTTAATATCTGAGTAGTACTCCATGGTGTAGTTGTACCACAATTTCTGTATCCATTCCTCTGTTGAGGGACATCTGGGTTGTTTCCCGTTTCTGGCTATTATAAATAAGGCTGTTATGAACATAGTAGAGCATGTGTCCTTATTACATGTTGGAGCATTTCTGGGTATATGCCCAGGAGTGGTATAGCCGAGTCCTCTGGTAGTACTATGTCCAATTTCCTGAGGAACTGCCATACTGATTTCCAGAGTGGTTGTACCAGTGTGCAATCCCACCAGCAATGAAGGAGTATTACTTTCTAAAGTGTTTTACTTTGGGCTCTCTTTCACACACTGGAAGCCTAGCTGGATTGGGTCATGCCTAAGGGGCACTCTTCCCTTTGTCCAGTACAGAACATGCCTCTTCTTAATCATGCTAATCTCATTAAAAATTGCAGACTCTCTATCAGCACAAGCCCAAATTTCCTGTAGCTAAGTATTCAGGTCTCTGCCCACATCCTGGTTCTTTTATGATGTTCATTATATGGTGTGTCAGTCAGCTTTCATGTCACTGTGATGAAATACTCAAGAAAGATCAATTTAAAATAAAGAATGATTTGTTTGTCTTATGGTTTCAGTCCAGGGTCACTTGTCCCGATTGTTTCAGAGTCTGTAGCGAGACAGGGCATCGTAGCAGGGGCATATCCTGGAGAACGATGACTCATCTCACAGCAACTCTGGAGCAGAAACAGATGATGGTGAAGTGGAGCAAGCATCTCCTCCAAGCCCTCTCCCTGCCAGTGACCTGACCTTTCTACTAAGTGTCGTCTGGTAAAGTTTCGTTCACCCTCTAAAAGCCCATTAAGCTATGAACCCACAATTGGAGAATCCACTGATGAGCTTAAAACCCCCATGATCCACATGTCTCCAAAGCCCCAACTCTGAATGTTGCTGCACTGGGGACCAAGCTGTCAACACATACACTGGAATTTTAAATCTAAACCACATGTTAACAAGGTTAACTCAAACCACATCCCAGAGTCTCCTGGAATTCCATTGCTCCTCCCAAATGTTCTTGATGTTCACTAAATCTTCATTGAATGAAAAGATAACTCGTTCCAGCCTCATCCTTCTCTGGCACAGAAATCTCATTCAGGAAATGTCTTTGAGTCACTATCAAGGGTCTTCTTAGCTTACCTTTTACTTCAAGCTGACTGGCTGTTTCTACCATGGTATTTTATTCCCCATGGCTGTACCTGTGTCGATAACCTTCTATTCTCTGATTTAATCTGAGCAAATTTGCAACAGAAGGAGATAATTACCAGTCAAAATGCAGAGCTCAATCCCAATGGATAGATATGTATACACACACACATATACACATATATAACACGCACACATATATATACAACACATATATATACATATGTATACACACACATATATGTATATACGACTCCTACACATAAGACTCAGAGATCATCGAGAAAGTGGGAACAAGAAGATATATATATGTATGTGTATATATATATATATATATATATCTTATATATAAGACTTGCTCCTATTTTGCTATGCCATGTAATTCTTGATTGCCCGCTGGACCTTCTGCATATCTGAGGTCTTCCTTCTCCTTGAGAGTCAGGTAGCATGGATTTCCCTTTGTTTTTTGATCCTATCTTGAACTTCTGCTATCTTTGCTACTTATTCTGCAAGTACTTAATGGTCCTAAAATAAGACTCCATCTTTCTGTGTTAATTGCATATTTGGAACTCTGCTGCAGGATCGCTTCGTAGGTTTCCCATCTGTACTGGAAACCCCTGAAGTCTCTCTAAAGCTGTTCAGCAGGGAGAAATTTCATGCTGGCATATTAGACTCAGAGGAACGAATGCAGGTCTGGTTCTGAACTGGTATTTTCTTGCCTTAGCATTGCGGTGTGAAGATATTCTTTCTAAGAGATACAAACCCTGTCCAACAGCCCATTTGTTGATGGCCTAGATACTTGAAGAATGGGTGCTCAGAAAGTTAGCTTCCACTATGGTTCACATATCACTTGCAGTGACCTAGACCGCAGCGGTTCCTCTGTGGCAAGATTACACAAGCATCAGTACTAGACAATGCACTTCCAACAATGGGAATACGCAGCAGCTTGCAAACTTCAGAGCAGACAAGTCCCTTTTGATGTGTTACCCTCATTCTGGAATACAGCCTTTCAGTCCGAGCAGTCTCTTGTCCATCACAAAAGCTCCTTGCTAGGGCATGCCTTTGACAGACTAGCAGCACCTAACCCTGAGGGCAGACTTCTTTTTGCTAAGATGGGGCAGAAGCGAGCTTGTAGTATGTGAAGAAGAGGCTTTTGATACCATATAAAAGGCCATGATGGGCCAACAAGGCTGCTGGGAGTCGGGAGGCTATACCTGGGTGCTACACTTTCTCTTAATTCCCCTACTCTGGGAGTCACTGATGTTCACACAATGATCTCTTTGAAGGATTTTTGTAGAAGTTGTTAAACTTGCCTTGCAAAATGTTAACCTACTAGTATATTAGTGCTTATGCATATATGTGTCAGGGAGAGACAGAGAGAGGCAGAGACAGGGGGAAAGAGAGGCAGAGACAGAGAGAAAGAGAGACAGATACATTTCCTGACATGGTTAGTTCTGCCAGGTGAGCATCAGAGGTTGACAAAGTGTCCATGGAGATGAGAACAGTGTGAGCCTGGGAATTGTCACAGCCAGGGAAAACATCCCTGAGCTGGAGGCTAGGAGTTTCTGTTGGACAGGTAGGTGACAGCCCATGAGCATCCCCACCCTAAATGCCACAATCCATGGCCTCCTGACAATGTTGGAGGTCCTCTTGAAGCAATTGAATGGTATTTCTATTGCTGGTTTTCACTTTGCTTTTAAGTGATTTGAACAAGAAACTTAAGGAGAGTAAAGGGTCCATTTCTGACACATTGAAAACACATCAACGTTCATTAGCAGCGCTGTGGTGTCTCCCCTGAGAAGGCTTCTTTGTAGACTCACTATCTCACCGAGGAAAAGTCTGGCAGCCATATCCGCATTGGTTTGAGTGTGGATTCCAGTGTGAGACTCTAAGGTCACGGGGCCCATGCTATAGGCTGCTGACATTAGCACAATGCAGCGGTTTGCTGTGATCCCATTTGCTTCCCACTGACAATGCTAAGGAGGTTAGACTGCGATTCCCTCTGTGTTCCAGCAGGAGAGCTGAGGCTGAGAGACACAAGGGACAGATTCTGTAAAGACATACAGGCACTAAATAGAGGAGAGAAGACACAGTTTGTCTAGCCATGCAAGCTGAAGACCCCACCAGGAGGCAGCAAGGCTTCCTTGGATGAGATAACTCGACTAACAACAAATGCAGAACGTGTGGAAATGCCAGCTCCCGGAAGGATATCTGGAAATACCCGTGAATGTTTTGTTTCTTTTTGTTTTGTAATTTTTTTTTATGTTTTGCATACAAAGTAGTGGGTTCCATCCTGTTCATACATATGCGTTACTGGGCTTTGTTCTCATTCGGTCCCTCATTCTCTCCTCTGCCTTCTCTCCCCAGCTGCTTCTCTTCCGACAGTCTCCTTTCTGCTTTTCTATCCCATGTATCCCTTTCTATTTCCCACCTCCCTTGGGATCTCTTCTTTTCTGGGCTGGCTGGGGCGGGGAGGGAGAAAGTTCAGTCTGTAAAGACTTGCCTAGCGTACAGTAGGTCTTGAGTGCAATCCACAGATCCTACAGAAAAATGCTGAACATGGTGGTGTACACTTATGGTCCCAGTGCTGGAGGGGTGGAGTCAAGCAGATCCCTGGACTTCAGTGGCCAGCCAGCTTAGCCTATATGGTGAGCTCCAGGTCAACCAGAAAGTCTGACTCAGAGGGCATGGCTGCTGTTCCTCTGGTTTCCATGGTTTCCTAACTTCAAGGGCTGCTGGTCCTGTGCTGAGGTTTCTGCCTCTGTAGGAGAGTTGTCATTTTCCTTTTGCAGCTTTTAATGTTGTGCCTTTGCTTTGTAGCTTTGGCATCTTCACTATCATGTGTCATGGGGTGTTCTCCTCTGGCCACATCTGTCTGAGGCACCAGATGCCTTCTTGGGTCTGAATGCCTATTTCTTTCTCTAGATTTGTGAATGTTTCTGCATTGAGGGATGAGTGTGTGTTTTCCGTGTCTTTGGTGTCTGTCTCAGTTCCTTCTCCTTTTGGACTCTTACATTTGGTATCTTATCTATACCCAGGGGTTCTTAGATGCTGTGGTCATACCCCGTCCCCTTGCCTCCATGCCAAAGTCTGAACACAGCATCTCCTCAGCCTTCTCCAGCCTCTGGAATGTTTCTTCTGCTCTGCCAAGTTGGTTCTTAACGTTTTCCGATGTGTTTCTGTGTAAGTCACTGAGTTTGCCATTTCCAACTTTTCTATTTTTGTTTTCAAATCTGAAGTCCCTTGCCGACTTTTTCTTCCATGTTGCTGACTTTTTCATTGGTATCATTGCTGATTTTCTTATTCACTCTGCTGACTTCTCCCCCTGTGGTGCTGACTTCTGTCTCCCGGGCCTGAATTGGATCAATATGCTTGTTTGTAACTTCTTCTGGGTCATCCATCATTTTTGCCACAAAAGTTGAGTCTTCATCTGACATATTGCTATTTCAGAATCTGAGTTTAGCAACTGAGAAGGCCCGGCGATCTTTTGGAGTCACGTCGCTCTGCTCTCCCATGCCCCTTGCCTTTCTGTGTTAGAATTTGTGCATTTATCAGTTTGGACATCTCTTCAGGATCTGGAGTTGGGCAGGAATCTTCCTACTGAGAAGCTTAAGCCTTGAAGGCACGATCCCTAGTATATCACTCAGCAGGATAGCATCAAACTACCTTAGCAGAGCAGCATCACACTATGCAACACAGTTAAAGCAATTACAGTCTGCTAACCCATCGCCAATGACCACAGAACTGAAAAGGCCCAAACTGTTGTAGAATGTGCTGCAAAAGATTTAGGGTAAGTATGGGAACAGTAAGAAAAGAAAAGAGATAGGCAGAGGGGGGAGGAGGGAAAGGGAGTTTGATCCACAAATGGAAAATAAAGAGGGGGTGGAGAAGAAAGCTTCAGAGAAGAGCAAGAGGTTAGATATTTTTTAAGGAAGAAAAGGAACACAAAACAAAATGAAAGTTCCCAGTATTGAAAAAGTTCTAAAATGTAGGTAAAATATAAAAAGAGGACTAGAAATCTAGGCATACTTTAAAATCTAGTAAGCCAAAGTAAAAAGATTGGGGAATATGAAAAGATAGAATGGAGGAGACACGTAGGGAAAGACTACGTGTCTTCAAAGGCCAGTGTGACCAAGGTTTGGTGTCCAGGTGGCACTATTGGGAGGGAGTACAAACTTTAGGAGGTGGGCCTAACAGACAGTCCTTAGCTCATAGGGATGTTCCCCACAGCCTTCCTCACTTACTACGTAGGCTTAGAGGACAGTCTTTAGCTCACAGGGATGTAACCCACCACATCCTTCCTCACTTACTACGTAGGCTTAGAGGACAGTCTTTAGCTCACAGGGATGTAACCCACCACATCCTTCCTCCTTATAAGTGAGGCTTAGAGGACAGTCTTTAGCTCACAGGGATGTACCCACCACATCCTTCCTTGTGTTGCTTCCCAAGAGGAGTGAACACTTTTGCTCCATTACATGCTCCCTCCTTGATGACTTGGAGCACAATCAGTTGAGAGCTGAAACGCTCAAAGATGTGTACTAAAATAAACTTCTCTTCCCAAGTAGACTATCTCAGCATGTGTTATGGTGACAGGAAGGTGGCTCTCACCTTCCATTGTCGCCGAGGTTCTTCATATCCCCACTCCGTAGTCTCAGCATCCATACATGCCTACCCTGTCCCCTGGAAATGCCCAGCCAGTACTTTCCTGTACTTTTATTCTGAGGACATTGTTGGCGAACTCACACAGAACCTTCTCAGACAGGCTGTTCTCTTAAGCCTAATATCCCTAAGATCGATTCAGGCTGTTGCACATGTAGACGCCAATGGCTCATTCCTCTTATTATTCAGTAAAATTTCCTTTGTGACTATTTCAGAATTTAGTCAACCTCTTGCTCTTTGAAGAACATTTGGGTTGATTCCACGTCTTGATCATTATAAATAAAACTGCTAGAAGATTTCATACACGAGATTCTACATATTCAGTTACATTCCTATTGCATGTTCAGTTTTAAAAATAACTGTCAAACCAATTTTCAGAGGGACTGTACTGCTTTTACATTTCTACTAGCTACACGTGAGAACTCAAGTTAGGATGTACCAAGATTAGAACTTTTTTGTTTTGTTTTGTTTTGTTTGTTTTTTGTTTTTTGGTTTTTTGAGACAAGGTTTCTCTGTGTAGCCCTGACTGTCCTGGAACTCACTCTGTAGACCAGGCTGGCCTCAAACTCATAAATCCTTCTGCCTCTGCCTCCCAAGTGCTGGGATTAAAGGCGTGCACCACCACCACCCGGCTAAAACTTTCTATGAAGTGCCTCTTAAGTGCCAACCCCCTCCACTCCCACCCCAACTCCCACCCACCCCATCCCACCTTGTACCACAAACTCTTCTGTAGTTCTCAGCTAGCAGGGCTATTGGTAGATGGTACGGGCCTTAGGAGATGTGATCTAGTGGAGATAAGTCATTAGGAGCCACTGAAAAGGGTGTTAGGACCCTTCCTGTTTCCCTCTACTTGCTGAGCACTGGGTGGTGTGCACCTCTCCCACTTTCTCTGTAATATTCTGCTTTGCCATACCCCAAAGTGATGCGGCCAAATGATAGACAGAAGCCTCCAGAACTATAAACCAAGATGAACCTTTCCTCCTGTAAACCTGTTGGTCTTGAGTAGTTTGTCACAGCAAGAGAAAGTTAACCGGATCATAACAAGCTTACCTTAAGACAGCTTTCAGCACTCCCACTAGGACTCTTGCTACTTGCTTTTGGGGGGGTAACAAACAAATTCACATGTGCATATATTTGTGCAAATCCTCTGAATGCTGTCTCAAGCTATAACACATTTTTTAAAGCAAATGAATCCTTTAAAGGGCAGAATCCACAGGTGTCCAAAAGGGCCTATTACTTTACTAAAAATCTTAGATTTTTACATTGTATTTTCATTGGATATTCTCATAGGATGTTGCTCTTTAAAAGTACTGCTAAACATAGTGTCTTTTATTCTTCAAAAATAATGTAACTGTTACATTAGAGACTGTGAAGATTGTTAGAAGTGTGAGTTAAATGTAACCCTTTTGAAAACTCTGAGAACGCCTGGGAATACTGATTTATTGCCCTGAATGCCAAAGAGTAGCACATCAGAAGTTTGAAAACACTGTAGGATTACATGAGTGGCCTTTGACTGAGTTGGGGGTCTTTGGGCTGTTGTGAGGGGACACAGGATGCTGTCTCCCTGTTTAGATGGAGGAGGCAGGGTCAGCTTACTTCTGTTCAGATCTCCTGCAGCGATGTTAGCATCTGGTTTGTTGTTTGTGTGCTCCCACAATTTCCCTCAAACTCTGATGGTGGAATATGTGTGTGTGTGCATGTGCGTGTGTGCTTGAATGCATAAGTACCTTACAGCACTTTAATTAAAAATTTTTCGGATATTTTGGTTCTAGTCAGTTGTCTGCCCCCATTTTCTGTATAGATCTGAAGGTTGCCCTCCTCCAGGTCCTGCCTCTCTAAGACCTTCCTGTTTTCTGACAGGGAATGAGTACAGATGTCCAGATGTCCCTGGCCATCCTGCTGCCACCATGCCAGAGGAGAAAATGAGTCTATCCATCAGTCACAAGGTGTTGAGAGGGGAGAATGGGTGTTCACATACCCTGCCTGGTTTTTTACTTAGTCATCTAGTTCCTCCAGGCTGCAGCCTGCTGCTGCTGCTGCTGGAGAGGGGTGGGAGTTCAGAGTTTCTGTACAGATTACCCTGCAGCTGTGGTGCCAGAGAGTTTATAGTGTTCAGCTAGGAGTTAAGGGGACATGGTTAAGAAGTATTTTGTCTTATGAGCTGCCCATTTCCCAGTCTTTCTGCTAGAAGAAGGAAGCTTTCTTACAGATTTATTTATCTGAGCCTTCAGTTAGGTCTGTGTGGAGAGTGGATGAGGCCTTCAGTGAGTACACATCGTTGACGTGATGACAGCCTTGTGCCAGACGCCAATGCCTTAGACCCAAGAGACTGGCAAAGCTTTCCCTTGGCCGGAATAAGGACCCACAGTGTGTGCAGAAAGTATCAACCACAGCTTCCTTATCCAGGATAACTGCCCCCTTGAGACTACCCCCTACAAAGACCTCCTACTGAGACTAGATAATACACACCCTGCCTCACCCCAGCAGTCCATATTATAAAGGCTGCTGGAGGCTTCTCATTCAGCATGTTTATGGTCCTCCAGAGCCCACTTTTACATGTGATGCTTGTGTCTGGATTGCAACTTCTTCAGAACATAGACACAAATACAGGAAAGACAGAGAGCCCTGGAGGAACACGCAGCCTCAGCTCCCATCCCTGATCTCTCTGACCAGCCTTCCTTCTGCTCCCCATGTTGAGTCCCCATTTGGTCCCCTACTGAAATTTTAGCTGAAGCACCAAAATGGAGCTAGGAGGCCTGCCTCTGGATGGCCTTGCCTAGACCTGAGAGCCTGGCTGCCTTTTCAAGCCAGATATTTCTCTACTGATGCTTTGGGACTGGAATGTTCCTCAGCTTTTTTTGTTTAATTTTCCCGTCCATAAGTGTCCCATAGTAAAATGGGGTGAAGAATTGGGCTAACAACTTTTTTTAAAAAAAGCCTGTGCATCTATTGCAGCCTTTGAAAAGAAGGTTTCTCTGCTTGGTCCTCACTGTTCTGGTATTGAAATGAACAGTGTGGGTTGTCCCTGACACAAGCCCCTCTGCAGGTACTGTCACATCAAATAGAAGTCTGTTTCCCCCACACTTAAAAAAGACAAATGACACTGACACAGAAGTCCTCAAGTGCTTGCTGTTGGCCTGTCACATTTCCACCTTCACAGAGGAACAAGCCCAAGAGACAAGCCTTTCCACAGGGAGATTGAGAGGAGGAGGGAGGAGGTGGTCCTTTTCCTCCCTTAAATATGTGCACCATTTCCCACAATCCCCTAAATAGGAGGATTGATGTTTCCCAGTGGTCAGTGAGGAGGTTTAGAGTTTAACTTGCTGCTTTTTTTTTTTTTTTGTCACCCTGTGTGTAGTGCTACAACTGTAGTCACAGCAGTGCTCCAACTGCCCTTGCCTGTAAAGGCTTGAAGCCTTCACCCCTGCCCATTCAGTAGCAGGGAAGAGACACCAGACATGGCATGGGCCTGGTGCACTATAGCCCAGACTTTGTCTTTAGACCCCCATAACAGGCTGAGAGGCCATTGGCAATCCTGTCCCTTGGCTTAGATCCTTCTTGACCCACCTCTACCTGCTGTCCCCACTTCTTCTCTGCTGTCTGTGTAGAGAAGTCTAATCTTGATGGGGCATAGATGATGGGAATGGTAAGAGAATCCAGCCATTCTTCACCCGGTCACCTGGCCATCCTGAGGGAACAGGAGACTTCCCACATCTGGGCTGGTTTGCAAATTCCATTAGTCCTGCATGCTGTTGGAATGAATTCTACTTGCTGAATGAGTCAACTTTCTGTTGGATATTTCAGCTCCAATGTCCTGTAAGAGTGAGTTCTCTAGGAGATTGCCTGCTAAGAACCCCAGAATTCTGTGCAGGGGTTAGAACCTCCAACTCTCCACTCTCTCTGAAGCAAGAAGGCATGTACATAAGCTTTCCAATGGCTTTGAAGCTTGGGGTAGGAGAAGCACTGATTCCAATTCTTCAAATATTATTTGTATCATGTTAGTGATCTATAAGACTTGAAATTATTTTTGGTGCTAAGAATTAAATTCATAGTAGGGCAGTGGTGGCGCACGCCTTTAATCCCAGCACTTGGGAGGCAGAGGCAAGCAGATTTCTGAGTTGGAGGCCAGCCTGCTCTACAGAGTGAGCTCCAGAAAAGCAAAGGCTACACAGAGAAACCCTGTCTGGAAAAACAAGCAAGCAAACAAACAAACAAGAAAGAAAAAAAGAATTAAACTCAGGGCCTCAACTGTACAGGGTCCATGTTCCACCATTGAGCTGTGAACAATCCCTCCAGAAGATGAATTTTCATGCCAAATCAGTAAGTCAACTTATACATAGTAATTCAAAAACCACATTTGATTTTGGAGCTGGGGACAGTTAAATGTATTTATTATAACATCGGGATGGGAGTAAGCAGTGTTTTATACAACACTCAACTAAAGCAGGAAAGCAAAGAACAAAAATAGGCGAGTGGGTAGGGAAATGCTTAGCCTCAGTGTGTGCGTGGCTTTGCAATCAGACATTGCAGAAGTTAGCTATTTTAATATCCCTATGCACAGAAGCCTTGACAAATGGGTGTGGGTTTTGTGATGGGCTCTGTGCCCATCCTCCTGGGTTCTGCCAGTTGCAGGGTTGGTACTTCCCACTCCTCCCCACTCTGGTGCTGTGGGGGAGGAGGCCTCAAGGAAGAGGTCTTTAGATGCCCCTTCAAATAAATACACCAGATACAAATGTTCACAATGAAGGAGAGAGGCCCCAAGGTCCCTCGCAAAGGACCGATGGGTTGCAAGGCAAGACACCCATCCTTGCCCAGCATGTTAAGAAGTTAGAGCTGTGCAGACCTTGTGCGGGCTTCGGATCTATGAGTATGTCAGACTTCTGTTCCCTTCTTGCTCTCACCCCAAACAGGGCCTCTCAGTACTGCAGGCACCACTAGCAATTTGTAGTTGGCTCCGCCCACTTCTCCCCTATTTAAGCTACCTACAGTTCTTATGTACTTCGGATCTTGAATGCTGCCCCAGGCAACCTGTGTGTTAAATGCTCAGTTGCAGCCTTGTGGAATACTACTGGGCATGATGGAACTCCCAAACAGGAGAGCCCTAATGGAAGGAAGTTAGGTTCCTGGGGATGTGCCCTTAAATAAGACACCAGGAAAGGGCTCCTTCCCATCTCTCTGCTTGCTTACAGGTTACAACAAGCTAAGCAGCTTCCCCCACCATCCTTCCATAACATACTCCTTAGCACAGGCCCAATTCAACTGCCCACTGACTGGAGCCACCATGACTGTGAGCCAAGGAATCCTTCCTTCCTTATAATTATTTTTGAGTTTCCTTCTGTTGTTGTTTGAATAGGTTTGGTTTTGGCCCCCATAGATTCTTGTGTTTGAATGCTTAGCAGTAGAGAGTGGCACTACTAGGAGGTGTGACCTTGTTGGAGGAAGTGAGTTACTGTGCAGATGGTCTTTGAGGTCTCCTATGTTCAAGCTCCACCCAGTGTGAAAGAGAGTCTCCTCCTGTCTGTCTTTGGATGAAGATGTAGAACTCCCAGCTCCTCCAGCACTCTGCCTGACTGCACGCTGCCATGCTTGATGATGATAATGGACTGAACCCCTAAAACTATAAGCCAGCCCTGGTTAAATGCTTGCCTTTATAAGAGTTGCCTTGGTCATGGTGTCTCTTCACAGCAATAAAACCCTAATTAAGACAGCCCCTTTAGAAGTTTTGTCTCAGTGACAGAAAGTTGACTATCACAGGGCCTATGAGCCTGGAGCACTGCCTCATTTACAGCATGCTCAGGAGTTTTTGTTCCATAGGGCAGGGTGTGTGCCCCCTACATGGGACTGAAGTGTTGCAAGGCTGTGCAGTATTTACTCATTCTCCTGCCAGGCAGTAACAAGGAAGAGGTTGTTCTAGAGGGTAGAGCCAAGCACACCACATGGAATCTACAGGAGAAAAAGCATGAGTGTAGGCCCCCCCTAATGTGACCCTGCCACACAGCACTGCCCCCTAATGAACTGGTCATCCCCCTGATCATTTGACAATGGCCAGCTGTTTTGGAAAAGGTGAGTCTATGCATAGTAAGGAATCAGACAAAAAGAGTGTGGGCCAGCAAGATGGCTGTGCCACTAAAGGCATTTGCCCACAAGAGCTACTCTCTGGCTTTTGGCCTCCAGGGCTCACACCATTGGTCTCCAGTCCCTTGTGCTTTCAAATCTGGATTAAGCCAAAGTCACATCACAGCATCTCTGACTTGCAGGCCTGTTAAGGATTCTGAGCCACTGTAAGGGCAAGAGACAACTCCTCTGGGGAGTTCCCTATTATATCAGATATATAGACAGGCTTGGCATGCGTACGACTTAGTAACCATTCATCAAGCCATTCCCAGGTTTCCAGTAGCATCCCGTTCTGGTAACACTCAGCCTTCAATTCCATTTGCAGTAAACAGCCAGCTGCTATAGACAGCCCTCAGCCTTTGTTCCATCTTCTCAAACAGACTATTCATTGTCTCCCTTTGTTTGGAACAACTAACACTGTATTTCTGTAGGTATGTCTCCAGGCATGTTTGGTGTGCATGTCTCTGTGCCCTGGTTTGCTCAGTACATGTGGTATAGCTGCATAGAGCTATCACACTCCTCACCAGTAAGCACAATTATTGAAACACTTTGTAATGTTTAGTGAAATGGAAAGATGTTCAGTAGCCACATGTGGCTAATATATTTAGTAATGTGGCTAAATTTCCAATCTCTTCAGAAGTTTCTGTTGGTTAATGGTTGTCTCTATCACTCTAATATTGCAGCTGGTTGGGTAATTTGTATTCAAATAAAATAAAGATGACTTATTATACAAACAAAAAGACAACATTCCCAACAGGAAATGCCATTCAATCTAGCAGCCCTCACCTTGAAGTCACTTTCCCTAGATAAACCCTTGAGAGGATCCAACCCATGCTTAAAGTACAAAAGGCAGAATATGATATAAAAAAAAAAATACCGTGAAAAGAAAAACATCAGAAAGACAATTCACCATTTAACCAAGAAGGTGGGGTATTACTTAAGGAATCACTGCCTCTTCCCAAGGGCATAGGTTGATCTAGTGGAGCTGAGTAAGGCAGCATACAACTGTAATCTCAGCTACACAGGAGGCTGAGGCAGGGGGATCACGTTAGCCAGGAATTCCAGTGAGACCCATTCTGAAGAAAATATTAAAAATAAGAAACCAATATTTAAGGATCTTTAGCATTAATGTCAGGGCTGGGACTCAATGGCTGAGCAGTGTGTGGCACTTGGTGCTCTTGCAGAGGACCTTGGTTGGTGCTGAGGACCAGTGCCCGAGTGGTGGCTCACAATAGCCTATATATCCAGTTCTGGGAGATCTGATGCCCTTTTCTGGCTTCTACTGGCTCCAGTGGACATGTGGAGCACATATAACATTAAATAATGTATTCCCTTTGAGCTTACTTCCTGTAGCTGAAGCCAAAGGTTGGGGTTACTGGCATTCCTTTCTGTGGAGGGAAAAAGGCATGGGGTCTCAGGCGCCTTCTCCAGATTTCACAACTCACCTCCCTTCCTCGAGGTCCTATCAGAGGTGAATAGCTGCTGTGGCAGAGCAGGAGGTAGAAGAACTGGGGGAGATACTTTCCCCAGCTGTAGCTGCGAGCACTTGACCCGGGAGACTTCTCCAAGATACATCTTTTTTGTTGATCCCTCATGTTGTGGGTGGGACTCCTCAGTGGTTTATCTAACCCATGGTTTTCAAGTGACTGCAATAACCAGGTAAAAAGGAAAAAATACAACTTAGACAATGTTTCTCCCATCAGGGCAAACTGCCACTGGACCCCGGTGTTAAAAATGCACAAGCATAAAGAAACTTGGCAAACTATCATCGTTTAATAAAAATTTACATTGCCCTAGTCTCCAGCTTCTAAGAAAAGTAGATGAAACTATAAAACTCAAATTGGGTACATTCTCTGGAACCCTTAGACGACCCTGGCTGAGAGTCTTAACCCAGGAGCCATTTGGGTAGCCTACTCTAGGACTTGACTACAACCTCACGAATTAATAACTAGAGGACTCACAAAACCTAAGACAGGCCTGCTACTATCTGCCCTTACTTTAGGCAGACCAAACTCAATATTATCAAAGAGAGCTTAGCATACCATTCTTATCTTCCAAAGGAGAAACTTGGTTTTTAAAAACTTGTCTGTCCTTTTGAACCCCTCAACCCAAATATTAGGTGTCCTGGAAAAGATCCCGACTGGAAGCGTTCTCTTGAAGCATGCTGAAGGTGTCCTTTTCAGAGGTGCTTAACCACTAATAATACAGCAAAGCTGCTCAGTGTGGATGCTTGGATTTGTGGATCCTCTACACACAAAAAAAGGTCAAAAACATTGGTTTGCTAGCAGATGACCAGGAGTCCAAACCACTGAGTATCTTAAACTAATTCCTGAAAGACTTCTTGCTGGGGATAAAACAAATGGATATAGAAACCTTAGAAAATATTTTCTCAAGGCTGAAAATATTCACTCAGGCCCAGTGGCTAAAAGCATGGGCTGATCTTCCAGAGAGTAGAGTTCAGTTCCCAAGGACCCATCACCGATGGTTTATGTGCCTAGTATTTATGGGCCATTCTAATTTCTTAATACATTCTATTGAAAATAAAGTAACGTAGTTAGGCTTGCTGGCACATGCCTTTAATCCCAGCTCTCAGGAGGCAGAGGCAGATGATCTCTGAATTGAGGCCAGCCTGGTCTACAGAGTGAGTTTCAAGTCAGTCGTATAGTGAGATCTTGTCTCAAAGCAACCCATGCAGAGCAAAGTATTGGCAAGTGAGAAACAGATGCATAAACTGAAAGCTTTCCTGGGGCTCAAGGGCAGTATTTCTGGGTCCACGGTGAGGGTGGCAAGGCCTCAGCGCATGCAATGACTACAGGATGTGGTGGGAATCCCATTGGGAAGACTAGGCGGTACAGTTCCCACCACACCAGGGAACCAGCAACATTAAGAAGCTCAGATGCAACTTCCAGGGTCTACCATGATCTGAGTCAGGTGAACTACAGTCTAAAAAGGGGCATGAAGGAATTTCTAAGGTAACAATCATTGTATCGTGGTACAGACAGTTGGTAGTAGTAGGGGTCTCACAATTGGATACAGCGCTCAAATCTTACAGAGTTCCACATTCAAACAATTACGTTGTGGAGCTGGGACTGTAGCACAGTTGGTAGGAACTTCTTAGCATCCACAAAGCCCTGGGCTCTGCCCCCAAGGACAGCATAAACTGGGCATGATGGTGCATGTTGATAATCCCAGGACTCAGGAGGTAGAGGTAGGAGATCAGGAGTTCAGGGTTATTTTTGGCAAAACGTAGTGAGTCCAAGGCTAGCCTCAAAACATTAAACAAATAAAAGGTAGAAATAAAGTTGTAACGTGGAGATTGACGAGAAAAAGCCAAGATTGCAGAAGGCCCCGGCACCCACCCTGAGGAGCCTGAGAGCCGTAAAGGCTTTGAGGAGAGACACAGCTCGGAGGAGGATGAGTCTACAGAGCATCCAGATCTCTGAAACAACCAAAATAAAAAGCCAAACCACACAAACAGAGAAGGTCTCATGGAAAGATGCACACAATTGTTGAAAAAGATGGTAGAATGGAGCTGCTTGCTTCAGAGAGAAGCAGAATTAGAGATACAACAACAAAAGCAGCAGGTATGTAGGGCCAGCGGGGTGATGTGCAGCCTGGAGCTCTCGAAGGTTCCTGAGGAGCCCGGGAGCCATAAAGGCTTTGAGGAGAGACACAGCTCGGAGGAGGATGAGTCTACAGGTCTGCCCCCAAAGGCTTTGCCCAGACCTCCATGATCCAAGCTGCTGCCAGAGGCCATGTTTGTGTCTGTGATTTGTGCTACCTCTGGAGACCGTGTTGATATCCCTGATCAGGGCTGCTGCAGGAGACCATGTTGATGTCTGTGGTCTGTACTGCTGCCAGAAATCATGCGAAGTTCATGATCGGTGCTGCTGCTGGCTGTATTGGGCAAGGAAGCTTCTTTTGCAGTGGTATGGGTAGCTGCAGACTCATAATTGAGAATGAGAGAGGGTAGAAAGCTCTGTGACGCTCCCCTCAAAAAATTAAAATTAAAATTAAAAAATCTTGGGCTGGTGAGATGGCTCAGTGGGTAAGAGCATTGACTACTCTCCCGAAGGTCCTGAGTTCAAATCCCAGCAACCACATGATGGCTCACAACCATCCGTAATGAGATCTGACTCCCTCTTCTGGTGTGTCTATATAATAATAAAAAATACATAAATCTAATTTTAAAAAAAATTAAAAATTCAAAATGAAAACAGTCCAGACCAGAAGCTATTGAAGAGAGTCCTTACAATTTTTCAAGGAAGATGCTGAAGTATAGCTCTTCACAGTTGAGAGCTTCTGGGAGGGCCGTAGAGTGGGTGGGGAAAGACTCAGTTTTTCATTGAGGGTCTGACCACTGGGAGTTTGACCATGCTCCAATAAGTATTTTGGACAACACAAATTAGACTTGGCATATTTTCTTTTCCTTTTTTCGGGGAGAGAGCAAGGGTGGGAGGGTAGATCTGGGAGGCGTGGGAAGTGAGCATGATAGAGTGCATTGTATGAAATTCCCAAATAATTAATAAAAATATTATTAATTGTCAAATCGGAAGAAAATCAACAAAAGGAAAAAGCGCCCTTGTTGCAGCATCTAGCAATGATCCGTGCTGGCCTTCGGGTCGCCTTGTATCTTGGACACATTAGGACTGTTGAGAAAGGCCTGCAAAACTAATTACACCAACACCTGACCGTGCTTATCAGAGCTGAACACTGCTCTAAGCAGCCAAAGCTGATACATAAAAGTAGCTTTGAACAATGATAGCAGAGATGATAGGCAGCCAAGAGTTATGTGGCTTGCCAGATCAGAGCAAGCGTCATGAAAATTCCTTCCTAACTGTAGCAGGAGACTCACGACATATCCACGCACACTGGCCCACCCCACCCTGCCCAGGGACAAGGTGCAACTCTCAACAGACAAAATCACAAAGGCCCTCCCATTCCTGGGGCTCTTTAAATCTCTAGATTGTCCTTCTGCAACTTACTTAATGGAATACGCAAGTGCAGTGTCCACATCGCTGGTTGCTAAGTAGTTCTCATCTACAAGTGCCCTTCCACAAAGCATTTTGTCCCTCTGAAAAGGAAGTCTTCTTACTTAGAACTTTATATAAATCAAATCACGTCATCTAAATAACTTTATGCCCAAAAATAGTTGTATGGGGACTAGAGAGATAGCTCAGTCATTAAAGCGGCTGCAGTGCAAGCATGAGAATCTGAGTTATATCCCTGGAGCCCATGTAAAAAGCCAGGTATAGTGGCACACATATACAAGCCTGGTTCAAGGGAGGCAGAGGTAAATGGATCCCTAGAGCTCAGTGGACAGCCAGGATAGGTAAGGTTAGTGAGACATTTGTCTTTAAAAACGAATGGAGAGTCATCGAGAAAGACATCTGGCATCAACTCTGGCCCCCACATGGCACTGTTCCTTTTTTTATTGCTTTATGATATTTTATAGCATGATTACTCTATATTATTTATCTACCTGTTACCACAAATGATTTGGATTGTCCTGGCTGGAGTTATTTATTACAAATAATGCTAAACATAAAGTTCCTTCATATGCCTTTCAGATACATATCATTCAGGTTGACCCATGAAAATGTATTCCTTCTTTCAAACCAATTAAACTAAAAATGATGAGTACTGTTAAAACTCTGCAAACTTGTGTTTCACACTGACAAACCATAGCAAAATACCATGTGTGTAAAATAGGTTTTATGGAGTATTGTCATCTTTTCCAATTAGAATGAAATAACTATTCTAAAGCGTTAATGTTAGCCACATGAATTAAGAGTGTGGTTCCAATTACAGCATTTTTGCTGATCTGTCACGAACTGTTTATGTGATGAAAAGTAGCAGACACGGTCAACAATGCCCCTCAGTGTTTGGGTGGAGGAAGCAACCCAAGGTCCATTTGGAAGAATGCGGGGGGTCACTGTGCTGGTTGGCTATTGTCAACTTGACACAAACCTAGAATTATCTAGGAAGAAAAAAATGACTGAGAAACTGCTCTATCGGATTGGCCTGTAGGCAAGTCTGTGGGCATTTTCTTGATTGGTGATTGATGTGGGAAGGCTCTGCTCTTTGTGGGCAATGCCACTCTGGGCAGGTGGTCCTGAGATACAGCAGAAAAAAGGATGAGCAAACTACAAGAAGCCAATAAGCAACACTCTTCCATGGCTTCTGCCTCAGCTGCTCCCCCAGATTCCTGCCCAGACTTCCCTGAATAATGAACTACAAGCAGTAAGCTGAACTGAACCCTTGCCTCCCCAAGTTGCTTTTGGTCATAGTGTTTTATTCCAGCAGTAGAAACCCTAAGATGGTGACATATTTTGAGAAGACGAAACTTTCTATCATAAAGCTTGGATGTGATTTATATCTGATGAATTTATCTTTAAGATTATACTTTAACACCTGACTACAATAAACAGCAGGAAGCAAGTAATGTCGGGCCAGCTGTTACACCTCCATGGAACAACTAAAGAGCCGTATGCATGCATAGAAATGTATGTGCACCTAAGGCTGCAGAACACAGAAGTCCCAAAGCCATTGGTGGCTTATGTGGTGCATTTACGTATTAACATTTACCCTGGGGTCTTTACCAAGTTGATGTAGAAAGTAAAACTCAGCTATGTTACCTCCTTGTCTCATTGCAATGACAAGGCACCTGGTAGGAAGTGACTTAAGGGAGGAAGGAACGGTTTATTTTGGCTCACAGTTGAAGGGCAGACATCCCATCACTGGGGAAGTCATGGGGGCAGGAAGGTGAGGCAATTGAACACACTATAGCAGCTAGGAGTCAGGGAGAGATGAATGCTGTTTATTCCTCCTTTGTTTTTGTTTTTGTTTTTCTTTTGTTTGTTTGTTGTTTTGGGTGGTTTTTTGTTTGTTTGGTTGGTTGGTTTGGTTGTTTTTGTTTCTGAGGCAATCCCCCTATTGTGTAGCCCTGGCTGTCCTGGAACTTTCTATGTAGAGCAGGGTGGCCTTTAAACACACAGAAATCCATCTGCCTGTGTCTCGCAACACTAGGATTAAAGGTGTGCATCATATAAAGTTGCCCAGCTTTCTTCCTTGTATTTGGTCCAGGACCATAGCTGGAGCAGTGGGGCTGCTTCCACTCAGGATGGGTCCACCTACCTCAGCTAACCTCATCCAGACACTTGCTCACAGACAAGCCCAAAGGCTTGTTTCTCTGGTGATTCCAGAGCCTGCTGTATTGACTCTCAGCATTCACTATCACAGCAGTGGGATAAATGCTCTTGTCCGCTGGGATACAAATATTAACCCTTGAGATACTGCCATGTTCTAGACCCTCATCTGCCTAAGAGGTCAGAGCACTCTTCCTTTAACCTGCAGAAGTTTGATGGAGTACTCACAAAACTTCTCCCTGTAGGGATGCTACAGGAAATGGAGAGTCTCATAGGAGGAGTAGAGCTGTCCAAAAAGGAAGTGACATTGTGTGGGCTTTGGTGCTGTATTATTACACTTGCTTGTCAAAATTCAGACCTCTGAGGATTTTGTCTGTGACAGAAATAATTTTTATAATCCTACAGGGTGACGTCCATGAGACACCCTTATCTGTCCACTCATTTGTGTGGTATTCCTCACGGCTCCACTGCTTCAATGATTAGGTCCACGTAATCCCAGATGGGGTGACTGCTCCTCTGAAGCCTGAGTATGCCGGAGCACCTTCCTCTCTCTGCTTGCCCTCTGCTCTCCCACTCTAACCTTAGGACACATTTCTAAGCAAGCCTGCACTAACAGTTCCTCACTCAACAAATTCATATCCTAATTGAGCTTGATCTGTGTGGTGACTGCTCAGGCCCCGTTGATGAAGTATAAGCTGTAGGACCTTCACCGACATAGAGAGAGTCCTAAGAGAGAGGCACGTGCATGGCTGGAGGTGTAACCTAGTGACAGAGCACTTGCTTGGCACGTACAAGGCCCTGAGTTTGACCCGTAACCATAAAGAAAGAGAGAGAGACGTGTTTCTCAGAATCATTCCTAGTCATAGCAAGAGAATGAGGTAGACTCATTTTACTGATAAATTCCTCTTGGTACTTAAGTGTATTAAAAATTGAAGAAGTCTGTAGTGTAAAAATTAATTGCTGCACTTTCTCAACACTGTGCACTCTTACTTTCAGAACGTGGTCACGAGTACGCACAGCGGCACCGGTGCCCTCTTGGCTGTTCTGCATCTCAGTGTGGGAAGGGTCATGGGCTGGCTTTCAAGAGCTGTGGTCCTAGGAATTTACTTTTTTCATCTGCCAGAGCTTCTCAGTCTCTTTAAATTTCACTACAGCAATGCAGATGTAGTCTCCCAATAGATCTGGCCCACACTCGAGGTTGGTTTTAAAGCCCTCTCTCTCTCTCTCTCTCTCTCTCTCTCTCTCTCTCTCTCTCTCTCTCTCTCTCTCTCTCTCTCTCTCTCTCTCTCTCTCTCTCCCTTTCTCTCTCTCTCTCTCTGTAGCTTTCTAGGATGGAAAAGAATTCTTTTTCTAACCCCACAGGGGACTCTTATCTCCCTGTCACATCTCATGCTTCCTTGCATCAGAGGACACTGATGGCTGAACCTGTACTCATCTTTTCACCCAATATAATGCTACAAACCATTTCCCAATGGCTCTTGCTGCCAGTGAAGGCAAGGGCTGTGGTCTGGTGCCTTTAAAACCATTCTTGCTCTCTGCCTGATGTCCCTGCCTCAGCCTTGACTGGATGCTGTAGCACAAGCTTACAGAAAGGTTCAACTAAAAAAGTTTCCTTCTGACATTCCTTTATGGTTTATGCCCCGCCCCCAGCCCCTCCTTTCCCACACCTTCCTGTTCCTGTCCCCACTTAACATTCCATCCTCCATTACCCACCCCTTCCATTTTCATGTGAACTCTCCACACCCCTCTCCTTGGAAGCCTCTTTTCTTCCTCCTCTCAAAGACTCTTTTCCAGTTTCTTGGTTTCTGTATGCTCTCACTAACATAAACACATTTGTATAAATTGGAGATGCTAAAAACCGACCTATGAGAGAGAACATGCAGCATTTGTCTTTGTGAGCCTGGCTTATGTCAGTTAATTTGATATTTTCTAGTTCTGTCCATTCCCCTGATGTTTCATAATGTATTTTGATTTATAGCTGTGTGTAATTCCATTGTGCATATGTACCCCATTTTCATTATCCATTCATCTGTTGACAGACATCTAGGCTGTTGTGGATAAAGTATGGTTGTGCACGTGTCTCTGTAGTGGGATATAGAGTCCTTTGAGTACCTGCCCAAGACTGGAATAGCTGTGTTTATTTTTAGTGTTTTGAGGAATCTCCACACTGATGTCCATAGTAGTGTACTAGTCTACACTTCTACCAACAATGAGCAGAGAACACACAGACTCTTAAGGCCACACCTTTATTTGTTGGCTGACAGGCTACACAGGGAACTTGCCTAAGGCACACAGCTGCAGGCCTTACCAGTATTGGCTTTAATATCCTCATTGACACACTTCAGTTAGCAAGAACAGTTAGCAGAGCTACGGAAGGCAAAAATCAAAATTAGTACATTTAGGAACTTTCCCACAATGATGAACTATGATGGACTAAGTCTTTGTTCTCATTTTTGGCAGGTGTCAGGGTCTATGTGCAGGGCTCCTAGGTCAGAATGGTGTCTTGGTGCCTCTACCATGGTGTGAGTTGTGCCTGTTACAGTAGAGTTCCTATTTCCCCAAATCCTTGCCAATGTTTATTATGGTTTTTTTTTTTATCTTAGCCACTTTTACTAGACCAAGATGGAATCTCAAAGTTATTTTAAGTTGCATTTCCCTGATGGCTAAGGAAGTTGTTGAATACTTTTAAAATACATATTGGACATCTTCATTCAATTTTTAAATTGTTAGCAATGGCCTCTGTATTAGTCAAGGTTCTCTAGAGTAACAGAACTGACAGAATGAGAATATATATATGTATATATGTATGTATCTATATATGTATATATACATATGTATGTATATATACTTATATATATGTATGTGTATGTATATATGTATGTATATATGTGTGTGTGTATATATATATTATACATATATATGTATAACATATATGTATGTATATGTATTATATGTATATTATACATATACATATACATATTATAGGTTCAACTAGTCCAACAATGGCTGTCTACCAACAGAAGATCCAAGAGTTCAGTTGTTGTTCAGTCCACAAGGCTGAAAGTCTTAGCTGGTCTTCAGTATACACAGAAATCTTGAAGAATTAGTCTCTAATGCCAGTGGTTTGCCAGCTAGAGTGAGAGCAAGCAGGCAAAGAGAGCAAGCTTCCTTCTTCCACGTCCTTTCTATAGGCTGCCAGAGGTGTGGCCCAGAGTGAGGGTGAATCTTCCCAGTTCAAAAGTTCTGGATTAAAAGTGGCTCTTCCCATTTCAAATGACTTAATTAAGGAAGAATCTCACATAGGTGTACCCAACCACTTGAGCGTTAGTTAACTCCAGATGCAGTCAAGCTGACAACCAAGAGTAGCCATTACAGCCTCTTAACATTCTCACCCTGATTCTGTTTTCTACAGGAAAGCTGATGGTGTTAAGCCAGCTGTTCTCTGAGTTAAATGGTTTCCTAACGCATATGAGATCAAACTGAAGAATTCACTGTTTATATGAGAGGTCTGCGCTGGATAGTTTTATGTCAACTTGTCAAGCTAGAGTCACTGGAAAGAAGGGAACCTCAATTGAGAAAACCCCACAATGAGATCAGGCTGTATGCATGCCTATAGCGTATGTTCACAATTAGTGATTAATCAGAAGGGCCCACCCCATTGTGAGTGGGACCACCCCTGGGCAGGTGGTCCTGGGTTCTATAAGAAAGCAGGCTGAGCAAGCCAGGGGAAGCAAGACACTCCCCAATGTAAGTAAATAAGCAGCACTCCCCCCTCCCCATCTCCACCCATGGCCTCTGCATCAGCTCCTGACTCCAGGTTCCTGCCTTGCTTTAGTTCCTGTCCTGATTTCTGTTGGTGATAAACTGGGATGTGGAAGCAAAAGCCAAATAAACACTTTCCTCCCCCACTTGCGTTTTGGTTGCGGTGTTTCATCACAGCAATAGAAGCCCTAACTAAGACAGGCTCTAACCCTTAAAACTGCCTGCCTGTTCCATACTGCTTCCTGAGTCTGCCAGACCATCCCATCTAAAAGGTTTGTCCATGTTACAGCCTCTGAACCACGAAGGAAACCCTCGATACTCATGTTGGTGCCCCAAGGCTGCTGCCATGTGCCCTGTGGCTTTTAGCAGCAGACGAAGTCTCTACGGTACCCACAAACCCAAACTCCAGGTGTCCACAGGCATGCACTAAAGGCACTTAAGGGGGAATCAGCTCTGCAGTTTTTTTGACTGCTCATTTCCACTAGGTCTTGATGTCCTGTGACTACAGATCTGTTGTTTCAATCCATGCATCCATGTTGCCTGGCATTCTCCCTGGGCATCTGCTTTCCTCTTCCTATAAAAGCAACATTTTACACCCAGCCATGGGCCACACTAACCTGGTATGAGCTCACATTAACTCACCTACCTGTAGGGACTCTCTCTCTCTCTCTTCTTTCTTCCTTCCCTCCTTTCTTTCTTTCTCTCTCTCTTTCTTTCTTCCTTCCTTTTTTCTTTCTTTCTTTCTTCCTTTCTTCTTTTCTCCCTTCCTCCCTCCTCCTTCCTCCCTCCATTCTCCCCTCTCTCTTTCTTTCTTCCTATTTATTATACAGGGTTCACAAGGCCTTTTTTTCCCCAGACAGTTTCACTTTTATTTCTAGGCTGGGATTTCAGCATGGCTTACCAGAGAATGCAAATCAGCCCACGACAACATCCTATGCATGCAGCCTTTTGCTATGTCACCTTGCCCTGATTTTTCAACCCCTGACACTTTTCACTACCTGAAAAAAATATGCATTTGACTCTCCCAAAAGATAAGGATGCTAACTAGCTGCCTACCTTGGAAACTTATTTTCTATCCTTACAACTCGGCAGATGATCAAGGAGACAAGATACCACTGCTCAGTGCTCATGGGCGTTGTATACAGCGGGGGAGAACAACTGGAAAACCAAGGGCCCAACTGAAGCAAGGGAGCATGAGGAGACAGGAGAAATGGACCCTGCTCACATGGGACTGTGTGATCCCAGGAGAAGGAGGCATGTGGAACAAGTAAAGCCAGGCAGAAAGTTGGTTAGCAGCTGCCAGAACCTAAGCAGCAGAAGCCCTGTGGAGTGATTTTTTTATAGGGTGTGAGGCCCACACTTGAGGGGTGATGGAAATGTGCCAAGTCCTGCCTGCCCATGGAAAGGACAGCATGACATGCTTTCCTGGCCCTGGAGCAGAGCCAGCAGGATGTAGGTCTCCATGAGTGTTGATAGTTGCTGTGGGTGTGGGGCAAACAGGTTCAAAGACCTGAACTCAAATACTAGTGCCCATAGAAAGCTAGGTCTGGAGGCACACTGCTGTAATCCCAAGCACTGGGCTGGCTGACCTGGCAGTCCAGCCAAATTGGTGAGAAACTCTGTCCTCAAAAATCAAGGGCTGGAGAAATAGTCTAAGGGGACCCTACTCTTCCAGAAGACCCAGGTTTAATTCCCAACAATGGTAACTCACAACTGTGTGTAACTCCAGTGTCAGAGGATCCCATGTCCCCTCTGCTCCACAGGCATCCTGTATGCATGCAGGGTACGTAATCGCACAGAAACACACACACACACACGCACACACACACGCACACACACATACACATAAAATTAAAAGATAAATATTGTTTTAAAAAAATCAAGTGGAGTACCATCTAGGAAGACACATTGGCTCTGGACTCTCCACAAGCACACATACCTCACACAAAACACCTGACTAACTTAAATTGCTCGATGCCTGACATTAGTTGACTTAGGATCTATCTGGAATCCCATGTGGAGATGTGGTGTAGAAGTGCAGGCAAGGAAGTGGTGGGGACACCAAGTGTGATATGGGGCTCATTAGTAATGATGCCAGCACATTCCCATGTCATAAAAGGGGGACACAGAAAAGACTCTAAGATATTAACCATGTTATTCTGGGGTGAGAAATAGATTTGTACACAGTAATTTTCCTTGCTTGTGCTTCCCCCGTTTCTTTTATTGAAAATAGGTACTTTTCTGGTCCACTCTATCCTGAGTATAGCTTTGCCTTCCTCTACTCTTCCCAATTCTTCCCCATCAGAAAGACTTCCTTTCTGTCTCTTACTATTAGAAAATAACAGGCTCCTAAGAGATAATAAACACACATGACAAAATAAAATACAAGACGAAGCAAAATTATCATAGTGAAGTTGGACAAGGCAACCCAACAGGAGGAAAAGAGGCCTAAGAGCAAGCAAAAGAGTCAGAGATCCACTGGTTCTCACAGTCAGGAGTCCCATAAAAATACTAAGCTAATACCTAGAATATGTATGCAAAGATGGCGCAGACCCACACAGGCCCTGTGCTTGCTGCTTCAGTCTCTGTGAGCTCATATGTGCCTTGCTTAGGTGATTTAGAAGGCTTCCGTCTCCTGGTGTCCTCCATCCCTCTGGTTCTTACACTCTTTTGCCTCCTCTTCCTTAATAATACCTGAGCTCTGAGGGGAGGGATTTAATGGAGACCTCCAATCTAGAGTCTCTCCCCACATAAAGACTGGCTGTGAGTCACTACACCCATTCCCATCCGCTGCTGATGGGACCTGGCCTCTGATGATGACTGGATAAGACACTGATCTATGAGTGTAGCAAAATATCATTAGGAATCATTTTATTAACTTTCTCCTTTTTTAGACCAGTAGTGTTTGGCTTTACCCTAGATCTCTGTGGCATCTGCTCTCTGCTTCTTGGTTACCCTAGCAGTGTTGGTTGGATGTGGTTCCTTCTCATGGAGTGGACCTTGTAAGTCAAAGGTTTTGTGGCTGGGTACCTTTACCCACCAAAGAGTCTAGAACATAGGAGTAAGGGCTCCAAGCAGGCACTAGATTGACTCCTCCATGTTCAGTGCACTGTGTGGGTATTGTCCTTGGCAATGGGCCACCCCTCGTCCCACCCCTGCTGTCAATTTGCAGAGAGCATCTTTTTGTCTTAGCAATAGCCTGGGTTGTTTGAAATTTTCCATTGGACCCCTCGCCCAACATCTCAACTGAATGCACCCTGGTCCCAACACTGGAAGCCTGGCCCTGGCTACAAGAGGTAGCCACTTGAGAGTCCATATCCCCCATTAGAGGAGTCCTCATTAGAATCACCTGTGTAGATGGCCAGAAGTTTCCACTACATTAAGTTTCCACACCACCCCTAAGCTCTCCTCCCAATTCCAACTTTATCTCCCCACAGTCCCTCCCTCCATCCCATCTCTCCCCAAACCCTGCACCTGATGCCTATCCCGCTCCCATCCCCACCCACCCCCAGTCTTCTCATAAAATCTATTCTATTTCTCCCTCCCAAGAAGATCTTTATGTTCCTGCTAGACCCCTTTTCTTTACCTAACCTCTCTGGGTCTATGGATTGTAGCTTTGTTAACATTTACTTAACAGCTAATATACCCTTATAAGTGAATAAATACCATATTTATCTTTCTGAGTCTGGGTTACCTCACTCTGGATGATTTTTTTTTCTAGTTTCATCCATTTGCTTGCAAATTTCATAATGTTATCATTTTTTAACAGCAGAGACTAGGCTATTGTGTAAATGTACATTTTCTTTATCCATTCTTCTGTTTAGGAACATCTAGGGTGTTTCCAGTTTCAGTGTGCCATTATGAATAAACCCACAATGAACATAGTTGAGCAAGTGTCCTTGTGGTAGGATAAAGCATGCTTTGGGTATATGCCCAAGAATAGTATGGCTGGATCTTGAGATGGACCACAATTTTCTGAGGAACTACTGTATTGATTTCTGTAGCACCTATACAAGTTTGCACTCCCACCAGCAATGGAGGAGTGTTCCCCTTGCTCGACATCCTCAGTAGCATGTGCTGTCATTTGTTTTATTGAGCTTATCCATTTTGATGAATGTCATATGGAATCTCAAATTGGCTTGATTTGCACTTGGCTAAAGATATTGAGCATTTCTTTTAAGTGTTTCTCATCCATTTGAGATTCTTCTATGGGAATTCTCTGTTTAGATCTGTACCCCAATTATTTAATTAGATTTTTTGGTTTGTGGACTCTAGTTTCTTGAGTTCTTTATATATTTTAGATATTCACCTTTCTGGTGGTTTGAATGAAAATGGCCCATGTAGACACACAGGGAGTGGTAATATTAAGAGGTGTGGCCTTGTTAGGGGAGATGTACCTTTGTTGGAAGAGGTGCATGACTAGGAAGTGGGCTTTGAGGTCTCAAAAGCTCAAGCCAGCTCTCTCCCTGCTGCTTTTCCAGATCCAGATGTAGAAGTCTCAGCTGCTTCTCTAGCACCTGTTGCAGGAAATATTAAAAAATGGCCTGGCTCATTCCCACACTTGTGTCCCAACTCTCTGCCCCAGTAGCCTGGCCAACCATGCACTGGCGGGCAATGGCCAACCGTTTTTATCTCATGGAGACTCTCTGGCTCAGAACTCCACAATCTCTCCACCCAGCTCACTAGGTTCCCACTGGTGGGTCACTATCACACCAACCCTGTGCTTCAAATCTCCCATTGCCGTCATACCTTTCTCTCTTGAACACAGACCCAAGCCATTGTGTAAAGGAAAACGCAACACAAACTTAGTTCAGAAACAACGGTGACTCAATCTCTGGGCATAACAACTAAAACCTAATCTTGTAAGCCTTCTTAAAATCCAATTCCTCCAGTGGCGAATCCTTGTGGATCTGCCATGATACCGGGAAACTCTAGCTGTCTGCCTGGATGCTGCCATGCTTCCACCAAGATGACAATGGACGAAACCTCTGAACTGTAAGCCAGTTCCAATTAAATATTTTCTTTTGTAAGAGTTGCCGAGGTCATAGTATCTCTTCACAAAAATAGAAACCCCAACTAGAAAGCCCTTTTCCCTTTCTGTAGGCTGCTGTCCTTTCCTACTGACAGTGTTCTTGGCCTTACAGAAGCTTTCCAGTTTTCTGAGATCCCATTTATTAATTATTGATCTCAGTGCCTGTGGTATATGTGTTCTGTTCAGGAAGTTGTCTCCTATGCCAAGATTTTAAAGGCTGTTCCTCACTTTCTCTTATATGAGATTCGATGTATCTGGTTTTATGTTGAGACCTTTGATTCACTTGGAAATGAGTTTTGTGCGGGCTGATGAACGTGACACTACTTGCATCCTTCGACATGCAGATATCCAGTTAGACCAACACCATTTATTGAAGATGCCTTCCTTTTTCCATTGTGTATTTCTGGCTTCTTTATTAAAAAGTCAGTTTGCATAAGTATGTGGATTTATGTCTGGGTCTTTGATTTAGTTTCATTGATCAACATGTCTTTTTCATGCCAATACCATGTGTTTTATTACTATCACTCTGTAGTACAGCTTGAAATCAGGGATGCTGATGCCTCTGGAAGCTCTGTTATTGTACAGAATTGTTTGAGCTATCTTGAGTTTTTTGGTTTTCCATATAAAGTTGAAAATTGTCCTTTCAATGTCTGTAAAGAATTTTGTTGGAATTTTTGATGGGAATTGCATTGAATCTGTAGATTGCTTTTGGTAGGATGGCCATTTTTACTATGTTAATCCTACCAATCAATGAGCATGGGAGATCTTTCCATCTTTTCATGTCTTCTTCAGTTTCTTTCTTTGAATCAAGTTTTGTCACACAAGTCTTTCACTTGCTTGGTTAGAGTTACTCCAAGATATTTTACACTATCTGTGGCTATTATGAAGGATGTTATTGCTCTGGTTTCTTTTTGTTTGTTTGTTTTTGTTTTTGTTTTTGTTTCAAGACAGGGTTTCTCTGTGTAGCCCTGCCTGTCCTGGAACTCACTCTGTAGACCAGGCTGACCTCCAACTCAGAAATTCGCCTGCCTCCGCCTCCCAAGTGCTGGGATCAAAGGCATGTGCCACCACTGCCCTGCATTTCTCTGGTTTCTTTCTCAGTTCATTTGTCATCTGTATATTGGAGGGCTACTGATTGGTTTTGTTTGTTAATTTTGTATCCAGCCACTTTGCTGAAGCTGTTTATTAACTGTAGGAGGAGTTCTCTGGTAAAAAATTTTGGGGTCACTTATGTATACTATTATATCATCGGTGAATATTGATACTTTTAGTTCTTTTCCAGTTTGTATCCCCCTTGATCTCCTTTAGTTGTCTTATTGCTCTAGCTAGAACTTCAAGTACTATACTGAATAGAGATATGGAGAAAGTGGGCAGCCTTGTCTTGTCCCTAATTTTAGTAGAATTGATTTAGTAGAATTTGAATTTCTCTTCATTTAATTTGATATTGTTTATAGGCTTGCTATAAATTGTCTTTATTATGTTTAGGTACGGGCCATGTATCCCTGATCTCTCTAAGATTTTTAACATGAACCAGTATTTGAGTTTGTCTTTCAGCATCTAATGAGATGATCATGTGGTTTTTTTTCTCTCAGCTTGTTTATATAGTGGATAACATTGATATATTTTTATATATTGGACCATCCCTGCATCTCTGGGATGAAGCCTACTTGGTCAAGGTGGATGATGTGTTTTACATGTTCTTGGATTTGGTTTGCAAGTACTTTGTTGAGTATTTTTGCATCAGTGTTCATAAGGGAAATTGATGTGAAATTCTCTTTCTCTGTTGAACCTTTGTGTGCTATGGTTATCAGGATGACTATGGCCTCATAAAATGAATTGGCACTTTTTTTCTGTTTCTATTTTGTGGAATAATTTGAGGAGTATTGACATTAGCTCTTCTTTGAAAGTCAGGTAGATTTCTCCACTAAAAGTGTCTGGCCCTGAGCTTTATTTTTTGGTTGTAAGATTGCAATGACTGTTTCTATTTCCTTGGGAATCATAGGTCTATTTAAATTGTTTAACTGGTCTTAATTTAACTTCAGTAAATGTTATCTATCAAGACAATTATCAGCTTCTTTTAGGTTTTCCAATTTGGTGGAGTACGGTTTTCTAAAGTATGTCCTCATAGTACTCTGGATTTCCTTGGTGTCTGTTATTTTCCCATTTTCAATTCTTATTTTGTTAATTTGGATGTTCTCTTTCTCTGCTTTTTAGTTAGTTTGGCTAAGGATTTGTCTATCTTGTTGATTTTTTCAAAGAACCAACTCTGTCTCTTTGATTCTTTGTATTTTACTTATTTGATTTCAGCACTCATTTGGTTATTTCTTGGGTATGATTTCTTCTTTTTGTTCTAAAGCCTTTTAGGTGTGCTGTTAAGTTGCTATTATGAGATCTTTTCAAAAAATTTTTTTTAATGTAGGTACTTAGCACTGCTTTCATTGTATCCTATAAGTTTGGGTATGCTGTGCATTAATTTTCATTGAACACTAGGAAGTCCTTAATACCTTACTTTATTTCTGTCTTGACCCAGTTTCTGTTCAGTAGAGAGTTGTTCTGTTTCCCTGAGTTTGTACGCTTTCTGTTGTTTCTGTTGTTGTTGAAATCCAGCTTTAATCTACAGTGGTTTGATAGGATGCAGAAGGTCAGTTCAATTTTTTTGTTTCTGTTGAAACTTGCTTTTTGATCAAATATGTGGTCAGTTCTGAAGAAAGTTCTGTGGGGTGCTGAGAAGATTTATTCTTTTGTGTTTGGGTGAAATGTTTTGTAGATATCTGTTGGGTCTGTTTGGGTCATAATGTCTGTTAGCTCCAGTATTTTTCTGTTTAGTTTTTTGTCTGGATGACTTCTCTATTGGTGAAAGTGGGGTATTGCAGCCTCCCACTATTAGTGTGTGAGCGTCAATGTGTGATTTAAGTTTTACTAATGTTTCTTTTACAAATGTGGGTGCCCTTTCACTCAGAGCATACATGTTCAAATGGAAAGGTCATGTTAGTGAGTCTTTCCTTCAATGAATTTGAAATGTCCTTCCTCATCTCTTTTGATTGTTTAGGTTTGAGGTCTATTTTGTTAGATATTAGAATAGCTATACCAGCTTGCTTCTTAGATACAATTGCTTGGAATACCTTTTTTAAACCCTTTATTCTAAGGTAATGTCTATTCTTAATGTTGAGGTGTGTCTCTTGGATATAGCAGGATGGATCCTGTTTTCACATCCATTCTGTTAATCTGTTATTGGAGAATTGAGAGATATCAGTGACGAATGATCGTTGTTTCCTGTTATTTTGGTGGTGGTTGTGGTGGTGGTGTATGCCTATGTGCATGCATGTGTGACTTCCTTCTTTTGATTTTTCTGATGTGAGATTTATTCCCAGTGTTTTCTTGGGTGTAGTTAGCCTCCTTATGTTGGAGTTTTTCTTGTATCAACTTCTGTAGGGGTGGATTTGTAAATAGATAGTGCTTAAATTGACTTAAGCATAGAATACCTTATTTTCTCCAGTCTATAGCAATTGGAAGTTTTTCTGGGTATAGTAATCTGCACTGGGATCCTTGGTCTCCTAGCATCTGCCAAGGCCTTTCTGGAGTTAAGTGTCTCCACTGAGAAGTTGGACATAATTCTAATAAGACTGCCTTTATGAATATGACAAAAAAGATATTATAGGTATTGAAGGGGGGTCTCTTGGAGGAGTGGGGTACAAAAGGGAAAAAAGAATGTGATTTAATTCTATTTACACAAAATATGTTTTTAAATGTTAACAAATTCAGATAAATTGAAATCATGTAACTTTTCTCATAACGCAATAAAAGTTTTAAAAAAAAAGACTGCCTTTATATGCCATTTGATCTTTTTTTTTTCCATTCAGTTTTTTTGTTTGTTTGTTTGTTTGTTTTGGTTTTTTGAGATAAGGTTTCTCTGTATAGCCCTGGCTATCCTGGAATTCACTCTGGAGACCAGGCTAGCCTCAAACTCAGAAATCCACCTGCCTCTGCCTCCCAAGTGCTGGGATTAAAGGCGTGTGCCACCACCGCCTGGCTCCATTCAGTTTTTAATACTCTTTCTTTGTTCTGTTTGTTTAATGTTTTGATTATTATATGGCAAGGGGACTTTCTTTCTGGTCCAATCTGTTCGGTGTTCTACATACTGGTTGTACTTTTATAGGCATCCCCTTCTTTAAGTTAGGAAATTTTTCTTCTATGATTTTATTGAAAACAAAACTGTTAGAGAGGTGTAGGTCTGCCTTCAGCCTATTTGTTGCCCTAGATGAGCAGATTTTGGGTTACCACCGGGTTCCTGTTGGAGCTGGGATCTGGGATAAAGCAACAAGTGGTGGGAGGGAGGTTAGGAGGGGAAGGCCTGTGGGATCCACAGGAGATGTGAGCAGTGGGGATGGAGGATTGCAGCTGGTGTGCTGTGGCAGCTCTGGAGGTAAGACTGGAGGATTGGGTCTGGGAAGAGAGAGACCCTTGTTTGTGCTCTTATTCCATCAAAGCAGTGATTTTCAACCTTCCTAATGCTGCGACCCTTTAATACGGTTCTTCACTTTGTGGTGACACCCAACCATTAAATTATTTTAGTCTCTACTTCATATCTGTGATTTCACTACTGTTATGAATCATAATGTAAATATCTGATAGGCAGGATATCTGATATGTGGCCCCTGTGAAAGGATTGTTTGACTCCTTAGGGATCACAACCCACAGGTTGAGGACCACTGCATTAAAGTGTTAATATCTAGTAGCCAGAAAGTTTAATGTGATATGTCTTTGTTTTGTTTTTCTTAGGGCAAAGAACAAGTAAAATGTTACTGACAGTGCTTGTGTAGATCTCAGTCTTCCCAACTTTGGCAGGGCAACCTGACAACTGCTTCCAGCTGTAGGGCTCTGCTATAGGCCTTGCAGAAAAGGAAACAGCTTTAGATACCCAAGTACATTTGTATACACACACACACACACACACACACACACACATGCATGCACACATGTGCACACGTATACACATGCACTCATGTACTTTCACACACACGTGCACACACATACACACAAAATACACACACAGGCACACATGTACACTCACTCACATACATGCACACATACACGCACTTACACATGCACAAGCACGTGCCTCTTTTTTCTCACATAGACGTCCTTGCATGGGCTTTGACACTCCAAACCAACCTCACTGTTCCTCATATTCATATAGAGATTTTTGCACAGCTCCCATTCATACATGCTGCATTAGTGTCCTCACTGACGAATGAGAGGTTTGGGTTTACAGTTCAGTATGTCACTGGGTAGAGGAGCAGAATAGTTCATACCGTGGAAACCAAAAGACAGAGAAAAATGAGACACAGGAAGGAGTCAGGGCAACATAGAACCCCCAAGGACGCATGTTCAGTGTCCAGCTTCCTCCAACTATACCCTATCTGCTATCTTTAATCCCCTCCCAAGAAGACTATCATTTTATGAAGCTCTCAAGGGCTTAATCCTGAGTAGGCCAGAACCCGAGACATACCTAGAAGTGTTCTTTTCTCCCTGGTTACCTGATGATGAAGGCTAACCACATCCATATGCCCTTTCCAAACTCACACATGTTTTTCACTCTGATACCCTCACAATCACACACACACACACACACACACACACACACACACACACACACACACACACATACATTTTCTCTTATAATTCACACCCACAATTTACAACCCCCCCTCATGTACACTCACAGTTTACACAGACATGCTCTCTTATGCACATACACTCACAGTGTTAAGCTCCTCCTGGCAGGTGGGTCTCCCCTGATCCTTCTGCCTAGTTTGCAGGACTTAGCTGAGGTCTAAAGCTGGTGGGCACTTCTTACAGACTGGCTTCTAGAGGAAAATTCCTTTGTTTTGATTGCTGGCCCTTGAGCACTTGCTCATTGCCTCTAAGGCTTACCCAAAGGGCACTCTTATCTAGTTCCTTCCCAGCTCCTCCAGGAAGTAAAGGGATGCGCTCATCCCACATTGAGGGAGGAGGGATCAGAAAGGAGCCGGTGGCCTTTCTAACTCTGTTTTAGAAGTTGCAGAGAGAGAGGAAGTTGGATTATTTTCTGGGCATGGTTTATTTCTTTAAGACATGCTGGGCCCAGATTATCTGTGGCATCCCTGTTTCCCTATCACCATAAGTGCTGAAGCTCTAGCTGAACCAGGAAGTAGCTGTCGGGAGTGCTTGACCACCAAGCACCATGACTGTGCTCATACACGACACTCTAAGCCTGTTGCATCGATCATCACAGGCCTTCATCACATCGAGTGAGGGCTTTGAGAGGCTGAACGCCTGCAGCCACATCAGCTTGTCAGCGTGGTTGTCAACACAAAGCAGCTGATTGCACCTTGTATTTGTGATAAACTCGATTGGCATGCAAATTTCAAATGTCTTATTTTGAAGCAATTTTAATCTAGGTTAAATGTAGCTTGTCAAATTCCTACTCCTTCCATGCAAGAGCCACAGCAGGGGTGGGGAAACTCAAGAGAAAGTGGGTCCTGTGGCAGACAGGGGAGAGGGAACAAGAGTGACAGAGAAGAGTGTCCATGTCCCCAAAGAGAGCTCCAGTCCTAAGAAGCATTGGATACATTGAGGTTCTAGTGAAGTCAGAAAGAGAGTTACAGCTCTGGTTCCCAGACACTGGCTTGTAGAGGACAGCTGTAGTCTCCCTGAGATCAAAGAAGGGGCTGAGTCACAGTCTTTGGAGAACTTTGTACACAGAGGACAGCCTTGGATATAATAGTGTGTGCTTACTGACTGGAAATAGTATCAGGTATGATGGGACTGGCCAGGGATGGTGACTGTTCAAAATCTTCCCTTCTAGAGACTGGAGAAATGGCTTAGTGTAAAGTGCTTGCTCTCCAAACATGAGATGGAATCTCCACTGCTGCCCTCACGAAAACCACTCACACACTCACACATCTGTAACCCCAGCAAGGTTTCAGAGTGGTAGGTACATGATCCCAGGTCTCAGGTGGCCAGCCAATCCAGCCAAAATATGGGCTTCAGGTCCAGAGAGAACTGTGTCTGAAAACATGATGTGGGCTATGATTAAGGGAGGCACCTTGATGTCAACCTCTGGCACTTGTGCACAGGGGCAAGTTCTCTTGCACATGCACACAAGAATACCACACACACACACATACACAACACACATACAATATACACATATACAACACACACACATACACATCACACATACACACACACAATATACACATACACAACACACACATACACAACACACACATACACAACACACATATACACACATATATACACCACACATACACACACACACACACTACACATACACACACACACATATAAACACACACACACACACCTCTTCTCACTGCTTGAGGTAGACAGTGCACTGTCTGTGTCCATCCTACTGGGCCATAAAGCGACAGAACTCACTCCAGCTATGGAACTATGGTTTAGCTACAGATCAATGAGAACAACTGTCACCACACAGGTAACACCCACTTTTCCTTCACTACCTTGGCCTTTCCTTTTATTTGCTGTTCTAACATTCCTTCTGGGCTCAAGTGGGCTTCCTGGATGCATATCTGACTCATTTGCCCTCTGGGGTCCTTGTAAGCCCTGTTTGCACTGGAACATACACAGTCCCAACTCGAGGGACTGTGAGATTATATGCTATAGTGCCTCCAAAGACTTCCTGTTAAAAAAAAAAAAAAAATCTTGTTTTTCCTTTCCCAGCACTGACTCCCAAATGATGATTCTGAGACTATCTACTATTGAACACCTAGGCTATGAGCTTTGGCTCATTCCCTAACTATATCTTAACTTATTTAACGAATTCAAATTATTCTATGTCTACCATTTGGTTAACTCCCTCTCCTTCAGTCCTGCCCAGTTCTTCCTTCGCACCCCCTCAGTGCCTCAGCATCTCCTCAAATCTCTCTATTGTATACTGAGTTCAGCTACCTGTTGGTTTACATCTGTCTCCCTCAAATTTCTTCTAGAACAAAACAAAAAACAAAGAGCAATAACAAACAAAAAGCAACCAGGCAAGCAGCACTGACAAGGCTCACCCTCGGGATGCTGAGACACTCAGGACGTTGTTCCAGCATCCTGGCGGATGCCGCCGCAGACTACTTTAATAGCTGTTTCATCAGAATTTGCTTCCAGGACAGTTTCAAAGAAAGCTGCAGACCCCAGATGCCCTCAATTCATCCAGCCTTACAGACTGATCCAGTCAGGACTTGACTTAAGCCTGAACCTTCTCAGCATGTGGAGTCTGGACAACAACTATTACAGCTAGCTTTCTTAAGACATGACCATTTCCCTAATCCTCTTTGGCCCCGAAAAAGGAAAATGATGGCCCTAATGAGCAGGGATCAGTATTAAGAGACCCATGTTCCATTCCCAAGAGGTGGGGTGGGTGGTTTTTGGTTGTTCCATGGATGGCAAATGTTTGTCACCATGTAAGGGGTGGTAACAAATTGTAATAGTCTTGGAAAAGAAGGATAAAAATAAGAAAGGTTAGACTCAGGATTTTCTCTCTTTCTTCTTCTTTCCTCTGTCCTTCTTTCTCTCCTATCTGGTGTGAGGGGGAAAGGGAGTAAAAGGAATAAAAAGAAAAAGAAGGAGTATGGGAATGATATAGAAATAGAAAAAAAAGGGTAGATTGTTGAATCTACTCTTAGACCCATGAGTATTAAAAAGACAAAAATCACTAGGCAGTGGTGGCGCATGCCTTTAATACCAAATACTTGGGAGGCAGAGAGGCAGGTGGATCTCTGAGTTCTGAGTTCAAGGCCAGCCTGGTCTCTAGAGTGAGTTCCAGAACCAGCCAGGGCTACACAGAGAAACCTTGTCTCGAAAAACCAAAAAAAAAAAAAAAAAAAATGAAAATCTTACATTGGTATAGGTCTTGGTATATCGATTCGATACAAAATTAAGGTTACATACTATGTATCAACTCTGTTTAATGTATTGTACCTATGTAATTCTTAAAAATGCAATATTAAGTTCAGGCCCATTTGAAATCTGCTATTACAAACTGTTTAGGATAAGTAAGAAATGCAAGCTAGAGTTAATCATTCAAACTCATGGTCATGTTAGATACTAGCCTAGTTTATTAGATAGTAGATAGCTAGAAACAAGTCAGATACACTATATAGAGAGAGTCTTCAAAACCTCAGAGATCTACAGAATATGGCACTTAAAGATGTTTTATTATTTAAAGATCTTTTTAGACTAGGAGAACCAGCCTGCTTCTGGCAGCACCCTTATCCCACTTCAAAGGTGATGAGCACTGTCTTAGTCAGGGTTTCTATTCCTGCACAAACATCATGACCAAGAAGCAAGTTGGGGAGGAAAGGGTTTATTGAGCTTACACTTCCACATTGTTGTTGATCACCAGAGGAAGTCAGGACTGGGACTCAGGCAGGAACTGACGCAGAGGCCATGGAGGGATGTTTCTTGCTGGCTTTCTTCCCCTGGCTTGCTCAGCCTGCTCTCTTATAGAACCCAAGACTTCCAGCCCAGGGATG
>NW_022196904.1:55429193-55429492 GCF_008632895.1 Mastomys coucha
CAATAGCCTCTCATAGACTGTCTTCACGGTGCCAAGCCTCAACTCCTTTGCATGACACCTTCAGTCCTCGGCCATCAATTGCGAACTGAGGCTGCACCTTCACTTATGGCCTTCCATGGCCTCTCATTGTGCCAAGCCTCAGGTGCTCTTCATGACCCCTTTGTGCTGTCAAAACCAATACCACTTGGGTGACTCTTACACGTTACCAAGTCCTGCTGCAGCACAAGGTAAAACCTTGGCTATCTCCAGAGCACAGCCTCTTTGTGCTCTCAGAAAACACTTCCCAGAAGATGTCACCT
>NW_022196904.1:55429836-55430012 GCF_008632895.1 Mastomys coucha
TCTGAAATTTCACAAGCCAGGCCTCCATCTTCTGCGCTGTTCTCAACATGATCTTCCAAGCTCCTACATAACATTCCATAGAGCTCTTAACCAATGGCTCTTCTAGCACAAAGTTCCAAAGTCCTCCCACAGTCCTCCCCAAAACATGGTCAGGTTGTCACAGGAATACCCCACTA
>NW_022196904.1:55431083-55441036 GCF_008632895.1 Mastomys coucha
TTGAGTTCCAGTCCTGACTTCCTCTGGTGATAAACAGCAATGTGGAAGTAAGCTAAATAAACCCTTTCGTCTCTAACTTGCTTCTTGGTCATGATGTTTGTGCAGGAATAGAAACCCTGACTAAGACAAGCACCAATGGCCGCTCTAGGGAGTTTGCTTCCTATAGGACAAACTAACCACTCAGCAAGAAAATGTCCTTGCATCAATTGCAAACAGAATATTGTCCAAACAAGATGCAGGGGAGTCAGCTGCCAAGCTTTGCAATGAATGACAAGGTAGGTAAGTCCTTCCTAATTCTTGCTTCACAAAAGAATCTGCCACATACTGGGCCAGAAGACTGAAGATGGAGGCTGCAATGTTGTAGAGACAATTTGTTTCTCCAACTGTCCAGGCAGCAAGAAACCTCTGGCATTTTAATAGTTTTGGAAGCTTCTTGCTCTGCACTTCCTGCATACTCGAGTAATGATCCTTCTTAGGTCTCTGATGGGGTTGAAGACTAGATACTCTCACAATTAAGCTTACATTGAAAGGATTTAGAAAAATGTTCTCAGGCCTATACAAATTATGATAGAAAATGGCTTAAGAACAGAACTCTAACTCACCAAGATAGAATAGATAATAGAGTTGGTCAAGGAGCTGAGGCAGGAAATAGGAGGTGGGACACTGGCAGGAAGAGAGAGGATTCTGGGAAATTGTGAGAGTATAAAAAGAGAGATTCAAGAGAGCTGCCTGGAAAGATGTGAGGAAGCAGATGTAAACTAGCAGGCAGCTGATCTCAGGATAGAAGAAGGAGAGGTTGGAGCGATATGCTGAAAGAGACACTGAGGGGACAGGAAGGAAGAAGTGGGCGGGACTGAAGAGAGGTAACTAACCAAATGGTAGACATGGAATAGCTTAAATGGTTAAGTAAGATAAAGGCTAGTCAGCGACTGAGCCAAAGCTTATGGCCTAGGCATTTAATAATGAATAATTAGTCTCAGAGCCAACACTCCAAATGAAAAACATTTTGCTTTGTTTTGTTTTGTTTATTATAACTCCTTCCATTTCTTCATGTCCTACCCACAGGGACACATACTGGCATAGCTGGCTTCTTCTCTGAGGGCCCATGGAGTCTCAGCTGGCATACATCATTTCTTTTTTAGGATTGATTCTTAACTGCCAATGCACATGACTTTGGATGTCCAGAGGCTGGAGGTATCGGATCCCCTGGAGCTGGAGTTACAGGTAGGTGGGAGCCTCACAACCTGGGTGCTTGCATTCATCCTCAGGTCCTCTGGAAGAGCAGTGCGTACTCTTACCTGCAGAGCCACCTCTCTGGCCCCAACAGTTTTTTATGTTGTTAAGTTTTTATTACTTGTTAAGGTCTGCTTTATCATGTAAATTGGTCATCTTCTTATTTTCAGAAGCCCTCATCACTCCAAAAGTTAAAAGTCTTTGAAGTGAAAGTCAAAAGAACAAGACTGCTGTGTCCTGGTTTGGGCCGTGAAAGTCAAACCCTGGAGGGAAATCCCAGTAACTTAACATTAAGAGACCAACCAACTAGTTTTCTAACTTGAACACAATGCCACACGGGACTGTTGCTGACTTGTTAAGACACATCACAGGCTTTTGTTGACAGAGTTTGGGTTGGAGTGTCCCATCACCATGTCCCATCGATATGTGGGGACTGGAGGTAGAGGGCAACTGCCCTCTCCCTTGGCTGCCCTACCCTAGGCTGCCCCTACCCTTTACTGACCCCACCCTCGGCCACCCCCACTCTGGGCTCCCCCTTACATCTGCTGCATTCTACGTGTAGGAAATGCTGATTTAGGGTTCTTGCAGGCCTCGGTCAGAACTCACCCCTGCCCCCATCCCACAGAGGGCATGTCCCAGGGCTGCCTGGAAACTGAATATCAACTCTGAGGAAGCAAGGAGCAGAAGGAGAAGCCAGACCTGAGACCTGGGCCAGGGGCCAGGTATGTGTTCCAAGAAGCTAGGCAACCCTGCCAGACCCCATGCATCCAGACCCAGCAAGGGCCTAGTGAGGTTGCACGCAGATTTTTCTTTCTTTTAAATCCACGATGAGACCAACTGCCTTGTAGACTTAAAAATTTCTAGGTATGACAGACTAAAGTT
This sequence comes from Mastomys coucha, assembly GCF_008632895.1. Classification (NCBI taxonomy): domain Eukaryota; kingdom Metazoa; phylum Chordata; class Mammalia; order Rodentia; family Muridae; genus Mastomys; species Mastomys coucha. The sequence continues at coordinate 55,433,199 of NW_022196904.1, forward strand.
CTTCCTCTCGGCATAAGAATATTTGTAACTTTTTGAACAAATGAAGAGAGAGAGAGAAGAGGAGGAGGAGGAAAAGGAAGAGGAAGAGGAGGAAAAGGAGGAGGAAGGGAGACCCAGCGGGAAGCAGAGGCCCTGAGGAATGGGGTACTCTGCATAGGGAGAGGAGGATGAGGAAGCCCAGCTGGAGGAAACCCCTCCCACACATGGCTTCTCCTCCTTCCCTGTTGCCCATCCCCCTCCATGTCTGTATCTTCTCCACTACATCTGTGGCCCAGATCTTCCTTGGCTATTCTACCATCCCCCTGCTGCTCTCCAGAGGCCTCCTCCATAGCCTCTGATGGTCCTGGCCTCTGTTCTTGTCAACCCTGGCCTCCCCAGCCTTCCAGACCAGCATTGCCACCACTGCTAGCGGGCCAGGGAAGATGCCCACACCTCATCTTTCACTCCTGGCCTGCCTGGCCCTATGCTGCTCCTCTGTTTAGCTTACCCTGCAGCTCTGTGCCCTCCCCAGCACTTCACACTAGCACAATAACCCCCTGATGTCTGCAGGGAATCCAGGTGGGTCTCCTGAAACTCTGGGTTTCTTGGTATCCCTGCCCAGGGGCTTCTCTCCTGTTATGGACACAACTTACATCGCTCCCCATGTCCCCTACTTCTGTTCCTCTCCGTGAGGGGAAAGCTCTAGCCTGGAATGCTACTTCCTGTCACCTAGAGTTGAGTTCACCCAGAGATGGGCCTTGCCCTGTCTTCTCTGCCTGCCCCAAATGACTTCTCCATATTTGATTCCCAACACTAATGGCCTGCCAGTGTTGGGTGGCTTCAAGGACGTTGTTGAACATTGCCTCTAACGTGAGCAATCCTCCTGTGAGAAAAACAAAAGCCATGGGTAACAGGCAGAAGGGGAGCACGCACTAACAAATACACCTTACAATAGCAGTGGGCTCACACATATACCCAGTGTCCAGTGGCTAACTTCAGACCTTCAACACAGCCCTGGCAGCCTGCATAGGGGAAGGAGATCCTCCAGGTCTGGCTGCTGTAAAGCAATGGGCTCTTTCTGGACCACAGTAGGGATGCTTGAGGCAGCTGTGTAAGGGCAGAGTCACCTGTGGTGGCCGGGAGCCATTTGAAGGTCTTGATGAGAGTTGAGCCCTCCTGTCTCGGGATATCCAGGGTTATCCCAGCTCCAAATTCAACCATAGCAGCAAGAGAGATGATGGTGTGATCCCTTGTCATCACTGGGATCATTTCTGCTACTGTACCATGTGGTCTGTAATGTAGTCAGATTTCAGAGTTCTCCCGGTGAGCCGCCCTGGGAAGTCTCCCTCTCCGCAGTAATCATCCATGAGTGCCAACCTCTGTTTATCGCTGAACAAGATCGCTTCCTCCGCTCCCCTCCAGGGCTGCAAATAGTCCCAGGCACAATGACAGAGGGATAGGGACTCCTGTGTAACACAGACGCAGGCCATCAAGGAGATGACACAGGTACAGAGGCAGGGCAGTGACACAGGTGTACCTCAGGCACCCGAGCAGCTTTGGATGATTGCTGGAGCCTGCCTTCAATGACTACCCTCTTGGAGTGGGGGGAGGGCAAACTCAATAAGAATAGCCCGCAATTACCTCAAGCCTCTCACTAGGTTCCAGGACATCCAGAGACCTGGGCCAGGACTCTAGTACCCGCCTAATCAGCAGGATGTGTTACAGCCCTTGTTGGCTCAAGACAGAAAAAAAACCAAAGGTTGTCAAGGAAAACACTCAAAGATTTAAGGGTATACCTGGAAGCTCAGTATCATTGCAGTTGCCTCCAGGAGCATCTTCAAAATCTCTTCTTAATGCCTGTTGTGAAAACCAGCATGGAGCCGGGCAGTGGTGACCTTTAATCCCAACACTTGGGAGGCAGAGGCAGGTGGATTTCTGAGTTCAGGGCCAGCCTAGTCTACAGAGTGAGTTCCAGGACAGCCAGGGCTATACAGAGAAACCCTGTCTCGAAAAAACAGAGAGAGAGACAGAGAGAGACAAAGACAGAGACAGAGACAGAGAGAGACAGAGAGACAGAGAGAGACAGAAAGAGACAGAGAGAGAGAATGACCCAGTAGGGCCCCTTCAGTTCTCTGTGATCCTGAGGGAAACAGACTAGCACGGTCTTTCAGAGACACATCTTTAAATGCTGCTGGTGGCCAGGACACCATTGACTTGACTACAAGTCATCTCAAGGTCGTGTTCACACTAGGTAAGTACTGAACCTTGCCCTAATGGTGAGTTTGGTAGGTGGCCATGCTCTCTGGCTCTTTAACCTCTGAAATGTGTGTCTCCCTGTTAAGTTGACAGCTCAGCATATTCATTTCTAAAATCATCTCAACTGCCCTTGGCTCTGTTTCCTGACTTAGCAGGGAGAAGAATGACTGTCTACACTTGAGTGTTGTTGGGCAGGAAATGCAGATAGCTGGGACATTCAGTAGACACAGAGGTACACAGGGGCCTAGGGTTACCATCACAGAGCATCTGTGGGGAGCAGGCAGGGAAGGCTTCCTAGAGGAAGTGAGAGTTGAGCCCTGAAAGCAGTCTCCAGCTAGAGAAGATGGGAACCCAGGGAGAAGGTACTACTGCAGAGCATAGACAAGACCTGGCCAGTTGACCCTAGGTGGGAGGAAAAGAGGGATGGAGGGGACATGATTCATTCTTTCATGCCCAGGAGCAGGCTCTGAAGCACCAGACATGTGGGAGTCCCGAAGAAGGAAGCAGAGGGCCACCTTACCTGCAGAGCTGTGCACTCTGAGGGGTGAGACCCAGAGTGGGGACAGGTGTCCACAGATGTGCTGACTACAGATGAAGACCTGGCCCCCGAGGCCCTGGGGATAGAAATAACTATGAGAGAAAGACCATACTCAGGGGTCCACTGGGCACCAACATCTGTGAGTGACAGGTGAGGTGGGGCTGGGCACCGCCCTGGCACCCTTCCAGGTCAGCATGTATAGATCTCAGGCCACTGTGGTTAGAGACACACCCCAAGATTAAAGTTTAGGTTCCACTGTTGTTTGGAGCAAGCCCGTGGTCAGGAGTGACCTTCCTAACCCAGTGACCCCTGGGTGGTGAATCCTCATGAAGCAGGGAAATGGAAGCACATAGGGAAGCATGCTGGCAGCAATGTGTGTTTGTCTCCAGGCAGGTCCCTTCCATGGAGCCAAGTGAAGGGTGGAGTTGACCTTTACACTCCACCCTTCCTGTGGCTTTTGTGTATTAGATCTACCTGTACGGCAGGAGGGTCTGGGCAGGCTTCGCTGTATGCCGACAGTGTTGGAGTGCCATGGCACCCACCTGACCCACCCTGCTCAAGCACCATGACTCACAGACCTTGATCTAATCAGGCCAGCCAAGGGCTCTGAATACAGGTAACAGTGATGGCCCAAGATAGTTCATAATGAATCCCCACAGTCACTTGCTTCTCTCCTCAGAGAGCCTATCATGGAGAATGGCACAAGGAAGGATAGAAGGTGGGAAGACAGAGAAAGGAGGAAGAGCGAAGGGAGTGAGCAGGGCAGATGAAGACTGGGGGCTCTGAGACCCTGGTGGCTCAGTGTGCCTCTGTTCCCACAGCACCCTGCTCCCCTGCCCCCAAAGAACTGGGTGACAATCTTCATGGTACATGTAGAAAGAAAAAGGAAAGAGATGCCCTTCATAGAATGTCATGGCCAACACTCCTCTCACGAAACACAGGCCAATAAAAGGAAAACATGGTTAACTTGTGATCTAATATAGCAGACAGACAGAGAGGAGACCCAGAAAGGCTCTTGTGGCAGTTACTTTACTGTCACTGTGATAGAATGTCATATCCAAAGCAAGTTATAGAGGAAATCGTTTCTTTGGGCTTACCCTCCCGGAGGGTACGAGTCTATCACCCTCATGGCTGGGATGCCCGGCAGGGAGCAATGACAAGGACAGGAGCTGAGAAATCCCATCTTAAAGGCAGAGAGAACAAACTGGAAGTAGGGAGATGCCTGAGGTTTTCAAATAGGGTCCCTAGTGACATACTTCCTCTGGCAAGGCTGTGCCTCCTAACCCTGGAACCAAGTGTTCAAAGCCTATACAGGACATTTCTCATCCAAACCAGCACATATCCTGACTCTCCTGAGTTGCATTTTTACAAATCACAGTGACCATGTTACTTGACAGAACCAACCAGGAGAGTAATTTATTTCATTCACAGTGTTAGAGTTCTGTCGGTGGCTGCTTGGCCTCATGTGCCTGGGTGGAACATCATGGGGGCAAAAAGTGTATGGAGTACACTGTTTACCTCAGGGTGAGCATAAAGGGGAGAGAGTGAGAGCAAGAGGGAGAGCCAGAGGGAAAGGGATAGAGAGAGAGAGAGAGAGAGAGAGAGGTGCATATACCCAGAAATCAACTACCTCAAACTTCTAATGCTTCCAGTCCCTCTTAAAATCGTACTACCAGCTGAAGCTCAGTCAACACATGAGGGGAATGGGGCTGGGAGGTGGGTCTTATGGCCATCAATCAAATGGCATTACCCAGGGGTCTGCTTTATGACAGTTCTCACAGAGAAAAGCGTGGCAAGTAACAGGAGTTTGCCTTGAGGTGTGGGCTTGAACTCAGGAACTAGTGTGTGCTTGGCAAAGGCTTTGGCATGGGTTACACTCCCAGCTCCAGGGGACTACGCTCGGGCTTTGTAGTTGGCTCCTTGGAAAGGGGTTGCCTTGGGAAAGAGACATTCTAATTTCTAGGTTGCCTCACAAGACAATGCCGATCAAGAGACAGAACGTGAGCCTTCGAAGCCTTCATTTGGCGACATCGTCTTCTGAGCCCCAGGAATATCAGGCTTCTGGGAGAAGGTTCCAGAACCGTCAAGCTGGGAAGCAGGGTTTGGCTTTGCTCCTCTCCCTGCTAGTGGCCGCTTGCAGATGGGGAGCAGCTGCCATCTGTACGAAATCCATCATCCTGCCGCCCTGGGGAAGATGGAGGATTTTAGCGTAGGATGTAGTGCTGTGGTGCGATTCAAACTGCAGGAAGGTGACAAGAATGATGATGTCGTTGAAAGGCTCATCTAGGAAACTGATGAGATGGCGTGGTGCTGAAGCCTGACCCCCAGAGATGATGCTGCAATTTTGCAGTGGCAGGGTCTGCCTGGGCTCCGCTCTCCCCTCCGGGATACCTGACTAGGGTAGCTTGCTCTGGAGCTGCCTCTTAAAAAATAGACTGTAGTGATGTGAGAGAGAGAGAGAGAGAGAGGGAGGGAGAGAGGGAGAGAGAGACAGAGACAGAGAGAGACAGACAGAGAGAGAGAGAGAGAGAGAGAGAGAGAGAGAGAGAGAGAGAGAGAGAGAGAGAGAGAGAGAGAGAGAATCTCCCCACAAATAAGCCACCCTTGGAGAGTGAGCCACGTGGACAGAATTCTCACCTTGACTATCCAGATGGCTGTTAGGGAGGGGACTCTCCTCAGGCCCTTCGTGTCTTCTCAAAACAGCTTGTCTTAAAACGGCTGCCAACCAAAGAACAAGCATTGGCTGTACCTAGGCCCCCTGTACATGTGTAGCAGATGAGCAGCTTGGTTCCCAGCAACAGGAATGGGGGCTCTCCCTGAACCTGTTGCCTTCCTGCCTGCCTGCCTGCCTGCCTGCCTGCCTGCCTGCCTGCCTGCCTGCCTGCCTGCCTGCCTGCCTGCCTGTAGATCCCGTTGCCCTAAATGGACTGCCTGATCTAATCTCTTGCAGCGACCTGATATACTAAAGGTGGGGACTGGGGATGGGGGCGATACTGGAAGGGGGCTCCACTTCTCAAAGGAGAAGAAGGGAAGAGAGGAGTAGGGAGAGGTTCTGCATGAGGGGGTACTGGGAGGAGATGGGGAGCTGATATCGGCATGTAAAGTGAATAAATAAAAAATTAATTAATTAAATTTTAAAAGGGCTGCCAACACACTCTGGGTCATTCCAAAATTGGCGCACCTGGGCCTGAAGCCTGGCATTTAATCTCAGGTTCATGGTGAGGAGCGTCCTGCTGCCTGGAAGAAAAGAACCTTGGAGCCTCCCTAACAAAGGCACACAGGAAATGCTACTACCAAATGACCATTGGACAATGGCCCTAAATCCAGAGTTTCGGCTCTAAGAACCTACATCTCCATTCTTTGCACACAAAAGCTAAAAACAGGTTCCAATTTTTTTTTTTTCATTCAGAGGCTGGAAAAACAATGGGTGCCAGAGGGAGGTCTTAATCAAAGTGTAGCAAATTAGGGTGTCATGTCTTGGAGCCTGTGTACCCATGGACACAGGAACTGGCTTCCCTCTGGGGTTGTTAGTCGCTTTCATGGTGACTGGCAGACTTAGGATATGGCTCGCCCTCTTGGCCACTCAGACTCTCTGGCACCTTTAGCACAGGGCTTTAAGCTTCCTAGAGGGGCGGTGGAAAGCATCTGTACGAGCTGGCAATCTGTCCAAGCAGGCTGCTGGGTGTGGCTTCCAGTAGGCTGAACCATTGGCACATCCTGGCCAGTTTCCCCAGGGGAGAGATTCCTCTTAGCCAAGGGTTACCAGAGCTCTGGGCTCCCACTGAGCAACACCTGCTGGCAGCGCATTTCCTTCCAGGTAACTGCATCTTCTGCAAATCTCTGCCTTAGCCACTACTGGATGGGATGACCTGGTGTGAACGTATTAATGTGCTTCTTGCTCATTGCAGTCTCGCTCCCACGTAGGGGTGAGGGTGGATGAGGAGGGAGCATCAGGGGTCTGTGGGAAGCCTTTCTGGAACTTTTGACAAATAGAGAAAGTCAGGGTGGATCACCCAGCCCCACTAAGAATCACAAAGACAAAGAACGGGCCTGGGCCCTGTCAGAGAAGCATGCTCATCAACCCAGCATTGGCTGCTGGGTAGTTGACAGACTATCATAAACAAACCAAGAGCAGGCAACCCCGCCCCATCACAACCACCTGACAGGATCGATCACCCACAGTTTGAACAAAACTGTGGCAAGCCTGAGATTATGATTTAGCTATGCGAATGTCAGAGCCACAGAATAGCCAGAAACACAACCAGAGTAGTAGAGAATGGGAGCCCTAGGCCTTGGTACCGTTAGTACCTTCCCCTACATCCCCCTTATCTGGAAACACAGATGGCCAGGCTAAGGCACCACACCCAGGACGGCAGGCTGCTTCTCTGGTTGAGTGTGAGGATTTGTGCCTGCCCTGGGATGCTAAGGGGAAGAAAGGAGAGCTAGGTGCATGGTCCACTGCCTAAACCAGGAGGGAGCACACCCTCTAGGCCACATACAAGTCCACGCAGAGCAGTGGGAGCCCAGATGGCTACAAGGCCTTTTTAGTGTATGACTCCACTGTTGGCTAAGCAGATATGCTGATCCTGAGGCACCCAGTGAAAAACTAGCAATAACGGACAAAACAGACCAGGCCAGACCTCAGCAGCAAGCACCAAGATCCAGAGGCTGTAGGGTTTATTCAGTAACATCAGTGGATAAATTTAGCAACAATCCCCACATACTGTGTATGTAAGAGAAAGAGGGGGAGGGAGGAGAGAGTTCAGACTTGCTACAATATTAGATCTTAAGTGTTCCATTTTCAAAAAATTAGAGATATACAAGTAAAAATGGGACCCCCACTTTGCAGGCTGGGGTAGCAGTCAGCAGATGGTGATGTGGGCTCTGTTGCTGGCTTTAGACAAAGACTTCAAAGCAGCCATTGTAAGTATGTTCAAAGACCTAAGGGAAACAATGGCTAGGGAGCTAAAGAAAGGTTATAACAATAGCATAGAGTCCAGCCTAGCGACAAATAGAAACAGTGTGTGTGTGTGTGTGTGTGTGTGTGTGTGTGTGTGTTCACTAG
>NW_022196904.1:55441367-55461962 GCF_008632895.1 Mastomys coucha
CCCCCCCCCCGTGTGAGAAAAGGCACTAATTTACACATCCGCAAAGCACAACGAACTCTAAGCAGAATAAACATAAGATCCATAGCTAGACACAAGCATAGTCAAACAGAAAGACAAAGACAAATCTCTCTACAGCAGCAAACTTCATCAAATGCAAGCAAAAGAATGTTGGCTTTGCTGCTGCAGCAATGGGGGAGGGGCGGGAAGCTGAGAGAAGAAGGATGCTGAAGGAAAGACTCCCAAACCTAGTAGAGCCTTCTATGTGGATGGAGGCAAAGCCGAGAAAGGTTCTGAAACAAAGCATGAGAAGGTTCACTGCCGGCCGCCTTACCCGTCCAGCGGAAATAAGGAGGCAAACATGAGCCCTTCTCCAAGCAGATTTTATTCAGGAATCCTTATATTACTTCTTCTTAATAATATCTCTAATCTCTATAATCTCTATTATCTCTCTCTCAGCCTCCCTAGTAGCTGGGACTACTGGTGTGCGCCACCACCACCTGGCTCATAATAATCCTCTCTCTAGTAGAATCTAGAAGCCTCCAGCCTTTACAGGTTAAATACTTTTCCTGGTCCCAATCAGCATCAGCTACATGGCAAAGCATAATAGGCTGCGGGAAATTCATACCAGCTTGCATCACAAAGTAGAGACACTCAGCTTCTCCAACTAAGGGCTTGATTATCAATGCTCTCTGCTCTGGCCGGAGACCAGGTGTTCAATATACATGTATATAGGGTGGCAGCTGCGGCTCCCCACAGTTCACCTCAAGTGAACCCTCCCAAACTTCCCAAAAGGGAGTCCTTTGGCCAAAATCAAAGGACACCAAAGGTCACTGAAGTCCATGTGAGGGGCTGGGGAGGTGGCTGCACAGTGATGCTGCCACATGCCGACAGCCAGAGTTTGGCTCCTCAGAACTCAAGTGAAAACTGGACAGAGTGGTACAAGTGTCTGTAACTGCAGCTCACCTGTGGGTGATGAAAGGCCCACTGGTCTCCAAGGACGAACACCAAAAAGCTGATGGCTGACCACTTCAAATGTACTTGGCACCTGAACACACAGAAACACCACACCTATACACACACACACGTGCACACACACACACACACACACACACACCACAGAGTACAGTTTCTGTATTTCATGCATTTAGTGAGATTCAAAAGTCAACTGGAATGAGTAAACATTCATACTGCAATATATGTGTGTATACATATATATACACATATATACATTTATATACATACATACACACACACATATATATATATATATAATATGTTAAAAGTAAAACAAACAAAGGAGTTTATTTTTACTTATGTATTTGGGGTAGGGTTTTACTCTCTAGCCCAGACTGCCCTGGCAGCTACTCCTCAGCCTCCTGAGTGCTTGGTTTACAGCACTCATGGGCCATCATGCCTGGCAAAATGAGGGGATTAAAAAAATTATACTAGAAAATATTTAGTTTACATAAAAAGGATAAATGACAGATGAGGAACAACAACAAAGAGCCTAAAACTAATAAATGGAGAACTAGTCGGCAGAAATCCGCCCACATGAGCGGCCAGGCTGGGCGTGACAGACTCAGTGCTTAGGCAGCAGACTCGGAGCTCACATAACATCTCCCTTTCTTCTCTTTGTATTCAGTGCAGGACCCCAGCCCATACAACGGTGCCCCCCACATTTACAGTAGGGGTTTCCACCTCAAATAACCTAATTCAGAAAAGCTCTCACAACATGCCCAGAGATTTGCTTCCAAGGTGATTCGGAATCCTGTCATGTTGACAGTTGAGATTAACTGCTACACAGACTAAGTCACAAAAGACCAAACTAAATGCTTTGCATGGGACTCTGATGCACTTTAGATTCAAAGACACAGACAGAAAACCAGGACTGCAGAAGGTCTAAACTAATTCTACGCAAAATAGACTAACTCATAAGGCAAGATTAAACTGTGTACTTGGTAGAGAGACACAGTTTAGAGCCAAAGACAGACTGGAAGCAAAGACCAGGAAAAGAGGTACCATATAGACAGTGACCTTAGCCGGGCGGTGGTAGCGTTCCACCTATGACTGAGAAGAAGTAGACAAAACAAGGGCACTGAAGACCTGGGCCCACGTGGCTTACCAACAACTCAACTCTTTCACATCTATACAGCTCATCCCACCCAGATCCATTCTCCTCTAGGGCCCAGAGGTTTCTTTTGAGGGGGATTTATTTCATGTACATTGATGTTTTGTTGGCATGTACATCTGTGTGAGAGTGTCGGATCCCCCTGGAGGTGGAGTTACAGGCAGTTGTGAGCTGCCATGTCGGTGCTGGAAATTGAATCCAGATTCTCTGGAAGAGCGGCCAGTGCTCTAAACTGCTGAGCCATTTCTCCAACCCATGCAGAGGTTTTCCCTTCCCTTCCCTTCTTCCCTTCCTTTCCCTTCCCTTCCCTTCCCTTCCCTTCCCTTCCCTTCCCTTCCCTTTTTTCCCTTTTTCCCTTTTTCCCTTTCCCTTTCCCTTTTTCCCTTTTTCCCTTTTTCCCTTTCCCTTTCCCTTTTTCCCTTTCCCTTTCCCTTTTTCCCTTTCCCTTTCCCTTTTTCCCTTTTTCCCTTTTTCCCTTTTTCCCTTTTTCCCTTTCCCTTTCCCTTTTTCCCTTTCTCTTTCCCTTTTCCCTTTTTCCCTTTTTCCCTTTCCCTTTCCCTTTTTCCCTTTCCCTTTCCCTTTTTCCTTTTCTCTTTCCCTTTTCCCTTTTTCCCTTTTTCCCTTTTTCCCTTTCCCTTTCCCTTTCTTTTTCCCTTTCCCTTTTTTCCCTTTCCCTTTTTCCCTTTTTCCCTTTTTCCCTTTCCCTTTCTTTTTCCCTTTCCCTTTTTTTCCCTTTCCCTTTTTCCCTTTTCCCTTTTTCCCTTTTTCCCTTTCCCTTTCCCTTTCCCTTCCCCTTCCCTTCCCTTCCCTTCCTTTCTCCTCTCCTCTCCTCTCCTCTCCTCCCTTCCTTCTTTTCTTTCCTTCTTTCTTTTCTTCCCTTCCCTTCTCTTTCCTTTCCTTCTCCTCCCTCCCTTACTCCCTCCCCTTCTCTTTATTTTCCTTCCTTCCTTTCTTTCTTTTCTTTCTCTCTTTCATTCTCTCTTTCTTCCTCTTTCCTCCCTTCCTGCCTCCTTCCTTCCCTCCTCCTCCTCCTCCTCCTCCCAGGTAGTCCTAATTTTAGACCCTGTAAAAAGCCTTTTGTAAGTAAAGATGGTAAAGAATGGGCTCAGTGCTGCACACCTGTAATCCTAGCACTTGGGAAATGGCAGCAGGAGAACCAGGAGTTCAAGGGCATGCTCAGCAACAGAGAAAGTTTGAGACAGGGTCTCATAAAAACAAAAACAAACAAACAAAATGTTAGGGTAACAGAAGTTTGGTGTGGTGGTAACCCCAGCACTCAGGTTGGGGTTGGGGTGGGGAAGAGTTTGATGTCAACATAGAACATACAATGAGTCTGGGGTCAACATGTGCTATAAAGTGAAACCTTATCACAAGGAGAAGAGAGAAGAGAAGAGAACAGAAGAGGGGAAGAGGAGAGGGGAGGGGAAGGGAGGGAAGAAGAGAAGAGAAGAGAAGAAGAGAAGAAGAGAAGAGAAGAGAAGAGAAGAAGAGAAGAGAAGAGAAGAGAAGAGAAGAGAAGAGAAGAGAAGAGAAGAGAAGAGAAGAGAAGAAGAGACAGGACAGGAGAAAAACTTCAGAGAATCTAAGTTGAAGTGGTTTGGCCTAATGCTGCTTGTGTTACAATGCTAATTTTGGTTCCCAAAATTGCTTACATGAGTGTCTGCATGTAAGACACTGAGGGACCCTGCCCCAGTTGGCTCCAATTGGTAAATAAAGATGCCAGCAGCCAATGGCTGTGCAGGATAGAGGTGGGACAGCCTGGGCTTGGGAGAGAGAAGGGAGGAAGAAGCAGAATCGCTGTGAGAGGGGTGTAGGACTAATGGGCTATGTAAGAATTCGGGGAAGTGGCTCTAAATGGCCATTTCCCCCACTGGGTCAGAGGTGAAATAAAGATTTTAAGGATGTTAACCCCAGAATACCGGAAGTGATTGTTTGCTAGCCACGGGAATGATTAGAAGTGCCCAGGCTTTGAGCTAGCCATGACAACAAAATTAGCTGGTGTGTGTGTGTGTGTGTGTGTGTGTGTGTGTGTGTGTGTGTGGGTGGGTGTTTCATTTGAAAATCCAGACAGCTTTTAGGCAATGGGAAGGGGCAATTGTGGGAACACAGGGCGGGTTAACAAATTTGCCACTATACTAAGCCACACAAAAGTATATTTTCTTAACAGAAAGGAATTAAAATCAATAGGAAGAGATTTGGAGAAGCCCCAAAACACTTGGAAAATATATCAATTCTGGGTTGAGAAATCAAAAGAAAAACTGGGAAATATATTTTGAAATAAAAAAAAGTAACAATTTAAGAACAGTTGCAGCCAAAGCACTCTTTTGGAAGATGTTACCGGTTTAAAATGTCTATTAAAAAGCAGAAGATCTCAGATCCATGAGATAGTCCACTTCCAAAAATATAAAAGTAAGCAAGTTAAGCCCAATATAAACAAAAGGAAAACAATAAAGACTGGAACAGAACTCTATTACAGCCAAAAATAAGATGCCAATAAAATAAACAAAGCCAATTTTCTCCAGGATTTTCGAGCCTAAGTGTACTATTGTTGTAGATCATCAGTGTTATTGGGAAAACCTCATGTTATCTGAAATTTATATTCAAATTCCTCAAAAAAAAAAAAAAACTGTTCTGAGCTGAATGGCTGTTCCTCAAAAGTTGTGTTAAGCCTTAACCAGTGTGGCTGTTGAATGAGTATGGCTCCCAGTGGCTCATAGGCTCCTCAAATGCTCAGTCACCAGGGAGTGGCACTGTTAGAAAGGATTAGGAGGTACAGCCTTGTTGGAGGAAGTATGTCATGAGGGTGGGCTTTGAGGTTTCAGAAGCCCATGCCAAGCCCATAGTCCCTCTCTTCCTTCAGGTCTGGATTTAGAACTCCATGGAGGTGGCCACACCCCCTGCTGTGATGACTGCAGACTAACCCTCTGAACTGTAAGCCAGCCCCAGTCAAACACTTTCCTTTAGAAGAGTTTCCATGGTCGATGTCTCTTCACAGCAAGAGAACACAGAGACAGATGGGTTCTAGAATCTCCACAAGGGGAATTAAAAAACCTCTAAAGGGATTTCCTAGGCTAGGTAAACTGAGGTAAGAGGACTCACCCCACATGTTGGTGGCATTGTTCCATGGGCGGGAGTTCTAGACTCAGTAAAAATGAGAGAGGAAGCTGAGTGGCAGTGTAACACTTGTATTTTGTCACCTTAACAAGAGTCTCCTGAGATGACAACCTCTCAGATGAAGAACTGCTTCCATCAGACTGGCCTGTCAGGATGTCTTTTTTATAATATTAATGATTGATGTGGGCTGTAGGCAATACTGCCCCTGAGAAGGTGGTCCTAGGACACATACACACACACACACACAGGATGAGAAAGCCATGGGGAGCAAGCCAGTAAACAGTGGTCTTCCATGGTCTCTGCTTCCATTTCTGTTTCAAGTTCCTGCCTTGGCTTCCCTGGATGGATTGAAAATGTAAGCCAAATATAAATTTCTTCTCTGAGTTGTTTTTGGTCATGGTGTTTGTAGTGTGAAAGACTCTCACAGGCTTAGATATTTGATAGGATTAGAGGGTGTGGCCTTGCTGGAAGAGGTGTGTCACCTTTGCAACTGGAAACCACACTATTGCAATTGGAGCTCTCTCTGCCTCTAACTTTCAAAATAGATGTAAGATCTTGGCTACTGCTCCAGGGCCACACCTGCTTACCACCACACATCACACCACAAACTCACCCTCTGAAACTGTAAGCAAGCCCCTAATTAAATGCTTTCTTCTGTAAGTAGCCTCGGTTATGGTGCCTCTACACTGCAATAACAGAACAGCAACGAAGACCATCTCTACAGCAGCAACAGACACAAAACTAGGACAGTAGACTCATCCCCCTGTGCCTCCCGACTCCAAAACATGACCAGCTGCATGTCCCTGCCACCATGACATCCCCTCCATGATGGACAGTATCCCCTACAACTGCAAGCCTTCCTTTCATGTTGCTTCTTGTCGAGCAGTTGGTCACAGTCAAGGAGAAAGTAACTAATAGACCTATACTCACATACTAAGTAAAGTTAAAGGAGGTCAGAAGCCTGGCGCCATGATCCAGTGATGTGAGTAACCTTACTCTATTTGTGTACTGGTAAAGACATAGTCAACACATAAGAAACATAAAGACAGGGGCTGGAGAGATGACTCAGTGGTTAAGAGCACTGACTCCTCTTCCAAAGGTCCTGAGTTCAAATCCTAGCAACCACATGGTGGCTCACAATCAGTAATAAGATCTGATGTCCTCTTCTGGTGTGTCTGAAGACAGCTACAGTGTACTTACATATGATAAATAAATAAATCTTTAAAAAAAAAAAAAAAGAACTGAACCCTGAATTGGGTGGTGTAAAAAAAAAGAAAGAAAGAAACATGAAGACATATTAAGAACACTAAGAAAGACACATAAGAGTTCCAGGACAGCCAAGGCTAAACAGAGAAATACTGTCTCCAAAACAAAACAAGACACAAGAAACATAAAGATATATTAAGAAAGTGGTCACCTTTGACTCAGGAAGGAAATCCTCATCAGAAGGTGACCAGGCTGTCAGCCTTATCTAGATTGCCAGCCCCTGGGTCTCCCATAAGTCAGGGTCTTGTTATGTTGCCCAGCCTGACTTCAAACACCATCCTCCTGCTCCAGCTGCTGGGTTAGGATTGCAGGTGTGGGCCACACCAGAATGTGGACCTCTTTATCTGCCAGGAATGCTTGCTGTTTAAGTCACCCACTATGTGACATTTTACTGGGGTAGCCTCAGTTGTCTAACTACCTCCAGGGCATGCATGTATGTACAGCAGATGGGTAACACTTAGGAAGTCTGGGCAGAGATATTTTGCTCTGCTACTCTTACAACCCATGTGGAAACGTTACAAAACAAAGATACCCGCTTGAGGGCCCTGATCAAGTAGTGGGCACTAAGATGCTGAGCTGTAAGCTAGTGTCTCCTAAACTGGTGACAGCTTCTTGTCATGGCTCCTCCCCACATCCTCAGAAGGCCATCAAGACAGTGGACACAAATTTTCCCTCTGCTTTCTTGTGGCATGGCCCACATCCTGGGTCTTCTGACCCTGGGATACAAAATGGTGTTTCCAGGGGACCTGTGAAGATTTGCAGTTAATGTACTGTATATGATGCTATTAGTTGTAGACACTGGGAGGCAAGTAACTGGGAGTCTTAGTAGGGGCACTCAACTATGCTTACTCAAGTGCTCTAAAACAAACAACAAAGGCCTGCCCCCAGGGACAGCAGGTTCCCTGGACTCTGCTGGACCTATCAAGAATCAATAAACCCTTGTGATTACTGTATTATATATCCCCACAGTTAAAAGTAACTGCTAGGAAACTCAATTCTGGTTTACATTCTCTTGCCTTCAAATGCCCTCTTTAACCCTTTGTTGTATTCCATTCTGAGTTGTTCCATTCTGGTGGGTCCCAGTCCAGGCCTCCTCAGCTCTCAAGCTTTGTTCTCTATCTGACTCTCCCCCACCCTGCCCCCATCCTTAAGTTGTCGTTAGACAATATATTTTTATTAACGTTTTGAGAACTTCATATATGCATTCAGTGTATTTTGATCAACACCAAGCCTTCCCCTGATTACTCACAGATCCATTCCCACAGCCTTGCCCTTCTCCAGTCTTTTCCTTTTTTAATCGCCCATTGAGTCTAACTTCTGTTGCCCATATACTTACTTATCCATGTTGAGCCACTAGTGGCATGTGGGAATCCCAGGAGCCACACGCTTACTGTCTCTAGTCACTGTTCACTACTCACACTTCTTTGATGAACTGAGAGCTGTACTCATCTATGGTGTAAGATACTAACTGAAAGGATGGTTTGATACTCTGTCCAAAGTAAGAGTAGTGGGTTCGTTCCTGGACCCTGGGAGTTCCCCAGACATGGGCTCGGGGTCAGATTTACAGTACTGGGTACAATTCCTCTGTGGAGTGGGTCTTAAGTCCAAACAAAGAACATTTTGCTAACCCCCTAATATCTGTGCCATTACTGTACTGACAGGCACATCTTGTCACTCTGGTGGCCACAGCCCACAGGGTTGTAGCTGTGTAATACTGTGATGAACCCCCAACCCCAGCAGCCTCTGGGGTTGATGACATGACAACTGTTGGAAACCACGAAAAGTAGCCAGGAGGGAGGAAGCTCCCTCGCCAGTACCAACGCAATTTCACCAAATAATCAAAGTATGTCTTCAATAATAGGGTCTTAGCATCAAGTTCTAGTGGGTAACAAGAGCAATGGCAATAGTCTTGGGACAGCCTTGATCAACACTGGGAGAGGAGGTACCCACAACCTAGAACTGGGCTTTTCATTTGGCAACTTGCCACTTCTGGAAGAGTCATTAATCCCTGTATAAGGCTTGAATGGGAATGGCCCCCTTAGGCTCATATACTGGAATACTTGGTGGTCTCCAGTTAAATTGTTTTGAGGATTAGGAGGTGTGACCATGTTGGGGAAGTTGTGTCACTGAGTGAACTCTGAGGTTTCAAAAGGCATGTGGTCTTCATTCTGTCAGCCACTGTGTCTACCTGCTTGCTGCCATGAAGGTCACACTTACCTTCTGATACTGAAAGCCCCAAATAAACTCTCCTAAATGTTGCCTTGACCGTGGTGTCAAATCACAACAACAGGAAAGGATTACCTCTACTCTTTTATATAAAGCTTTCTCTGTCTTTTACAAACATCCTTAAGTGTTAGTTAACACTCCCCAGACACCCAATTCTTTTTTTTTTTTATTATTTTCTTTATTTACATGTCATATGATTTCTGCTTTCCCAGTTTCCCCTCCAAAAACAAGAACAAAAAACAAGAACAAACCTGTTCCCTCCCCCTTCCCCATGCTTGTCACCCTACCCTCTCCCACTTATTGGCCCTGGCATTCCTCTACACTGGGGCACAGAACCTTCACAGGGCCAAGGGCCTCTCCTCCCATTGATGACCGACTTGGCCATCCTCTACTATATACATGCTGCCAGAACAATCAGTCCCACCATGTATAGTCCTTGGTTGGTGGTATAGTCCCTGGGAGCTCTGAGGGTACTAGTTAGTTCATATTGTTGTTAGTCCTAAGGGGCTGCAAACCCTTCAGCTCCTTCATTGGGGACCCTGTACTCAGTTCAATGGATGGCTGTGAGCATCTACTTCTGTATTAGTCGGGCACTGGCAGAACCTCTCAGGAGACAGTCTTGTCCTTCCTTCAGTCTCTGCTCCAGTTAGTCTCTGCAACTCCTTCCGTGAGACACCCAATTCTTAAGATGTGTTCTGGGAAACCTTCTGACCTTAAAGCTTGCTCATGGAAGCCCCAATGTAACAGTTAATATTTAACTGCAATTTGACAAGAACTAGAGTCACCTAGGAGGCAAGATTTCAGGCGTATCTGTGAGGGCTGGACTGATCAACTCTGGGCAGATGAGGGATTCTGGTAACTGAGATGGGAAGGCCACTCTAAAGGTGAACGGCAGCGATCTAGAGCTGGGTCCTGTACTGAACAACAGGAGAAAGGAAAAGCAAGAGCAGCAGCACTCATTTCCTCACCTTCTTCTGTGGGTATAGCATGACCAGCTGCCTCAAGTTCCTGCTGCCATGACAGACTGTACCCACAGACGATTAGCTGAATATACCCTTCCTCTGTTCCTTCAATTGACTTTGTTAGACTATCATGGCACAGGGAAAGTAATTATTACACCCAATACCAGGATCCCACTCCAAATTGGGCTCTGTCGTATGCTAATTGCCAACTGAATGTCCAGCTCCTAACCATAGAGGACTTGTAAACAGATTGGTCACATGATGATTTTTCCTTGTTTTAAGAATTAAAGAGTTCTTTATTTATTCTCTTAATCTCCATGTAACCTAGGCTGGCTTGAAACTATGAGTGATAGCATTACAAGTATGTAAGGCACACTAGTTTTATGTGGTGCTGGAAATTGCACCATTGGCTTCTCGCATGCGAAATTAAGCCCTCAACCAATCGCCAGTTGACAACTAAGCCTAGGATAAAACATATCAACCACAATATCTGTACCTACGTCTGTCATGTCCCCATGGGCAGGTGCAGAGGACAGTTCTTAGCCAAGGGTCTTCTATATCCTGCTAATGCCATGTCTCAGGTTATGTCCTATCTGAATATACATCTGTATATACATCTTCTCAGCCTGGTAGTGTCTGAGTAGGCAAAACACCTGGACTAACAAAAATTAATTTCTAATCTTCATAGACATGTGGTTCTTTTGGCACAACTAACTCAAGGCATTTTATACAGCATATGGAGTGTTAATGTAGATGAGCTTAGATTTCACTTCCAAGTAGCTCAGCTGTACCAACTTCCCCGACCCAAATGACCATGGAGAACTTGGAGGAAACAAGCTCTAGATGTAATGTGAATGGTGTTTGTGGCGAAAAGTTTTATCTATCTCTGTGATTCTAAAAATATTAACTTTATCCCTTTGAGTATTGGTTCCTTTGACATCACGTAGCTTTAAAGGAAAGTACATCAAGGAGTAAAATTAGAAAGCTAAATGAGATTTTACTGTGATCAAATTTGGGATGGCAGTAAGGCTCTGGGAATGACAGCATCTTACAATGATCTCTGCAGCACCTTCCTCTCCAACCGGATGCCCTCAGAGCTTCTGTGGCCTATGCACAGCCCTACCGTGTACTTCCTGAAAACTATATAGGAAAACACCCCACTACGTTCCTATCCAGTGATTTCAAACCATGCATCAAGGCAAGCTAAACTCACCTCACCTGCCTGCTTGCCAGCCCTGGCTGGATTTGTAGACACACTGCCTTTACTGGCTACCCATTCCTGAGTAGTCAAAATATCTGGTCTGTCTCTTACCTGGTGTACTGGCTGGTTTTGTGTGCCAACTTGACACAGGCTGGAGTTATCACAGAGAAGGGAGCTTCAGTTGGGGAAGTGCCTCCATGAGATCCAGCTGTGGGGCATTTTCTCAATTAGTGATCAAGGGGGTAGGGCCCCTTGTGGGTGGTGCCATCCCTGGGCTGGAAGTCTTGGGTTGTATAAGAGAGCAGGCTGAGCAAGCCAGGGAAAGCAAACCAGTAAGGAACATCTCTCCATGGCCTCTGCATCAGCTCCTGCTTCCTGACCTGCTTGAGTTCCAGTCCTGACTTCCTTGGTGATAAACAGCAATGTGGAAGTAAGCTAAATAAACCCTTTCCTCCCCAACTTGCTTCTTGGTCATGATGTTTGTGCAGGAATAGAAACCCTGACTAAGACACCTGGGTACCACCACTTGTGTACTATACCAAGAATGTATTTGCCAAGAGGTCAAAATGAGGAAGAACTGCCTCAACATTAGACATTAACGAAGTTCCCCACCAGTACTGATGGTGTAAGAAATGTCAACTATTAGGTTTCCAGCATCAGAGTACATGCATTCCTTCACCCAACACACTCAGTACTGTGCAAAGATGTGTTTCAGGGAACAGAAACGACCTTATTCCTGTCACCTTTGAGGTGCAGAGGATACATACATGTTTATACCATGTAATAAAGGTCAACTAGGCATGAATAACAGACTTGCTAAGTTACGTTCCAATAACTTATTTATGGAAGTCCAATGTCTAGGTTAAGTCTTACTTACGTATTTACAATACAGACACACAAACACAGAACAAGCTGAGTAAGTCTCAACACACACAGCTCATGCTACATATAAAACCAACTCCGAAATGCATCATAAGCAGAGTCAAAAAAGAAGTCAGTGAGAAAAACTTAGACACAAAAATCTTTGTGCCACAGGTTAGGAAAAGCATTCTTAGGCATGTAAGCCAAAGCAGACTGTGACAGCACCAACCACACTTATCAAGTGAGTAATCCCTGTGAAAGGCACTATTAAGTGAGTCTTAATTATACAATAGGCAATGAAGTATGACTCTTCAAACCCTTTTGTGTATATGTTTGTGTATATGGAGCAGTTCCGGTAATTGTGTGCATGAAGACCAGACATTGATGTCAGAGGACTTCTTCTATTGCTCCCCCACATTATTCTTTGAGACAGCGTCTCTCAATGAAATCTGGAACGCACCACTTCTGCTAGGCCGGCCAGCAAGCACCAGGAATCCTCTCTCAGCCTCCCCAGGGCCAGGATTACAGGTGCTCACTGCCACACCTGAGCCACTTATGTGGGTGTGGGAGTTCCTAACATGTCCTCATGTTTGTGCAATATACCCTTTAATGGCTGAGCCATCTCCTCAACCCCCAACAACTTAATTTAGAAACAGAAAAGATTTCAACATTTACCAAAAGATGAACCATCATGAGTCACTAGATAGATGTCTATCAAACCCCAGTGACAGCTGGGCAGAAATGCAAAGATAAATGACAACTGCCAGAGAGAATGGAGGAACTGGACCCTCACAGACTGGCAACTCCAATGAAAAGTGATACATATGAGTACAGTGAAACAAGCTAGTGGACTTTTTGTTAAAAAGACAGTGTATGATCCATCCGGTGATCACTTTTGTTAGGTATTTAGTTAAGTGGGACCAAAGTTATACTCCTACAAAAATTTCTAAGTAAATGTTTATAGCGGCTTTACTGATAATCTCCCAAATGTGGAAACAACTCCAATGTTCCTCAAGGAGAATGAACTATAAACTCTAGTACAGCCACACTCTGGAACAACTATTTGAACGAAAGCTGCCAACAGCTATAACATCATACATGAGTCTCAACTGCATCATCTGACGTGAAAGAAGCCAGGCTCCAGACCCCATTTATGATAGCCTCAAAAAGGCAAAGCCAAAGCAATGGAAGAGAGACTGTGAGTTATTAAAGCCTGGAAAGGGAATAGAGTCTGCAAGGGTCCAAGATATGGGGATGAGGAACTCACTCTACGAATTAACTATGGTGATGCTTTAACAAGTCGGTTTTAGTTTTCATAGGTAAATGGCTTCCTAGGCAAGAAGAATGTACTTCTCAAAATTTGGAGAACTACATACCTAAAAAAGGGTAACGTGAATAAATTACACCTTCAGAAAGAAACAAAACCCACAAAAGCGGGCTACCATTCATAAATATGTACCAAAAAACTGTACAGAAATGACTTAGATGTCAGTAATGTGGTACATAACTAAGATTTGCACAGCAGATATCTGCAGCCATTAAAAACCATTTTCTTCTCAAGGCAGTAGTCTAACAAAGGGCCCACACAACTGTTTGAGAGAGAGGAACACACAAACTGCTCCTAAAGAACAGACACGGTGTAGAGAACACAGCACTCTAGAGTTTGCCTACTAGCTTTTGATTAGCATGCCCAACCCACAGTATACAGTGGTTGTGGGAAACAGGATTCAGTATGTGTAATATTTAATTAGGACAGCAGGTGACATGGGTGACAGGGATTGGAGAGATGGCTTAATGTGTAAAAAGCGTTGGTCACGCAAGCATGGGGACCTGAGTCTAGATGCCCAGCACCAACACAGAAACCAAGTGTGCAGATGGAGCATGCCTGTACCCCCGTGATGCTGCACCCCCCGTGATGCTGGGAGGTTGAGGGAGATACAAACAGACCCTCGAATCCTGCTGGCCAGCTAGGCTAGCAGGCTCAGAGTTCTAGGTTCAAGGCAAGATCCTGCCTCTAAAAATAAGATGGACACTGAGAGAGGAAGGTAGCTAACATCTATCTCTGGCCTACACGTACACACACAACACAAAACAAAAATTTAAAACAGGATTATAAAGTTGCTTGGAATGGGAAACAGAGAGCAAATAAACCAAACTAATACTGTATTTTAAAAAGTTTTATTCTTGCAGATTTAGAAATTTGAGATTTTTAATAACCACAAAAGAAATCCTTTCACACCTAATGATTATTAACAGAATGTAGTGGTGTATTATCTAAACAGAAATCGTGCTGATGTGCCATAATAAACTGTCTATTAGTAAAAAAATACACTTTAGGGCACAGTATTGTATCACAAATTTTACAGAAGGGATACTTTGCAAGAATTTAATCAAACTAGAGTAACTGTATCTTTTAAATGCAGCACTTAAAAATGTAACAACTCTGTGCATTCTTTTTCTTTAAAAAATGACCTTGTATGTGTAGAAATGCTGCTTTATTGCTGCAGAGGTCAAAGTTCAAGGCTCAAGAGGTACAGGAGAGAATACAAAGGTAGCCTTAGAAACTTGGTTCTGTTTTATGTATAAAAAGGTAAAGTTTATAAAAGTTAATTTACAAACCAAGAACAAAAGTCGTATGCACGCATTATGTACATGCGTCCTGAAACATCAAACATCTCAGATGCATAGCCCAAAGAACAGAAGACCACCACTTCCCCTTGTCAAAAAATATTTTAAGTCACACCATTATTTTCTTCCGGGTGATTTACACATTTCTGAAACCATCAAGTCCACAATTTACTCAGTCTTTTCCATGATACAGTATCTAGATATGCACAAAACTCATAAAAACTTAGTAATACACAGCGAAATGATCTAAGAATTAAAACCATGAGGGTAAGGCATTCCTGCTGGTTAGATGTCTGTGGTGATATGTTAATTTATAGATTCAGAGGCCATGGAACGAGGCTCACATGCTTTGGTGTCCTTCCCTAAGAGAAATGTGTTTTCATATACAATAAGTAATTGTCTTCATTTGACCCTCCCCCCCAAGTTATAAATCCCCCTGCTGTACATTTCTGTTAAATCCACTACACTGGTTATATATTCCAGGTGCATTTGTAAAAAATGTGTGCACATTACCTCATGCATAATAAAATAAAATGTGTATGCTAGGCCAAGGCCATAATAAACTTTGAGTGTACTTTGGAAAGAACAGAACTCAAATGCACCCCCATTTACTGGCTGGTATTTTTAACGGAAATCAGTATGTGAAGTTAAGCAGTGACCATAAAAAAGTACAAAAATCATTACAAAGCAAAATATCTTTGAACCTCTAGCCAATGCCTGACAGTTCTTCACTCAATAACACACAGCTTGTAGCATGTTTTCTGACCGTGGTTCAGGGGCATGCTCACTAACCTTCATCAGTTCCAACAAACGCTTAATACTACCAATTGCAGTATAAATTCTAAGAAAATATAATACTCATTAGAGTGGTTCCATTTAGATTTAGTAAGTTCAATCCATGTTCACATTGCTTAGTCCAGTTCCTAAATGCTAAGAATTAAAAGTGGTCAATCAGGACAGAAACACAGTTGGCTCCAACAAGGTAATTCGGATCTCCAGGAAGACACTTGTTTTGCCAAGTTTTAGGGTCACCTGTGAGAGAAGAACAGATTTTGATGTCACTTATGGTTGTCTAGATAGCACCTACAATGTTTTGCTATTATGGAACAAATATAAACATATTACAATTTTCTTCTATTTCTTCAAATATTATACTTCTATCCAAACTTAGTGCTTCAAGTGGGCTTGCTGGCTAAAACCATCTGAAAGCTGTTTTAGATGTCTGTTTTGTTATCCAATTCACTGGCCTTTTAATATAGGAATAAAAGTTATAAAGACTCAGACAATCACATGGCTGAGACAACTGGAGTTGCTCCTCGGTGTAAACAGCTATTAGCACCTGCCTTTTGGATAGTACTGTATGGTGACCCATTTAAGCCGAATGTAAGCACATACTGCTCACACTCAGTTTATTCTGCTAAGTTCTGTAGCACCTACTTCCTGAAGACTCCTCCCCCTTACTAAGCCAAACCAGCAAGACAGCACCAGAGCCTTCCCCAATTCTGGCTGTGCAGTAAAATCATTTGTGGCATTTGAGGGAATTCAAACACCCACTGGCTATGTACTCTTGGTGTTTGAGTTTTAAAGAAACCCTCGGTATTTTCAGATTTATACCCTGCACAGAGACCTGGCAGTAGGTATGAACTATGAACAATGGGACACTGTCTCTGTGGTAGCCAAGGGAGTTGAGACTCAAAGCTGCTGACTGTTCCTCCCCTTCTAATAGTCCTAGGCCAGGGGTGCTTCTATGCCCGTGAGACAGTGTGTGAAGAAGCTTCCGCCACCAACGACACCCACACAACTGAGACTAGGGAAGCTACTAGCCCTCCTGTGATATACCAGGCAGCCCCTCTAATTCTATGTACTGTAAGATATATACATCACATTTGATAATGAATCAAATGCTTTAATAAGGAGTCACTGACAAAACTATTCAGACAACTCTAGAAACCAAAGGCATCCTCCTCATCATTATGTTTTAAGTTTCTTTTCAACATACTAGTATTTGCTGCAATTAAGTCAGTACTTACCAACACTACACCTACTGAGCAGATAGGTTAGCAGTAGCAATGCTGCCTACTGCTGTACTGGGTCACACAAAGGTGTATCTATTTTCACTTAAGTGCTCACAGAAAATGTGTGGTCTCAGCACAACTGAACAGCAGTCTACAATCACTGAAGTAACATGCATGCAGCTCATCTGTGTATCCTGTAAGGCCACTTACAGCATAAGCACTTGCAGCAGGCAGGTTTAGATGAAGCTGGTCTCAAAACTGTAGCATCCTCCAGTCTCTCACTGCCCATTTTCAATACTGCTTAACTTTTCCTTCACTACTAAAATTAGACTACAAGCTTTTCTTCCAAAGGCATATTTAAATATGACCCTATTGTAAAGTTTGTATTATAACCTTTACTTCATACTGGACCAAACTGAAACTTACTAATACTCACTGATTTATACAAACTTAGGGGCAAAACTTTACATTTTTGTTCTTCTATGGATCCTGTTAAGGTGAACAATATTAGTAGTAAAGACTGACTTCTAACTTACTCAATCGAGAAATATGAAAATGCAATGCAAGCTTTGAAATCACGAGTCAATGAGCAAAAGTCACTTACAACAGTGTATAACAGGAGTTACTTAGAGGTTCAGGCTGGAAAAAACCCAAGCCCCTGGCCAGGCACCATCACTGTGGAAACTTTCTCCAAAGTTAGTATAAATACTTTGTACCTTGAAAAAAAATCTGATAGATTATATAATTTTTTTTAAGACCAAAGAACAGCCAATCTTTGGTCAAATTGCCAATTATTAAAAGGTAGAAAAGTCTCCATGGTTCCACATGCATTTATAGCATATGAAGCACACATTTAAAATACTAGTAATGCTTACAAGGCCACAGGGACAGAGGGAAGATCTGCTCACACACAGCATGGGAAGCACCAGGAGCTCAGGCATTAATCAATGACAGTTCCCAAAGCCCCAGAGACAGAGTGAAGAGCATACCCGACGAGGAGTCGGATGATTTTAGAGCAAAAGACCAACCGTCAGGAGTCATGGACGCACAGTGTGGCAAGCGCAGCTCCACAGGCTTCAGGAACTTGAGGCCATGGGGCCCACACATCACTAGGGGGCTCAGCAGAGTTTCACCTGGAGTCAAGGAGAGAAAGGAGCAACAGAGATGAAGTCTTTCCACTAGATACTGTCCCTCCCAGTTCATGCTTGCTAAAGCCAAATGACAGTAGTTCTCCATGGCAGTGCTAAGAAAAATACAGTGTACGCTACAATTGTAATTTCTAAGATATTAGAGTAAAAAGAAATGTGACATTCATCTTAATATTTTACCTAACAATGTGGATGAAACAGTATTTCAACATATAACCAATACACTGTCTCTGATGTCCTTATTTTACATTTCTAATACTTTAAAACCACATATAACCAGGGGCTATTAAATCTGAATAAGTCTGTAGCATAACACATTAAAATGTACTTCTTTGCAGATGCTACATATATTCCTTGGGGTAGGGGTGGGGGATCTTATTTGGTGTGTGTGTATGTGTGCATACACATGCACATGACATGCTGTGCTAGTGAAGGTCAGAATATAACTGGCAGGAAATCAGTTCTCTCCTTTGATTGTTTGGACCCCAGGGATCAAATTCTTATCTCTAGGGTTGGTAGCAGGCACTTTGCCCACTGAGCCATCCTGCTAGCCTATGCTTTTCATTTTTAAGTGTTTGCTATACATGTGTTCAGGTATTCAAGCAGGGCCAACAGTCTAAGTCCCATTGTTTTTAAGGCAGAGTACCCCTAGAAAGTGGCTTGGAAATGCTAAAAGTAATCACACCTCAATTCATCAGTGTGCTGATGGACCGGAAGGTTAGGAAAGTAATGACATTCTCAGTTTTCTTAAACTGTTCAGAAATATGCTCCCCACCTTCTGAGGACATGCCACTCACTGTGCTGAGTGTTCAAGAGTGCTGTCTCCTGAGGTAACAGTTGACAAGAAGGGCAAAGCCTTCTTGAGTGGATGATACCAACTACCTTGACATAGACGGGCCCACAAATTTGATTAGGTCAGGCAAAACAACATGTCATGTGAGAGGACTGCCAATGGCCTGTCGCCAAACATCATTCCTTTCTCACACTGAGAGTAAGGTACTACTATGCCACCACTGTGCCCCTCCCATCACATGCCAGGGACATGACTCCTCTGCAGAAGGCTCATCTGAGAGGCCCTCAGTTGTACAAAGAAAATACTGTGGTTAGCCTAAAACATTCAGGTATGCTTTCAGCTTACCCCTGTGGTTGGCCGCCATAAACAGGTACACTCAGGGCAATGCTGGAGTTATTACAGTGAAACAGACAATAAGCACACTTACCTTTCTCTTTATCTAAAGGTGGGAGGATGCTATTGTCTCTGCAGACTTTGAAATAGATTTCTTGCTCAATTCCTTCAGGAATGGCTCCTTGTGGGATAATTATACTAACACCGGTTTCTATGGAACTCAATACACCACCATTGCTGTTAAAAATGCCACGAGCTGTAGCCACTACAGTATGACCATCCTCATCTTCATCTTCTTCCACAGCTGAAGGACTGAGGGGTCAAAAATGGCATGTGAAAATCCTAATAATATGCACAGGCTTGCCTTTATTATTGTTACAGGAAGTATTTAACCTTATTTCTCCAAATAATTTTGAAGTTCTTTTTTTTGTTTTTTGTTTTTTTGAGACAGGTTTCTCTGTGTAGCCCTACCTGTCCTGGAACTCAGAAATCTGCCTGCCTCTGCCTCCCAAGTGTTGGGATTACAGGTGTGCACCACCACCGCCTAGCAATTTTGAAGTTCTTTACTTAAGGTAAGTTTTTAGTGAAAGGTCTTAATCAGAGGACTAAGAGTATGCCCATCCTGGAAAAATCAAAACTGCCTTTCTGAAAGTAAAGAATGAGGCTACTATAATTATCAGTGTAATTTCAATGTATCAAACATGATCCTTTGGTCCCACAGCTACTGTGGGTCTTAGTGAACATCCATGAAATGGGTGCTTTAAATCAGAGTCACTGAAGCTCAGTTGGTAACACAGGAAACAGTGTAGCACAGAAAAGAGCTTTGGAATTTCAGTGCACACACACTGCCCTTACTTAGTACATCCTGCTTCCCACCGCCCAAGCTGCCAAAGGTTTACAGCCTCCAAGGTTCCAAGGTAAGAAGGTCTGGTATGGTATACCTCAAAGACCCAAGAAAGACAAAGGCAGAGGATGAAGCTATCAATGAACATTCAAACTTGGAAGCTAGACCATCAAGACTTTGTAGAGTAAAGTTTTAAGCCACAATTTCAATGTGACAGAAAAGATGGCCTAACAACTTGAAGTATATGAAGGGAAGTCAGATTCTCTTCAGCATGACTGCAGGCTCAGAGATAAACTCCTGAAGCAAATGGAACAGAGCCCATCACCTGATATGCTAACACCATGTAGCCCTGCATAGCAAGAACCCTGCTACTGACTGGCTAAAGGAAGGCAGACTGACATAACCATCTTGAGAAGCAGACTTCAGATGACCTTCCTGGTCCTTGTTTCTACCTGTGAGCACTTTTCCTTCATGGATGACCTAAAAATGTCTAAAGGGGCTGAACTGAGTCAGCAGTATATAGTCAGATGGTTCTGATCAATCACTAAGTAACAATCAGACAGAAAAAACTGCCTGAGTGAGGTGTGGTAGACTCAACCATCTATCTTACTACTGTCTTCAACAGCTATTTTGAGGTCACTACACTTCTATTCTTTCCTGCACCCTAGCTGACTAAATAGTAAATAAGGAATAGATACATCTGTCCATCATACGTCAAGGCAGTTTACTAAAGATATGGGCTCTGAGATTAAATGGCCCCAGGCTTACCACCCTCTCTAGCTATATGATGCGCATGGGCAAACTGGCTTCTGTTCCTTAATCTGAGCTACTGGTGACACAGGGATAATGACAATACTTACTGAGGCTATGTGCTCATTAGCTTTATAATTTGATTAACATCTTTCACCTCCTGGAGGACGTTCTACAAAATGGTATCCACTATAATAAGAGTTTAGTTTACAGGTATAATTTAACTTATCACTTCGAGTCTTACCATAGAAACTACTTCAAACTAGAGCTACAAATCTGTAATCCCAGCCCCCGGGAGACGGAGGGGGAGTGCTGGGGGGGGGGGG
>NW_022196904.1:55461989-55511216 GCF_008632895.1 Mastomys coucha
ATTTAAAAAAAAAAAAAATCATGTCAAGCAACACTTTTAACAAAAACAAGTAAATATCTTACCTCACGGGGACAGCTTTAGGTATGGTGCTGATATTATTAACTTGATATTTAGGCTTCTCTGTGTGAACAGAGAAAGTTTCAACTCCGCTGTCAAACTCAGGAGGCTGCGCTGAACTATGAGCTTTTCTAAGGGTTTGTGGCGAAGTGGAAGGTTTTGAGGACAATTCAGGTTTATGTACAGCTTCACTTGGCAAAAGATTATGGTTGAACTTTGGACTCTCAAATTTGCGTTCAAACGGCCGGGCAGAACTTGTGTACGGCTTTGGTGTGAATCGATTGTATGCTGGAGTGATGGTTTTCTGAGTCTGCTCAGCTCCATTAACTGGAGCTTTGTCTGAGAAACTTTTCTGGGGATAGAAAGTCTGAGGAGGATCTTCTCTGGTTGGTGGTCTGAAAGTTGCTGGTTTATTCTGAGATGGGGGTGGGTCTGGTTTGGACATATATGAGTTCTGAAAATCCAATGATACTGAATTGCCTGAAAAACAAACATACACACATTTTAAAAAAACTCCCTGAAAACCATTTTAACAACCCTTTGCCTTCTTTACTGGCATTACATGTCCTGAGGTAAAGTCCTGGGTCCTGTGTGATGCTGACAAGTTGGAGTATAGATGGTTGTTTCAGAATCAGCCAGAGGCTATGAAAGTACTGGCCTCCTAAGATGTATGTCCTGAGTAACTCTGTCCCACTATCTATTGACACTTAGAAACAGAATGAAAAATTTGATTATATAAAACCCATCAGTATTGAAAACTCATCCTTAACAAAAGCATTTTTTTAAAAAAGGCATAGCAGCCACATACTGGTAGAAGATACTTTAAAACTGTATAAGTGGTAATCAGTATTAAAATTCTGTGCAGAAGAACACCTGCCTCTCTGTAAAACACCAAGCACTATGCAGTAAGACACTAACCTAACCATCAGGGAAACATGAAATAAAAATAAACTAACAATTAAAGATCATATCACAACCAGGAAACAGGCAAAGCTGACAATGGGACAACTCAAGTGTCCATGGCAATGTGAAAAACAGCAGGGATGGCTACACTCTGCTCGCTGCATTCTGCTGGAGCAGCGGAGAACAGAACCACCCAACCTCTATGAAATTGCAGAAGAGGAACACTGGTGGGAAAATGTTAGGTTTTCGTTTTGTTTTAAAGAAAAGATAAAGGAAAAGAAAAGCTATGCTCTCTTTTACAGAACTAGTATAACACTGATAACAAAATCAGACAAAGCCATTTCAAGAAAACTATGAATCCAAAATCTTCATGAACACAATAATGTAACCACATTAAAATAAGGTAGAAAAATCAGATGATCCTGATAATTTGAGAAGTAAATATTTTTTATTTTAAAGACTTCTCCCTGAAACAGGGTTTTTCTATGTAGCCTTGGTTGTCCTGGAACTTGCTCTATAGATCAGGCTGACCTTGAACTCACAGAGATCCACCTGTCTCTGCCTCCCAAGAGCTGGATTTTTATTTTATGTATATGTGACTGCAAATACATGTATGTGTGTTTGTCACTTATGTGCCCAGTGCTTGTATAGGTCATTTATGATGTTGGAGGCTCTGGATCTGGAGGCAGTTAAGGGCTGCCTGATGTGGTGCTGGGAGCTAAACCCAAGCTGCTGTAAGAGCAGCAAGTGCTGTTAAACACTGAGCCATCTCTCCAGCTCACAAGAGAAAAACATTCAACAAAATGCTTACAGCAAACTAAGAATAGAGATAGTTCCTAACTGTGATAAAAGGCACCTATTAAAACAAGTAATACCAACAACACCTTATAGCTACCATCACTTAGGAAAAACAAATTTTTCTTCCTTTAGGAGGGGAACTAGCAAAAGATGTCTGTTTAAATCATTTGTTTTTCTTCCTTGGTTGGTCTCTTAATTGTGCATAGAATCTGCTGTCTAGCCAGGCAGTAGGGATGCATACCTTTAATCCCTGCAATTAGGAGGCAGAGGCAGGTGAATCTGTTGAGTTCAAGGCCAGTCTGGTCTACAGAGTCAGCTCTAGGACAGTTACACAGAAAAACCCTGTCATGAACCCCACCCCCCAAAGAAAGATTTTGCTGTACAGTCCAGGCTAACTTTTGTCTCCCAAGTGCCAGAACTAAAGGCATGTACCACCACATGCATCTCTAAGTATGAGGGAGCTATGTGTATAATAATTGGTTTGTTTCAAGAATGCTAACCTCTAATCTGACTCCCACGTAATAGATAGGTACTAAAAAATGTCAAGAAGGATAAACTGTATCATATTAGGGTAGAATATTATTTAGCAATTCAAATGAGTAAGCTAATTCATTGAGATTTTATTGAAAGATGAAAAGGTATTTTCTGTGTAAAACTGTATGGTTTTCTTATGTCCATATTTTAAGGTGGAGACTTATAAGGCACTATTCAAATATTTAAAATGACATCTTATTTAGCATGTGTGAGTGCGTCTGTACCACTGATAGTGTACAATGTCAGCAGAGAACTGGATGGAATCAGTTGTTTCCTTCTACCATGCAGGTTCCAGGGCTGGGATTCACATCAAGCCCAATGAAGTAATTTAACCTGCTGAGCCATCTCTATAGTCCCTAAATATTTAAACAGAGACATACCAATTAACAGGTACTGCTTTCAAGATCTGGAGATTGGTATACAATTAAGCTATGTTAAAAAAAAATAGGGGGGGCTGTTTGACAAAAATCCATTTAGCTACAAGGCTCATCCGATATAACGGTCATTTATATAAACAGAAGGTAATACACAACACATTTTCTTTCTTTTCTGTAAGAGTTAGTAAGTAGGTACGCAGTCTTGGCTAGCTTGGAACTTATACAAACTAAGGATGGATAGTCTCAAACTCAGATTCACTGCCTCTGCACTGGGATTAAAGACATGAACTACCATGCCAAAATGACATATATTTTTGACAAAATCTTTACTTTTCACTCTTACTAGCCCTAACACTTTTTGGACCTTTTTTAAAAAAAATTAAAGTCACCTAAGCTTCAAAACTGTAAGAATTTAACTTCATAACCATTACTCTATTACAATAATATATTAATGTCTTAACCTCCTACCTTCGCCCTGGGCGCTCTTGGAATGTATGTGGAGAGAAGAGCTGGGTAGAGGTGGAGCTGGTTGGCTGTACTGCGAGGGCAACGGAGGAGGAGGGGGTGTGGCCTGGGCTGGATCATAACGTTTCTCACTGAATGATCTATCCACAGCATCAGTTTCGGGTTTTCCCCTATTTAAAAGAAAAAGAGAAGAAATTTCAATGCTGGAAAAATGAACCCCTATCACAAAACTATTGCTATTTCTTTAAAAAAAAAAAAAGGATCTAGAAATGTCACAATTTCAGTTTATTCTCATGAGTATAGGCAGCAACTCTACCAAAATATACAAACAAATTCATCAGCACAAGAAATGTCAAGACAGCACAGATACTTGAAGAATATTAGTAAGACATCCAGAAGATATCTATTAAAAGGCGGATGAAATTTTGGGTATACTTTTTAATATTTGTGATATTTATAAAAATAGTAGATTTAAGGAAGTTTTGCAAATATTTTGAGAAATGTTATTTTGGCACAAACCTTCCTTAAACTCACTTCTAATTTTGTATCTCAGGTATAAAATCTTGGTGTCAAGCATACTCAAAGCACCATAAAACATCCCGTCAGAGACCCAATGCTGCCAAGTGAAGACCCAGATAAAAGGGCTTGCCTTTTTGAGCCATAGAGTCTCTGACATAATAGCTATTCAACTTAGCTGTTATCAGGCAAAATTAGACATAGTCAGTCAATGAACGGGCAGGGCTGTGTTCCAGGAACACTGAAAAACAAGGCATCTTTAAAAATCTGCCCTGGTTTCTTGCTCTTTTGCTCTGTTTAATGATTGCTAGAGTAGCAGACACACTTTACAAGGCTTGTCTAGTAAAAATTGTGCCATATATCCTTAGTTTTTCAAATTGCCAATTGTTAATAAGTAACACATAAAATTTAAACAAAAGAAATCTAAATAGACCCATAATTGCAACCCTGCCACCTAAGCCTTACTGCAGAGTGCCAAGCTGCACTGGCATTATGTGCACAGACAACAACATGTATTTGAAATGTGTATTTGTTTTCATACAATATTTGTTGCAAATACTCTAGCTTTATGAACAGCATCAAAATTAGCTGGTACCTTGCTTACATGTATTTAGACTTCAATGTTAGAAGACAAGTTAAGATCTGAAAATGCACATAATGCCAATGACACAGTGAGGGACATCTCATGGAACAGCCTCACATCAATGCCAGTCTTACCACTTGATGTTCCTTTTCAAGTAGTCATAGCTAGTGTAAGAGCCAAGAAATCTAGGTGATGGCAAAGCAAGCGCAATAGAAAAATGAAAGAAAACGGTCAATCTAACTAAGATTTACAGCAAATAGAACTCAAATGTCATTTAAAATATTAACCAACATCCACAATCTTAACAGTTTGCTTCATAAAAGAACATACTACTCACTCTCACATAGCCAACGGAATCAGCAATAGTATTAACAGATAATGAACTTAGTTTTACCCCCCCACACACATATCTGTGTCCTCACACTGACTGCCTTTTGTGTCCTCAGCTCAGCCTCTGCTCACCTATGCCACAGCAGCTAATGGTGAGCAAAGAAATGAGCCAGAATAAGGTAGAGCTCAGTGGCAGGGCTCAACATCCAGCAGCACTCAAAAATAAAAGCAAAGAGTCACTGGATGGTAGTTAGTGTGTGCCTTTAATCCCAGCAGAGGCAGGCACATTTTATCATATATCGTTAGCCTGGACTACACAGAGAAACCCTGCCGTGAATAACAAACAAACAAACAAAAAAAAAAAAAAAAAAAAAAAAAAAAAAAAAAAAAAGAAGAAGAAAATAATGAAGTAAGACAATAAGCAATTATCAAATAATAATCAACAAATCATGAATAAATAAAGCCCAATTTTAAAAAAGAAAGATTGGGCAAAGAAATGGCATAAGACAGGAGAAGGGATACATGTCTCTTGACTGACAGGTATACTGATCCTTATAAAGACGAACTGGCAAATGAAAACACATGGACCTTTCTAACATGGCCATGATCAATGATGTTCTTTTCTTTTCTAGCAAGCCCTCCAGTAGTAAGCTAAAACTTGTGGTGGGAGGATGCTTATTTGTAAAGCTGCCACACACAACATACTCATACATGAACAGCAACAAAGACCTGCCTGCCATCAATCTATCTCCACACTTAGTTCTCAGAGAGCAAAATGGCAAGAGACACCATTTCATTCAATGGCAAAGCTTACCTGTGAGAACCACCACTAGCACAGGCTCCTCCCAGACCTGTGCCGATCTGCAGTGGGGTGAATGACTGATGCAGTTAGCACCCTTTACTGAGTGAGCTCCATTAAATCAGTAAATATTGGGTTCTAGGCAGTGTTCTAGACCCCATTTGAACATTATGTAACACAAATAACCAATTTTCACTCTTAAAAAAAATCCAATTAACATAAAATCAAAAATGCTTTTTAAGCTAGGCCTGGTAGTGCATTCATTTGATCCTAGCACTTGGGAGACAGAGGTAGGCAGATCTCTGAGTTTGAGGACAGCCTGTCTACACAGTAAGTTCCAAGACAGCCAACGATAATTACTGAGACCCTGCCTCAAACAAACAAACCAACAATAACAAAAAGCCAAACCCCAACAACTTTTCGTCTGATTTACTGGCAAATTTAGACATAAGTATTTTTTAAATTTTATTTTATGTGCATTGGTGCTTTATCTGTGTGAGGATGTTGGATCCCCTGAAACTGCAGTTACAGACTGTTATGAGCTGCCTAGTGGGTACTGGGAACTGAATTCCTCAAGAAGAGCAGCCAGTGCTCTTAACCATTGAGCCATCTTTCTAGCCCCGGAATAAACAAATTTTTAAGGTTATATCCTATTTATCATGTATGTAAAAGGATAAAGTATTCCTTTAAATTCCTTGGCCCTCTTCTAACAGGAACTGCTGAATTTCACAGAACACTTAAAACTGATCACTTCTGGGCCCAGTAAGGAAGGCACTTGCTTCCAAGCCTGAGAATCTGAGGTCAATCCGGCCATCCTCCCTATACCTAGACTCACACTGTGAAAGAAAAGAACCAACTCCCAAAAGATGTTCTACGAACTTTATAGGTACAATGTGGTGCACCCACCTTTTCCAAACAAACAAATGCATCTTGTTTCATCTCTTAAAGATGCATTTAAAATAAATGACTACATGGGACTAGAGAAATGGCTCAGCAGTTACAAGCACTTGCTGTTCTTGCAGGAGACCCTGACTTAGTTCCCAGCAGTCACATAGTAGTTCATAACCATATTTAACTGTAATTCCAAGGAATCTAATGTTCCCTTCTGGTTTCTGTGGGCACTGGACACATGTATGGTGCACATACATACATGTGAGCAAGAGACTCATACACACTATTTTTAAAGATAAAATGATTACTATAGAATATAACCTTTGCCTTACCAAAATCTGAGCTTAAATAATTTGGTACTCTATCTAGATACTGGCAGGCACCTGTCTAGTATTGTGCTAGAAAAATGTATTATTTAAAGCAATTCTCCACTAAAATATGCACTGTACTTCTTTAATAGAAAAAAAGATTTAGAGAGACTAAGATGTTCTAAATATTAATGATATCTCAGAAAACAGAAGTAACTAAATTGGGTCTTCAATATTACAAGTTTCAAAATATAATCTAAAAGAAGTTTACTCAGTACTATATAAGTTTCACATAATACTAAGAGTTGAGGTTCAGTAAATATGTGCATGCCTTTAATCTTGGGCACAAAACTCACATGTCTTATGCCTGAGCCACAGTTCCATTTACTTAAGGTGACTAAGCTGGGTGGTGCACTAGAAATGGGTTTTCAGCTTGAATGGAATGGCTCTTGACTCTTGAGTTTATCAGGTAAAGAATGTAGTCTTTCCCTGAATTTAAAGGCTACCAAGCACCTCTTGGACTTTGCTTTCCAAACCATCTGCCTTTTAGGATTTGTTTGGGCAGCTCCTATAATTTTATAAACAAATTCTTTGAGACAAAACCCATCTGTTTTTGTTTCTCTGGGTCTCATTTTGTGGAGTACGAGCCCACTGGTGCCTGTGATGATCATAGCCAACTCTCAGTCCCTAACTCTGTGAGGATCCGAGCAGAGATGGACCAGCAGCAGGAAGTGCTAATCCAGCAGGCACAAGAAAAAAGTGCACCAGCACAGAAGTCACAAAAGGAGAGAGGAGCAAACAGAGGGAAAGACTGAGAACCAAGAAACCTGTCATTTCATCTCACCTGATCCTCTGTAAAGCTGAACTAAAAAACTCTACAAACACCCATGATTGAAAAACAAAGACAAACACAGCTCTTTTCACCTTTGTGAAACCAAGACCAAAAAATACCTTAGTATTCCCTATGACCTCCTCACCTACTTATCTGTATGTCTTAAAGACAAGAACAAAATAAGGAAAAGATTATCATTAAGTGTATATCCTTATATGGAGAGACTGAAGATTCATCTTAACTTGAGGCTCACTCTTTTCACCAAAACTCTTGCATTTAGCAACTTTGCTTACTTCAAAACTCTGTGTATCTGATGTTAGGGTTAAGAGTAAAGACCACGAACTACAGCCTCACCTAGAAAGCAGCACCTTGGTACACTGACACTGTGTCCGCTTTCCTTAGACCTTCAACTCTATATTATGCAACTGAAATTTTTGTTTCATCTTAGGTGAGCCTTAAGCAAACAGACTTACTTTGAAGAATAACTAGAGAAATTTGGCTGACTTTGCGAATGGACTGGCTTGGCAGGCTCTGAGTGGTGGCTAGCAGGAATATGTGCAGAAGGCTTGCTCTCAAAACTTCTCCGGTCAAAGTAAGAGAGCTGCTTTCTGTAATACTCTTCATCCTCTTCAGGGTCATAATGATTTGATCGAACAATATCTTCAGGTGGCTTCACTTGAGGTTTCTGGGGCTCTGGGAGCCTGACAATAAGGAACAAGTAAACCGATTTTTAGGTGTTAATTTTACAAAGACAATGGAACATACAAATCTAATCCTATCTTGATTTCCCTCCTCTTGTCTGTGTGCACAGGCTAATGTCAAGTGCTGTTCTTCAGGAGTGGTCTATCTTGTTTTGTTTTGTACTTTCATCTTTTTACTGACAGCTATGACTATTTGGGTCTTAATGGCATAGTCAAAAATTCAGCATATATATTCTAAAATAACATATTCATGTTGTACATGCAAATATAGGCTCCCTTTGCCTCACGAGTATCTTAGTACAATTTAGCAAATTCAATGTTTATTTGTTAAGGGGTTTCATAGCAGGTGAGAAGCAATTAAAGAGGAAAGAAATCATGATTCTGGAGAACCATATCGGTGTTATCAATGTCAGCAAAAGGAACTCTGAAGAATCAGGAATAAAAAGGATTTTTTTAAAATCTTAATCTAGGACTAATAAATGATTTTCATTATAAGCAAACAGCCCATTCCACCCGAAATCCTAGAGGGTAAAGCAAGGAGACAAGTCATGAAACAACTGACTATATGGGACAGTAGTTCTTATTATTCAGTAAATGCAGCAAGTGAGTCTGTCCCAGTCTGTTTCTGTGGTTGACATGCACATGGTTGACAGCACAGGGGCAGGAGCAGAGGCTTCTCTGCCTACACTAACATATGCTTTGTGCTACTTAACCGGAAGCTCCACAGAGAACAAAATAGCAAGCACTTTACACCTGCTCCCTAAATGAAGAATTGCAGTGATTTAAAATCAGCTTGAGTTTGTTTTCATGCCTACAAATGAACAATTTAGACTCTGAATGTACTTAAAATGGAGACAATATGGCTTTAAAATTTTTGTTTCAATCATTTATTTTAAAAACAATACAACCCAATTTTTCGAAACATTTGTTTACTAAAGTCCAGTCACAGGAGCACAGGAACACTCTCTCCCTGTGGTCAGGGCTCCTCAGGAAAGCGGCTGCTTAGCTGAGAGTAAGGGCCTCTCTTCCTCCTCACACATCTCCTTGACTAACTAGTAGTCCTGTTGGGATTCATGCTGAGTGTTGTGGAGCACACCCACCTGTAGAGTGTTTTGTCGTGCTCACTAAACTGATTCTGAGGAACAGGTTTAGGGCCAGCAAGAGAAGCACCTGGAGGTTTAGACGCTACTTCTGGAGGCTGCAGAAAACAAGAAAGAGATAGTTACCAAGAAAGGTATCCCCAGGAGGAAGCGGGAGTTAAGACACATCTGACCCTCACTACTGTATCACAGACTCAGGCTAAGACACAGACACACCGCCTGTACCTTAAAGCTGGCAGTGTCATTCACGTCTTTCTTGTTCTCCAAAGACGCAGATCTTTTGTTTTCGAACATTTTGACTCTGGTGAGCACAGACTGCGGTTTCATTGCGGGATCCTCCTCTTCTTCAGTTAGGGTTGGGGGTGGAGGCTGTGGTTTGGTAGCTGAGGACAGAACTTCTGGCTTATGTTGAGAGGAAGGTATCAGAGGAGGAACAACTGCAGCACCATGGAGAGGCTCATAATGGCCTGTTTTGGAGGTAAATCCTGGTGGGGGTACTTGCTCATAACTTCGTGGGTACTGGTCAAAGTACTGCTTGGGTTCAGACGACTTAGGGCCTGTTGAAGAATAGGGCTGTGCTTCTGGCCTGTACCTGTTGTGCACCTCATATCCAGGGGTTGGTTGCTCTTCATGTCGGAGAGTAGAGGTCCGAGGCAGCTGCTCATAGCGTGTTCTACTGTCGTATGACAGAGGGGCTGGCTCTTCAAAACGCTGGAAATAACCTCGTTCTGAAGCCTCTTCAGGATGCTGTCTGGAGTCCAGGTCTCGAGGATGCTGATTATCAAAAGGCCGAGGTTGGTAGGGATGTTTGTCATCATAATATGACCACTGGTCTTCATAGGTAGGGATTCGATCTTCAAATCGTAGGCGATGGTCATAGTTCCGAGAAAACTGGTCTGTGTAGCTTGAGGACTCATACCTGTATGACGGCTCGAGGTCTCTGCTGGCTTGTTTTTCTACATATGGAAGTTGGGGTTCATAGGCTAGATTTGGCTCTTTATCTGGTCTCTGCCCTGGATGACCAAGAGCCGGTTGTTTTAAAATATGGTTTTGTCTCATCATTTCTTCAGGATATGGCTCCTTCCTATATACCTGCATTTAAAAAATAAATAAATTTGAGGACAGAGGCTTGTTTTCAATTCTATTCTATTTTATTAGGCAATGACAAATATTAAGTTATAATTTTAAAATGCAAAATGGCATATGCTACCACTTCTACCGAGGACACAGCAGATTAGTGAAGAGAACTAGCTCAAGTGAAAGCTCACAATTTACACTACAGGTAGGCGTGTTTATGCTTTAGCTTATACCAACAAAAGTAAAGATGAGTATTCATTTAGCAGAAAATTCACAGAACGACTGCTTCTATTTGATTTTGACACTGAAGATAAAAATCATGAAGAAAAGTTATGGATACCATAATTTATATAAACATAAAAATATTATAGATGAATCTCAACTGTATATTAAAGGAGCCTAGAAGATACTAAAATCAAAATTAAAAGTAATAAAAATTATTGAAGCACAAGTTTTAAAATGATTGGTCACACAAATAATCAATATACCATTGGAAGCCATGCAAAACTACAAAACTGAAATGATTTGTCTTGTTGGAAAGCACTAGAGTGTATGAGCCCAGTTTAAAAAAAAAAAAAAGGAAAAGCAGAAGGAAAACGTAAAGGGCGAAGCAGTGGTGATCATGGCTGGGCTGATGGAGAGCAGCAGTCGGGGCAGCACTGCAGTGCAGGTACCTTTGCTGGGTCTGCATGCGGCGGCAATGGTGGTCCTTCATCTCTGAGCACTATGTGAGCTGCCTCAGCACTTGGTGCTCCTAAACAACCAGCTTGTGATACGTGCGAGGTGGGAGGAACTGGGGTAGGCTCCTCCAGGCTGATATTAGTTAAATTGACATTATGATTAACTGCAGAGGATGATGATGCTGGGTTTGTTTCAGGCGAAAGGTAAGGGACTGGAGATGAGGCTTCTGCTTTCTGTGAAGTGTTTAAAATATTTTAAATATATGCTTGTGTCTATTACTAACCTCTTGCTCAACTTAATAGTGACTGGTAGACATTAAGTGTGCTGATTAACAATGTTAGCTATGACCTCAAAGGCTATATTTCTCTTAAAATTTTCATTATAATGCTGTGTAAGATGAATGCAGAAAACTCAGAATAAAGCCCTTGGTACTCTCAATCTGAAATTCAAGATTAAGTTGTAATCGGAGGAAGAAAAGGTATATTCTTTAACTTATCACCACACTCTCAAACTTCATATTGCACCTCTAACTCTAAGCACCAAATGCTTGCTGCTTACCTGTTGAGAGGCTGTCTTAAGTCCGGGGGAGTCTATTCTATGAATAGCTTGTGGCTGCGCTTGTGGTGAGTAAGGAGGATATGTTTGGTTTTCATGATGCATTCCAGAGGAATCCTCTCTTACAGGCTCAGAGGACCGTGTAATGGCAGACTCCGGTGGAGTCCCCACCTCATCATTAAGAGTTTCATCTAGTTCTTGATCAGTGTAGGCCCCGCCTTCTGTATCTGTGTCTTCATAGTCAGAAGTGTGTCTACTGTCCGTGCTATACATTGAGTACTCACTACCTGGGGCTGACAGGTAGGACAGACGATCATCATGCAAATCAAGGTCATCACTTGTAGCACCATCCGCCTGGGTCAAATAAAAGTAAATTAAAAATTTTATTCAGTAGTTCTTTAAGAGATGGCCTTTATTTTACAAGAGAGATTGAAAAGAATATTTTTCTTTGGAGAAATCATATCTATTTCTTGAAATTTCTGATGAGGAAAGATCAAGAAGATTGTACAAGCACACATGCAGATACACATAGCATCCCCTGAGATCGGAAGGGCTTGGATGAATCAAACAGAGGCTGACTAGCCAGGACAAAGCTAGGGCCTAGCCACAGAGAACAGGAAGAACTCTGGTATGACACACAGATATAAACCTAGTCACTAGCTTTTCATCCAAAAAGCAAGGCGAAGAAGAGAATGCTATTAAACCAAGCTCACACAAACAAGGGTACACTGACAGAACAGCACTTGTGAGAACAACTATGAAAATAAACCCCACAGTAATCTGAGTAAGACATACTCTATTTATAGTTAGGAAACAATTTTTTCTTTAATTGGAATTTGGCCCTTAAAGCTTTTACAAAATAACAGAAAGCCATCACCTGCCGGGTGGCTACCCCAATTAATAAGACATTCTTTCTTATTATTCAGAGATGTAGTAGCCAATGGATGAAAAGGGGAAATGCTGTTATGTTTGTCTTTTGCAAGTAATTAAGACTTGAGTTAATTCCTAACAGTCTACAGTGATGAGCTTCAGAGTAGCTCAGAAAGAAAATGAGAAGTACAAGAGGAAAGGAAACTACGGGCTGTAGTCAACAGACTGTCGCTGAACACCAGTTTAAGCTAGTACTTGGGTTAACCAGAGCAGTCTCTGAAGATATTGCATGAGAAGTGATGGAACTAGAATCCTGAAATCAAAAGGATTTCTTCTACCATTACAGCATGGACCATTACATGAGAAGTGTTGAGATTCACTCTCTAGGCAGATGCACTAGTAGTAACCAGCAGGGGTAATCAGCAGCTCTGAGTCTCCTATGCCAAGCATGGTCTTGGGAGTCAGATCTCCTCAACAGTGCTTTTCATGTCTTCGCTTGCTTCAGTGAGAGGCTGACCTCAAGCACTGCCTTTCTGGTAAGATGAGTAAGGGGAGGCTGTGCCAGGCTAGGGGCAGAAAAGCCCAGGGTTCTGCTTGGTTACAGGACAATCTCTCCCACTGATCACTAACTCTTATGATGGCTACTGCTGAAGAGAAGTCTTCTTGCCATCTACTTTAATCTTTAACTTCCTGGGAACGATTTAAAGCTTGCAGAAGAATCACAGAATTCACCATCTATCTAGCTTCTTGAAATACAGAAGTGAGCAAGAGCCATAGGCTGTTTTGAAGTAGGAAATATGTCTTAATGTTAAGAAACTCTCAGGATGACATTTCTTGATTTCACAGGGAAAGTAAGAGTGTGTCAGATCTTACAAAAAAAGTAACTCTGTGGCAATTAAGTCAAAAAGATTAATTCAGAAAAGTTGGTGAAATGAAAAATTTCTTGTCTCCAATTATCTATCCATTCTGATAAAACACATTTGGATGGAAGGGGCAGCAAGAGAAACCAAGTGTGATTTAAGTTATAATACTTCTGTTTTACAAACTGCATCAAACTAAGCAATAATAACTATTCCATTTTCCCTTACATAAAAGGTTGCAGGAATCTTTTATTTAAAAACAAAGCCAAGTATATAAAAGTATTACAAAGAGAAATCATAGGAAATTAAGATTTATGGATTAAAAAAATAAACTTGCAGGCAATTATGTAACACTTTGTATATTTGGGGAATAAATTTAGACTAATTTTAAGAACTCAATTCAAAAGTGAAGGCTACCGACACTCTACTTGGCAAAGTATAGCAGGAGAATTATGTAGTTGCACCTGATTAACACGAAGACTCAATCCTTCTATCAAATGCCACAAAAGTATGGTGTGTTGCTGCGAATTGGTGTAGTGAGTTATTCAGAGTGGTCTACTATCTCATCTGCACAGCCCATCACCCAAGATGGTACACAATGAGAATGGCTCTGATGCTTTATAATAGTTGAGAACAGTGGTGCTACTTCTAGCTATAAATACCTATCAGCTTTTCTTGCAGAGGTCACATGTTTCTGGATAGGACTCACTGAACATGCAGCATGCATTGCCAGAGCATCTGCACAACAGCCAGGCAGAGGAAGGGAGGGTCCATGCAGGGGCAAAACACAAAACTCAAACAAACAAGGCAACATAAAGACTTAAAATCAAAAACAAGCCAAAAACCCAGAGGGAGGGACTCTCAATATTCCCTAACAACCACATAGATCTGACAAAAGTAGATGGCATTAAAAACAAAGACTCCTTCAACGGTGTACCTTAAGGAAACAATTATCTCTCCAAACAAACAGTTCTCTCCCATCAAACACTGCTATAAACCAAGCTGACACCAGAAAGCAGCTA
Source organism: Mastomys coucha (assembly GCF_008632895.1). Classification (NCBI taxonomy): domain Eukaryota; kingdom Metazoa; phylum Chordata; class Mammalia; order Rodentia; family Muridae; genus Mastomys; species Mastomys coucha. The sequence continues at coordinate 55,476,249 of NW_022196904.1, forward strand.
CCTCAATACTAGCTATTTAGGTATTCGTAAAAACCAAAATCCAAACTAGTTTAGTTACTGTTTTCCAGTTGGTTGTCAAGGGTGGTCAAGGTGCCACTGGAGGAGGTAGAGGGAATTAATTCCTAAGGTAAACTGCGAGGAGGGCATGGTGTTTACTTTCAATATTTCCTGGTGCTTCAGTGGGCTAGAGGCTCCGGCTACACTCGTGATGGCCACTGGAGGGCAGTGTCCTCCACACACTACTTGTCTTTATAGGAAAGTCTTCTCACTCAGGCCAGAAACCCCTTCTTCTTTTTCTTCACCTTGGGAGGAAACTGAAGCCAAGTTCAAAGCTATTCCCACCCCCCAGCCACATAGGGACAGAGTCAAAAATAATGTTTAGTGTAACCCGAGAATTCTTTAACAGAAAATCCCAATAGACCAGTAATTTAGTTGAGGAGAAAAAGATAAGCTTTCAACTTTATAACTACATACAAATGATAAAAAGTATAAAAGTTTTTCCAAATGTCTCTAAAATCTTGATCTAGTAAGAAAAAAAAGGTAACCAAAAGACATTTTTAATTAGTTACATAATTTACCAAGTGTAAAAAGGTAGTAGGAAGCTCCATACCTTCCCCTCAGAGACCCACACCAGCTGGTTCTGTTGCTGCTGAATGGCTTCTTTAAGGGCACCGTACCAACCATCATTCATTGAGTTTAAGTTAATTGTAGCTGAAAATGAGTGAACAATGTAGTTTAATGGTGAGAACATTGTTGCAAGGGAGGAGAAACCATCCAACTTGTCCATCATCAGTCTGAGGAAATAGTACAACTATTTCATATTTTTATTTGGCATTCATTACACTTTTCTTTTCAACTGAACATTTTTGCTTTTATATCACCAGGAAGCTCTCCAAGCAGAGACTATAAAAGCTTTAGCATTTGAACAACATAACCTCTTACTTCCATACTATTGCCTAAACATTTTAAGCTGAAAGAAAACTTTTAACATTATACTCACTGGTAAAAAGATGGTGATTATTTTTACGAAGTTTATGAGACCGTTCATATAGCTTCCTGGCACTTTTCCGAGACTCTGGACATAACCTCATCCTCATTGTTTTTACACCTTGCTTAGAGTCGGGGTTAAGAAACACAACAATTGGATACCACTGTGCATAATTAAGACGATCGACTGCATTTGGCGTTACGTCTAATAAAGCATGTTTATCCTAGAGACAGGAAGGAAAATACATACAAAGATACAAAGCACCATTAAAACTCACTTTTCTAACAAACGCCACAGGCCTGCTATACTTCAGTGTTAAACATTGTGAATGCTATGTCTCAGGAGCACTTATTAAAAATTTGTAATCAGAATTTCTAGCTCAATTTAAAAAACTTTTTTATTAGCTATTTTTAAGATTCAGCCACAACACTTGTAAGCTAACAACTATTACCTGTATTCATTCTGTAAAAGTGCAGCAACTTAATGTTACTGATATCTCCTTTCAGACATACACTCTGAACTGCACTGCTATAACACAGTGTTAATTACATCTAAACATCAGTATTTCTATAGCAATGAAGGTTCTTCTGATGTTGATCACAACTATCTTCTTAAAACTGTTATTAATGCCTTTATACAGTAAGGGCTTTACTTCCTCAGGCTACACCAGCAATAGTGTTGGGAAAACTCTCCCTTTGTTACACATTAAATCTCCCCCATCAAACCATAAGCTCTATAGGACCTATAAAGATTAAGTCCACTTATAATAACTTACTTGATCTATGATTTGCTTTATTGTATGAAGGCGAATAATGCCAGAGCTACGATGGTCAGTTCCAGCATCTCGTGGTTCACTTTCTATTCATGGAGACAGGACAAAAACAAAACAGCATTTCCACTGGTTAGATCAAAGTTTCTCAGGGTGAGCACTACACTGGAATAATACCTGGCTATGGAGCTGTGCTGTACGTATATTGTAGCATGTTTAGCAGTATGGATTCTATCCACTAGAGGTCAGTAGCATGTCAGCAAGGAAAGCCCCCTATTCATTTATTGTAAAAAGTAAAAATGTTTCCACCACAAAGGGTGGAAATCACTAAAGGAGGTATTTATCTAATTCCTACCCCTGACCCTTGACCCCTGTAAGACCCGCCTATACTAGGTCAGACAATGCTTCCCAAGACAACGAGGATTAAGGGAAGGCAAGTAAAGCACTTGCTCTCAGAGTAAACTAAGGAAGCAAACTTTAGTAATCAAAATAAATACTATGATGTGGTACTTAACAAAAGGTCACAACGAAAAAAAAATCAATGCGCTAAAAAAAAATTATGAAATGTGATAAATACCTCACCTAACATGAGATGAAGATTTAAAAAATTGTACTGATAAGTTTGCTTTTATTAAGGCCAGGAAAGTAAAAGTACAATAAATTCTCGCTTGCTATGAACAAAATATGTGCTTTTTTAAATCTGAGTTTTGATATGCTTACCTCTTCTTCAATGTTCCTTCAATCCCATTAATATTCCTAAAAATTCCGGAAGTTATGGACTTAAGGATGCTTTTTTGTCCATTGTCTAAGGTTTAATTTCCCACCCTCCTCTGCAGTAACATAAAAAAATATTGTCTCATTTGTGTGGCACACAGACACAGGGAAGCTATTCCTGCCTGGAACCAGTCAGCCATGGCAGGTGAGATCCACAATGCTGCTGCAGTGGCCTGGAGGTCTCCAGTCAGACACCTCACTTGTACTCCCAAAAGTGTAAGCACTGAGGCTAGGAGCTGGAGAGGACACTGTGAGGAACCTTAAGCGTCATCTTGGAAGCCTTGTATTACCTTATCCATAAAATGTCTAAGACAGCACAAGTACACATTACTTGACTTCTTCTTTAAGGAGAACAGTGATGTTTCAGGTCAGAAAAGGCAGAGAGTTGAAATGACCAGTGACACCAATGAGTAAGCAATATCAGAAACTGAGACTATAAGAAGACAAGCTTCACAGGAGGGCACGGCAATACCACAAAATCTGACAGACATGAGTAAGGAGAAATCAGCTGGGACTTTCAGTAGAAGAAAATGCTTCTATTCCTTAACTTAAAAGGCTATTTATAACTATGCTATCTGAAGTTTCATGTGGGGTTGTGGCATAATCTGAGTAAACCAATATACTATATCCTAAGGCCAAGTTTTTCAAACTCGCTTTCCCTCCATTTGAAACCTACAAACTTGGTTCTTCGGGAGAAATGCTACCTGCTGTACAATAACCAAAAGACATCTGAAAAAAGTAGAGGGGGAAAATTTTTTTAACCTGCTCAACTTTAGTATCACTTGTATATGAAAATCTGATTTTTAGAAAATAAATATCATCATTAAATTTCATCAAAATCAAATTAAAAGCAATATAAAAAAGTAATATGCTAACTCTAATACTGTATATTTAAAAATGTTAATGAGTCTATAAGTCTAATAATAAAAACCTGTGGACATAATCCTCTGGCCAGCAATGCTACCCACACACTAAACAAACACAATGTATTCACATTCTACGGCTTCTTCCTTCCTATAAGAAAACCATCTTAAGTATGGGAAAAGCTATCTTCTAACATAGGTAAACGAGTGAAAAGCAAGGTAGAAACTATACAAAGAGAAGTCATCAAAGAAGTCATATGGTTCAAGAAAAACGATAAAAACATTTTATTATTTATTAAGAAGGAGAAAAAGGGAGGAAGGATGGGATAGGAGGTTTCCAGAGGGGAAACCAGGAAAGGAGATAGCATTTGAAATGTAAATAAATAAAATATTCAAGAAAAAATAGAAAAAACCTTTTATAATATCAAAAAAAATGAACTTGGGGGGATGGAGAGATGGCTCAGTGGATAAGAGCACCGAATGCTCTTCTGAAGGTCCTGAGTTCAAATCCCAGTAACCATATGGTGGCTCACAACCATCCGTAACAAGATCTGACACCCTCTTCTGGAGTGTCTGAAGACAGCTACAGTGTACTTACATATAATCAATAAATAAATCTTTAAAAAAAAAAAAAGAACTTGGAAAATTATAAAAGAAATTATAATGGGGGAGTTGGGGGTGGTGATAACATGTCAAAATTATTATTTTAACTTTCACAGAGAGTGAAATACGAGAAAACTTCAGTGTAAGTTTTCAAGTATTATTTAAAGCACGCCAAGTGGTTATGACTGAGGTGGTATATTCCAGACACCATAATACTCAGAGGATAAAGCAGCAATGCCCTGGTGTACAGAGCACTTCCGCCTCCATGTCCACTGCCTCAAATTGAAGTCTACAACACAGTAGCTACCGGCACGGGCACAATCACCACTCTATTGCATGTTTCTGTAGTTTAGAAGGGAAGGCTGAGATGAAGGCCATGCTCACCAGTGATCCTCAAAAGGAAATGCTAAACCTAACAGATGTATAGCAATGCTTGGCACAGTGCACTGAGCCTCAGGTTGCTCAACTTTAAATGTGGTGTTTGATTCTCTCCTCACAGTGATACTGTGAAGGTTCAACAAGATCATGGAGCTAGGCAGCTTTCACACGAAGCAAAAATTTCAAAAATGGTGACTCTTCCTAGCACAGGAACTGGTAGACACAATCGTTCTGCCTTCTTTTCAAATTAAAAACAATGACATAAAGTGCAAATTTCTCACAAGGCTGTATTTTTTGAGGAATGAGACAAAGAACGACGGACCCCTGAAGCTGAGTGCTGAACCTGTGTCTACTCACTTGCGATCTGATAGATGTCTGGTTCCTCTCTTGCCAACTTTTCTCTGGCAACATCAGCTATTGGTCCAAAGATGGTTACAGGTCTTAGGAATCCAGCTGGAGAGAAATTAAACAAACAAACAAGAGAGATAATGACATTAGTTTTTAAACTTCCACTTCCTAAAACATACTGCCATAAAGAAATATACACTGAGCTACAGGAAATAAACTACCTTCTCGAAGAACAACCCTTTCATAAGCTGGGAACTTTGTTTGAACTGGCTGAGCTGACAAGTCCTCTCTGCTTTTTCGAAGATTTCTCTTGGAACTTCGAAGACCTCGAAACCTCCAGAAGTCTGCCCGATCGCCACCTGCTGTCTTTGGAAGTGTATACTGTACACTGGCTAACTGCTCAGCTCTATAAAAGAAAAATGAAACAGAAACCACAGTATTTAAAAGGCAACAAGAAAAAAAATCCACAATGAAATGAAATGGAATGCCAAAATTGAGGACCAAGGTTCACATGCACCTTTCATTTCAAAGATTTAATCAAGTAATCTCTACAGTGATTGAAGAGTCAGTTATGATGGTAGAGAGTTAACACACTGAACAATACAAATCTTACAAACTTGGATCCCCCAATAGTCTATCATCAATTCACAGTATAGCGAGTTTCTAAGTGTTCATACCTGTTCTTATTGGGGATGATGCCTCGTTCTACCTCCTTATGATTTTTGCCAATTCGAATGGCAAGCCAAGAGCCCAGTTTTCCATTGTATAAGGTATCCACGACCCGGAACACCTCTCCTTTGTTAAAACTAAGTCCATAAGGAGATTCTTTTTCATATTCAAAATGTGTTCTAATATAGAATGAATCTCCTACATCTGATTCTACAATGCGGCGATAAACTAAGGAATCAAAAGAAACACATTAATCAATACTTACTGGGATAACAAAAACATAATCTACAGAAAAGGTATTCTGTGAAGATGCTCCTGCTAATGCCGACATCAACATACAATACCTAGTCAATCCTCAATTCTCACTGTGTATCTGGAATTATTTCACTTGTTGTTCTTCAGTCATTTATGTTACCTCTAGAAGGGTATCTTAGTACCTTCACTGGGTGCATGATGAACTGATGCAGAAAAAGATGAGATTTGTCCCATCTCTGGTTCCTATTACAGCAAGCATTTAACTGATCTGCAAATGCTGTAAAGAACAATTTTGCTCCCCAACTCTTCCAGGAGACTTTGACTGTTCCCACTGAGCATGCTAAGCTGTGTATGGTGGTTCACTCCTGCAACCCCAGCACTCAAGAGGTAGACAGGAGGATCAGGTGTTCAAGAACAACCTCTTCAACAGAGTAAGTTCCAAGCTAAGTCGGCCACAAGAAGCACCCACCTCAAATAGAAAACACAAAAACAAACCAAAAATGGAGTGTTTGACCAAACTGCACTCCCAAACTGTTCATAGTGCCAAAGCTAAAACAAAAACAAAAACCCAGAAAGAAAAGTTACATATTCTTTAAATGATATTAACAATTCTATATATTGCTTAGGAAATACCAGTACAAAACTTGACCACTATCCACACAACCTTTTATATAATTCCAATAGCTAATAAGACAAATACTTTTCTGACTTATAAAGAATTGGCTGGCACTTGACTTAAATCATAATGGCTTAAATACTGATCGTATTTATCTTGCTGTTAATGAGCATAGTGTAAGACTATAGAACCTTAAATAAAATTAATAGATTAATTAATTCAATCATCCTCAAACTGTAATTATTTATTTTGAACAACATTTTTTAATTGTTCACTTTGTTTTGTAAAGAAACAGTCTCACCATGTAGCCGTGGCGGTCCTGGAACTTGGAATGTAGATCAGGTTGGACGCAAATCACAGATCTTTAAATTACCTCAAATCACCTACTTCTGCCTAGCAAGCAGGGAGACAAAATGCCTAGGCCACCATGCCAGGCTGTGAACTTATGATTCGCTTATGCCAGGCTCCTGAGTGCTGCGGTTATGGACTGCTACCATCCTGACCCCAATTTACTCTGAACACTGAACCAATCCCTCCAACTCCTCCAGGTTAACTCTCTCCATTCCAAACAAGATCTCACCATCCTTCTTCTTCTGAGCCAATATGGTCACTTCTTCACCTTTTGGGAGGTCGAGGAGGAAAAGGACAGCCTCTTCTCTTATGATATTTGTGAAATCTACATTGTTTACCTATTAAAATAAAAATTTTATAAATTTACACTAGCTGTTTTTAGGAATATAAATGTATTTACTTACTCAGAAAACAAGTATTTTAAGAGTCTAACTTGCCAATACTATATTTAATAGGGACTTTTTTTAACTTTGGAGAATATAAAATTCTCTAATTTAAAATAAGCACATATGAAATAAATAAGTTGAGCAAAAATGTAAATTCAGAGTAGTTACAATACTACCTGATATTAAGGTAATCAATTACAAATCTATGCAATTTAGACTCAAAATAACAATATTTATTCACTATCTCTAGATTTAAAATTCCATATTCATTCTACATAGGTACCATATAGCCTAACTTTTTTATTAATTGCTGAAAAGAAAACTATATACCAAAAAGAGTTAAAAAACCCAGACATGCATTATGGTGCCCTTCTAACAGCAACTTTGTAGTGCTATCTGGTTCTCAAGTCAGTATCTAATTGTATTAGTAAATTTCTAAGTTCCAAAATGAAGTTGATGTTAAATCTACCTGAGTGTCACCAATAACTGAGCAGAATTATAAGCAAGTGTAATCCTAACACCTTTAGTAAATTTTTCTCCATTAATTAAAAACAACAATAACAAAAAGGTCAAAAGGCAAATAGTCAAATGTTCTAATTACTTTCATGGAAAACCCAAAATGAGCTATTTAAGAAGCTGCTTTTAGATGATGTATTCCCTGATTCCTTCAAAACAGGATCAAGAGATAGGTAAGAAGTAAGTGCTGGAATTGCAAATACAGTCAGCATTATTACCATGCAGTGTTCAAATGCAACAGAAGTGCAGCAAGGGCAGATGATATTAGGAAGAACCTTAGACAATGTCAGAGGGAAACTGCTAAATCAGAGACGGTGCCATGACTCTTATATGCTTAAGTTTGAAGGGAAAGAAGGACAGGCCCCAAGAACAGGACATTGCTCAAGGTGAAGAAGACTCTGGCTGTGGGCTGCTCACTGAGATGAAGACTTGTCTCCAAAATTGCAGGTCAAGGCAGGGGTCACATGAGAGAATCTCCAGAAAGAATGTCTTTGAGGACTGACAAGCAAATGCTGCTAAGAAATCATAGAAACTGTGAGGTGAATTTGACTATGGTCAGTGATGGCAAAGAAAGAAGAAAGAAAGAAAGAAAGAAAGAAAGAAAGAAAGAAAGAAAGAAAGAAAGAAAGAAAGAAAGAAAGAAAGAAAGAAAGAGAGGAAGGAAGGAAGGAAGGAAGGAAGGAAGGAAGGAAGGAAGGGGAAGGGAGGAAGGAAGGAGGGGGAAAGGGAGGGAGGGAAGGAGGGAAGGAGGGAGGAAAGAAGGAAGGAAGAAAGAAGCAAAGAAGGAACTCAACTATCCTTTGAACTGGACAGCAGCAAAGGAGAGAAATGAGACTATGAGAAGCAGGAAGGAAAGAGGAAGAAATGTACAAAGTGCAAGACTGTAGAGCAGATGGGAGACTTTACTTCAGCAAAGGGAGGAGGAAGGCTGAAATTAGAAAGAGACCAGAATGGAGGAACCAAAGCGAGTAAGTAAGAAAACAGTAAGCACATAATCTACACTGGATAGACTGGTGTTCTTATTTTACCACTGGGACAGAGCTTACCTACCAGTAGCCAAACACATATAAAGAGGAGTGAGAGACAGATGAAGACAGCACCATTAGCAGGCAACACTGCCATGGAAAGCAGAGCAGAGAAAAGGGCCATTTGTAGATTACTTCTAGCCTAAGTTCTCCTGGCTTTTGCCAATGATCACCTTTCTTGTGGAGTTTGAAGGTTGAAAGCCAGGCAGCTTGCAGGTTTGCCTGATATCAACTCCATCCGTCCTCCTGGACGTGAGCACTATCTGAAATAAGGAGTCTGACAGGTCAGCATTTTTATGAAGACTCCTCACTCTCATGGGGAAATAATACCCACAATTGCTGGCTGGCAGTCTTGGACAGTCCAATTGTTTAACTAAACTTTTAAAAGACTATTTGGTAGACGGTAGAGGGATCTAAAATATGCTTTCGTTATAAGGTCTTTGAACAGCAATGACTTCAATAAAACATCTCTAACAACATAACTAAACAGCAAACAAGAGTAAAGACGGAATGGCAAGTGACCAGTCTAGACAAGCTAGATCTAACCAGTTCTTAATTTGAAACTTAGGTGGTTCAAGAGACTACATAAATTATAGTCTAATCACAACAGTAGGTCTGTTATGCCTGGCATCTGATGATCTAAGACTTTTGAATCCACATAAGATGATATACTGACATACCCTGAGAATTTGATCACCTTCCTCTAAGCCTTCTTTGGCTGCAGGGCTATCTTCTAGAACGCCAGCTACAAATATTCCGACATCATTTCCACCAGCTAGTCGCAAACCCACACTATCTCCTTTTCTGAATTTTACCAGTTTCATGCTGGGCCTGTTAAAACAGATATTTCATTTCAAACAGTTAAAAGTCATAATAGGCTGCTACAGCAACAGCTACATTCAGAATGGAATACAGGACCATCATTTCTAAAGCCTCCTACATAGCACTTATTTATTAAGTAGAACTTAGTACTAAAATCCAAAACCAGAGTTAATAGACCTTCTAATTTCTTATTAGAAAATAAGTTTTGAAATATCTAAATTTGATGGAGAAATAATGCTTTTTGTGACCACTCTATAATTTTTTCTTATAAACAATGTTTTCCCCTATTCTTACCCAAGTATATATGGTAAATTCCCAACAGCTAAAAAATAAAAGCAAAACCCACTTTTCTACACGAACTCCACTGAATAAATGAAAAGTCTCATTTAATATAAAGAAAAGAAAATATTCAGTAATTCTCTTACTATGAGAAATTTATAAGTAGTGTCTCGTATAATCTCAACAATCAAGACAGTGGATTTAAGTTTGGTCTTGGTGCTTGGCTCGTTGAAGTACTCTAACTTTCAGATAAGAACTTAGGTTATTCAGCAATTCTCGATTAGACCTACATCTGTCGCTGTCCCTTATGTCCCTAGGAAGAAGTGAAGGAACAGATGCATGCATGCCCCTCTATTACGCTGGGAGCAAACACTAAAGCACAACTTACAGAACAGCTGAGCAGAAAAGACACTGGGCAAAGTGCTCTACACTGCTGACTAAGCTCTCATTGTCGTCTCCATATTCCTAAGAATTAGTACCCCACTTTCACTATTCTGAATATGAAAAACAGAAAGGTCCCTTTCCTCTTAATTTATAAATTAATTACCAAATTGTTTGACTCTATCATCAAGTCACATAAATGAATAAATTAATTGAGGGAGAAATTTGGGTACTTTTGAAGTGACTAGTTAAAAATTGCCAATAGCTTCTATTAAAGTAATTAAAGTAAAATATTGTAAGTATAAAATATTCACCATTGACCTGGCTTGCTTTCTTCCTTCCCTTTCCCTTCCCTCTCCTGTCTCCTTTACTTTCCTTTTTTGGTTTTTCAAAACAGGGTCTCACTACATAGCCTTGGCCATACTGGAACTCCTTGGGTAGAGCAGGCTGACCTCCAATTCACAGAGATCTGCCTGTTTCTGCTGAGACTAAAGGTATGTGCCGCTATGTCAAGCCGTTTTGGTTTTCTTACCTGAAACTGACTAGCTAAAAATCAAAAGGCTACAGATTGGGCAGGTCATACTTAGTCAGGTCTCCTAGAACCCTCAACCACTCCCTGAAAGTATTTACCAGCTTTATAGTAGATGGTCTAAATCCTTTGGTTGTCCTGGTATCTTGTTTTCTAACCAAGTCAAAAGTATCTCACAGACCCTTCACCCCCAAAAAATTGGATCCACAGAGAGATCTTTTAAATATTTTCTTGAAAATCCTAGGTCCTTAGAAATCCTGGGCTAATCCTGACTAGTCCAGAGTGCCACAGGAAGGAGATGTAGCTGAGTGGATCTGCACTCAGATAAAGCAATGCTATACAGCAGCTTCCAGAAAATGACAGGTTTTATACTCTGCCTATCTGCATTATATCAACTATGTCCAACAATGAAACCCATCCATTTCTTTCCCCTCAAATCCACTATTTGAATTAAAGACTCTCAGAGCTGAGCCACTGATATTTCAGACATGCTCAAGTCCTCTTGGGCATCTGCTCTTCGGGGCTTTTATGGAGAGGCAGTTCTCTGATATCTTACTACAATTTTAAGGAATCTCAAGAATGAGTAATTTAATCACCCATTGCTAATACTAAAACTCTACTACTTACCTACTTCTGAAACTATCTGCTTCTGCCTAGGCACTGGGAAACAGCCCATGCATTATTTTCTTTATTTATTTTTTTGTACAGAAAATACTGAGGGCTGGTAGAGTTCTTGATCTATTGTACCTTAGGAAATCAAGTACTCTGACAACATGTACTTTTTATGATAAAAGCAACAGATTTATAGACTATGAAGGTTTAAAATTTGTTCACACCATTTTATAAAATCTACTTATAAAGTAGTAAATAAGTGGCATGGATTCTCAAATTAGTTCTGGAATACTTCTCAGTCAGAAATCATTTTCCTCTAGGCAGCACACTAAGATGCTCTTAGCTGAAACGGAAGGTGTGCTACTGACACTATGACTAGAGACTCGGTACATGTCACAGAACAGGAAGGCCACAATAAACAGACATCAGCTCAAAATGTCAGTGCTGACTAGCAAGTATTTATTTTTAAGTGCTAGGGCACAGAAAGCTCGTGGGCTTTCTGACATCTTAGTAGAAAACAAATCTTTACTCTTTAGTCACTGACCTAAGATCTAGCAAAGAAAAGATAGCAATAAAATAAACAATGGTTGCTTTGCTGTTGTTAATCATAGTACTACAAAGACTATACAATGCTATAGGAACATGACTTTCAATTCGCATGCTAACAAACATCTAATAAATACAAAGCTCAGTGTGGCTTGAAAATTACATTACCTAAGTATCCCATCTTCATGAGTTGAATTAGGCAGAACACCATCAGAAGGACTGACAGGTAAATCCACATCTGGTTGACCAACTTGAGCATACACAGGCTTTGGTTCTTGAAAAAGAAAAGAAAAGAAAAGAAAAGAAAAGAAAAGAAAAGAAAAGAAAAGAAAAGGTAAATTGTCGTGACTTATTAAGCCTGATGACATACTGACAGAAGGAAGAGTAACAGAAAAACAATTATCAAAGGGTCCACACATTTCTCTGCATTGCCATGTTCATTATACAAAGATGTCTTTTCTAATAGCCAAATTCCTGCCTGCCATTAGCCAACTAGAGTAAGACAGGTACAACAGAAGCAAACAGTTCCAGTATTAACCTAACTTTTGTTTTAAATGTTTGAAGGCAATCAATCTAATAGCCATCCCTGCAATACTATGTGATGAAGCCAAGACTGACTAACAGCTTGGCAAGCACTCTGGCACCCCTCAGGTCTGGAATATTTCTCTCTCTAATGAGCAGGGCTGGAAAATATCCTTCCTTACTGCAAGCAGCTGTTAAACATGAATAATTATACTTAGAAAATAAAAACATTCATGAAGTTTACAGATTTATACTCTTACCATAATGAGAAAAGCTGTATGTACATATAGAAAAATTCACATTGTTACCAATCCTTGAATCTTTAAAATCTTCCGCAAATGCTGACAGGTGCCTCACTCTGGCAGCTAAGGCTTTTTTGGTTATGCTTACCTGGAAGAGTGGGTGTCTGCTTCTCACTTTTTTCAACTGTAACTTCTTCCACTGCTTTGGGTGTATGATCATCTACATGTTTTACAGGAGTTGAGATGGCCCCAGGTTTAGACATCCGCTCTTCCTCTCTGCTCCGGAGACTAGTCATTACAATAAATACATGAAGAGAGTAAGGATGATTTTGAAAAACACTTCATGAGAACAGAAGAGGCAAGACAACTTTGGAACCAGGGAAAAGTTTCCAAAGTTAGTAATTGAAACTAGGACGGCAGATAATATGCATGTCTGACAGACATGGGTGCATGCACACATTAGCATTAAATATAGGCTCTGAGACATGTTTATCAACCACACTCTTCATTGTCCAGAAGCAAACATCAGGCCCTCCAAAGAGCTAGTAAGATCCTCCTAGAGACAGAAACATATAGATACGTGTGTATGTGTGAGTGCATGTACACATCATATGCATATTGTCACCAACACTGAGGTACGTACACATATGGAGGTCAGAGGACAGCTTTGTGGAGTCATCGCTCTACCACCCTCATGTGGAATCCACCAGGTAAAAAGTCCCTTTTACAACTGAACCATCCTGCTATCTTGTTTTGGTTGTTTTTTAGTTTGTACATAGCATAGCCCAATTGAATGAGGAACACTGGGTTGGCTAAAAGCTCTATAAAAAATGATTGTTAAAAATGGAATGGAGTCTAAAGAAATTTTTATACTTCACATTAATGAACTTACTAGAAATAGAGGCTCTGTAGTTTATCTACTATGTAAACAAAGTAGCAATAGAATCATCAGTGAGTAATATTAAGTGAAAACCTGTGAGTAAAATGGCTTAGAGACCCTGTAGGTAGATGTTTGCATCCATATGAGGGCTACTGTCAAATGGCTGTGCAGTACAAGGCTTCCAAATGAGATACCTCCCACAAATGTCCTTCCCAGACACTATAGACAGCAAATGCCCTGCAAGTTTATCTGGCAGCACAATGTAACTTCTCTGAACATCCAGTGAGCACACCCTTCCAATAAGGCTCCATCTGAGGCCCGAGAGCATAAGGCTGTACTGGCAGGCCTTCCATCTTAGGACATGAAGAACCAGTTGTCTGCACTTCTTGTATTTAGACTTAGCATCACTCCTAGCAGTCAATGCTTTGTAGCTCTGCTCCTTCTGTGTTTAGCTTCTTTACATTAAACTATTCCCATAAACCACGTTCACTCTCGTGATCATAGATAGCTATGCTGACAGGCTTTCTCTCATTATTTCTAAAACTCAAGTAAGCACCCACAGTCCATCCATACTGCAGACATCACTAAGTTATCCAGGCTTGCCTTGAACTTGCTCTGTAGTGATGTATCCAGACCCTGAATTTGGGATATTCTCTTGCCCAGTCTCCCAAGTAGCTGGTATCAGAGACCTAAACACCAGGCCTCTTATTAAAATTTTAGTAAGAAATAGTTAAAGAAAAACTTTAGGGAGCCCTTTCCCCACAGATGTCATTAGGCTTTTGACAGTGGTACAATTATCCTGTGCTCTGACAACATCTAGAGCAAATAGTTTGAGATGATCTGTGGGTTTTAGGAGTACCGGATCACAGTGATCTTAATTTCTCTCAAGGGCAACAGGAACATTCTACATTTCTTCATCTGTAAATAAGTTTTTTCATAGTTACCTTTTATATATAAACAGAAACTGACTTTTTCTTTTACAGAAACGTTTATTTTATGTGCATTAGTGTTTTGTCTAATATATGTCTATAGGAGGGTATCAGATTACCTGGAACTGGAGTAATAGACTTGTGAGCTGCCATGTGGGTGCTAGAAATTAAACCCAGGTCCTCTGGAAGAGCAGCCAGTGTTCTAACCACTGAGCCATCTCTCTGCCCCTGAAACTGACTATTTTCACATTTCATATTTTGTCTATCTTGGTTCTGAGTAAGGAGAAAAGCTTATCACTATGCCTTCCACCAGACTACCCTGATCATTTCATCGGATGAAAGGATTCATCTGCAGGAAGCTGCATAAACCGAAGATCATCACGTTAAGCCAATCTCATAAAGAAAAAACCACTATGCTACCTTTTTCCATGTGGAACCTAGAGTGGTAATATACACATCAAAATAGCAAGGAGACCATCTGGAGAAGGAAAAGGGACAAGGAGGAAGGCTATGACAGGGAAGGATAATGGAAGTATGAATGTGGTCAACCTATGTATTTCAACAAAAATGTCATTATAGGACACCACATTGTACAACAAATAACACATTAAAAAATTCTTATTTATGCTCTGTGGTGGTCTGAAAGAGAATGCTCCCATAAACTCACATATCTGAATACTTTATCCCCAGTTGATGAACTATTGGGAAGGACTGGGGTCAGTCCCCTCCTTGCAGCTGGTTTGAGATGGGTCTTTTTGTTGTTTTGTCACGTGTACATGTGTCATGCTCGTCGGTGAGCATCTGGGGACTCTCTAGTCTCTATCTATCTCTCTCACCTTGTTATATAGGAGAACTAGGACACAACTTTACATGGGCTCCTGGAATTTGAACTCAGATCCCCACTTACACAGCAAGAGCTTTACCCACTGAGCCATATCAGGACTTGAAACTGCTACTACCTCCACAACAAAATATAAAATTCAAGATTCTCAGAGAATTCTAATGCTGTGTATGGACTATAACAGTTTTAAGGCCTGGATCCCAAATATAACCTCTTGGCACAAGATCTGAGTTTAAGTTGGCAATGATTTGCTCATACACACAATATCCCCACCACATGTGGCTGGGTCATAAGCTGTGTCGGCAAATGATGCTCCTGAACTCCAGGTTTGGTAAAGGCATTTCTTTCAGTAGTAACAAGAATATTTAAAACAGTTACAAACGCTTTTCTTTTTTTTTTTTTCTTTTTTCTTTTGGTTTTTCGAGACAGGGTTTCTCTGTGTAGCCCTGGCTGTCCTGGAACTCACTCTGTAGACCAGGCTGGCCTCAAACTCAGAAATCCGCCTGCCTCTGCCTCCCAAGTGCTGGGATTAAAGGCGTGCGCCACCACTGCCCGGCTTCAAACTCAATTTTTTTGAAAGCAGCACTTTCAACTACTTTAGAAACAACTACTTTCAATTAAAGAGGATATACTCTATTTAAATATAATTTTTATGTAACTCTAAGTCAATGTCTTTGGTCTCTGGTGAGCTGTCTGGTTCATAAAATAAATGAGTGTAATACAAAATGTAAATAAGAGCTTTTACTTTAGACATTGTCATTACTGTTCCTGTTTATATTTGACTGTGGACATCACAGAACTGGTATTACATATAAAAATACTTAAAGCTTCTAAAAGGGAAAAAAAGTCATATTATTTGAAGATAATATTAATAATAATTAGTTGAATTTTCAAAATGAGGTTACATATGCCAAGTTGTTAGAAAGACTAAATGAAAAGCAAAATAGCAAAAGGAACTTTCTATCAAATTAACAGTATAATGAGATTCCATCTTACCATTAATATTAATAGCTACCTACTGTCAAGAAAATAACAAGAGAAGGGCAGAGGAGTAGGGTACACCTTTAAACCCAGCACTTAGGAGACTGAAGCCAGGCCAGCATGTCCTACATAGTAAGACCTTCCCCCATAACAGCAATGACGGTAGGAAAAAAAGAAAAAGAAACAAGTAGCCATGATTCAGGGGAAAGGGTGTTCAACCTTTGACACTGCAATATCTACAAATTTACAAAGTTCACACTCAAAGGAATGTGTAATAGTTACCCAAAAAAGTTCAAATAAAAAAAAAAACCACACCAATTCTACACAAACAAAACAAAAAAACCTATCAATCACTATGAAAATGAGCACAGATTCCTCAAGACCTCAAGAAGTTTAAAACTGAACTTCTGTACAACCCAGCTGAATCCTTTCAGATATAAAGCCAAATAAACCAGATGGCTGCATCACAACATTATTCACAACAGCCAAGTTAAGGAATCAGGCTAGGTGCCCATCAACAGATGAGAGGATAAAGTCAAAGACTGTCTATATCTGTTGTGTGCCTCCCTCCCCCTTCTCCCCATGTCTGACTGTCTGTCTGTCTGTCTGCCTGCCCCCCCCCCCCGCACACACTATAAAGTTCAATTCACTCATAAAGAATAAAATCATGACATCTACAGGAAAATGGACAGAAGTGGAAATCATGTTAAATGACATAAAACAGACTCATAGACAAGTATTTCATGTTTTCAGTTATGTGGATTTTAGTGTGAGAAAAAAAAAACCTTAAAGGAAAGAGGATAAGTAGGGAGGTAGAAGGTGAAAGTAGTAATGGAGCAAGGTCTAGTGCCTGGGTGCTATATGCTGATAAAAGTAACAAACCAAACAACAAGAAAACAAAGACTCAGAATTATTTACAAAGTAGGTACATTTTTGAAATTCTGATACTACTATTCCTTTTTAGCAGTTTCTGGGTTAAATGATGTGCTAAGTTATGACTGCCCCCTCAATGCACCCACCAGAGATGTTAGCACTATTTCCATGAGAATGCTGTGGCAGAATGCCATTCAAGGTAAAAGGGACTTTATAGAATAGATAGCTTACATCAGGTAAAAACAATCCAAAATAATAAACCAATTTTGCATTTGATATACCATAATAATCCTTTAAAGACCATTTCAAGCAAAATAAAGACTGAGATTCACATAACAGACCCAAAGCTTGGAGTGTACCAAGGATGGATGGAGTTCATATACCTAAAAGCTAAACAAGATGTAATGACAGCAACCAAATATCCTCTGTTGCTACTCAAGTAAAGACAAATACCTTTATAAATGCGCAGCTTTAACAGTACTTTGTTTTCCTTCTTGATACAGGGTCTTATGTGTCCTAAGCTGATCTCAAACTCAGTGTGACGACTAGTTTGTGTCAACTTGACACAAGCTAAGAGTCATCTGAGAGGAGGCAACTTCGCCTGAGAAAATGCCTCGGTAAGATCAGGCTATAAACAAGTCTGTAGGGCATTTTCTTAATTAGTGATGATGAGGGAGGACCTAGCCCCATTGTGGGTGGTCTGATCCCTGGGCTAGTTATCCTGGATTCTATAAGAAAGTAGGCTGAGCAAGCCATGAGAAGCAAGCCGGTAAGCAGCACTCCTCTAAGGGCCTCTGCCTCCAGGTTCCTACTGTGCTTGAGTTTATTCTGATGATGAACTGTGATGTAGAAGTGTAAACCAAATAAATCGTGACCATGGTGTTTTATCACAGAAATTGTAACAGTAAGACACTCATTATATAATTTAGGATGACCCTAAACTTCAAATTTTCCTGTCTCTGCCTCTACAGTGCTAGGATTACAAGTCTCTAATATGTAGTTTTAGTGGGGGCATCAAACCCAGGAACTTATGCATGCCAGACAAGCACTCTACCAACTGTACAACACACCAGCCTAGGTACTACTGTGTTTAATAAGCATTTCCAAAGCTCTCAGTCTTCTCTCTTGCCTGCTCACTTTCCTACTCTGTAGTCTAGTTCACAGCCCTTCTTCATTTGATTCCTCTTAGCAACTTCTGTGACTTCTGAAGTTTTGAGTAACATCTGTATGCAGATAAATCTCAAGTCAACACTTTCTAGCTCTAATCTGTCTCTTCAGCTATGAGATTGATTTTTTCTCTTTAACGTGATACAGTCACAGTAAAATTATATGTATTTAAGGTGTTTGATATGTCTGCTTGGATGTATGTACATCACTGGAAATGACCACAGTTAAATCTCCTCAAATATAAATTTGGTATATGGTGAGAATACTTAAGGTTTTACTTTACGGTGACTACAGTCACTGTCCATTAGGCATCCTTTGCACTCTCTGATAGCATCTCCCTACTACTTTTCCTTGCCCAGCCTTTTTTCCTCTCTTTCTGTGAGTTTCAAGCGTCTCTGCTTCCAGAGGCAAGCTCACTCATGTGTTTCTCTGTACCCTGAATAATTTTGGGTATGTCTATGTTACTGAAAGTGACGGAGTTCCTCCTTCCACTGAATAATTATTCTATTACATATGTATGTCTCTGTGGTTTTATCCATGAAAGACAGGCTAGCTCTTCACTGTGGTTACTGTGAATAAGAGTCTATCCGAGTGTAGAGTTGTAGATATCTCTTAAGGATGGTCATTTTCTCTCTTCCAGATAGACACTCAAAAAGAGGGTCATATTGTGATTCTAGTCTTAATTTTCTGAGGAAAAACTATCTTCTCCAGTGGCCATAAGGTAGAACACAGCCATGTCTACATATTTTTATAGTGTTAATAGCTGCTTCTGTGCTACCAGGCAGAGTTGAGCACTAACAAATACTTCCTTGGATTGCCTACCTATTAAATGTACTACCTGGCATCTTGTTTTAAAAGGAAAAAAATGACTGTCTTCTATTTACACAAGTTTTAAACTGAGGATGAAAAATAGACACAATCTTAAATAAGAGAAAAATGTATCTCCTAATTTTATTTATAAGTAACT
Source organism: Mastomys coucha (assembly GCF_008632895.1). NCBI lineage: Eukaryota > Metazoa > Chordata > Mammalia > Rodentia > Muridae > Mastomys > Mastomys coucha. The sequence goes on from NW_022196904.1 coordinate 55,495,361, forward strand.
CTAAATGTATTTTGTCTTTACCTGCCATTGCTGGGCTGCTGTGGAGACTGTGTGGAATGATCAGAGGGTTCTGACCGTTGATCAGGAGATCGTGACTGGCTACGGCGGGGAGGCCTGTCATGCGAGCGACCTGAATGGTCTGATGCTAGTGACTGAATTTCTGAAATGTCTGTTAAATAAAAAGAAAAACTTCCCATGAAATGACTATACTAAAAAATTCTAGTAATATTATAATTGAGCTAAGAGTATATTTCACATAAGATGATTTAAACATCAATATCATCTCCAGTGATCACCAAAACTGCAACAGTGAATGATCTACAAAGTAATTGTGTGTAGTGACAACAGACTTAAACATACACACAAATGTACATGCAAAATTCAGATTTTTGAAGGTATCTCTCCTGTAGAAAAAAATATTATTCCACTCAAACATATCCAATCCTCATATACTTTAAGAAAGAAATCAGTGGGACCCTCCAAACAGAACTATACTCACCATCTCTTTCAGAGGCATTAGCAGAATGGATACTATCTGAAAGATCAGGGACATTCAGTAAGGTAGCCCGCTCATCTCTTTGCACTACCATTTTCAACTTGCCTTTAGACCTTTCTATCAATGTTTTTGCATCTGTCAGTGACATATTTTCTGTCACAGTACCATTTATCTGTAACAGAAAAGAAGCTATAGGTTGAAAAGTAAACAACAAAATACAAACTAAAACTTAAGTCTGATCTGTTACAGGTAAGGACAAATTCCTCAGATCACTTGAAGACCTAATACTACCTTTACACTTTCCTAAATCATCAAAAGCATTCCTATAAGCAAACTAGAAAGTATTTCAATAGTGTTTAGAACAATTATCAAAATTATCCTGGTGGCCGGGAGGTGGTGGCGCATGCCTTTAATCCCAGCACTTGGGAGGCAGAGGCAGGTGGATTTCTGAGTTCAAGGTCAGCCTGGTCTACAGAATGAGTTCCAGGACAGCCAGGGCTACACAGAGAAATCCTGCCTCGAAAAAAACGAAAAAAAATTATTATTTGCAATAATTAATTCTCTCAGGTTAACCCCGTACCTCATAGGGGCAGGACAAATGCTGATTATTCTCTATAGCAAAACTGCTCCACATACAAGCAGATATTACATGATAACTCTAAACTTTGTTTCCTATTTCAGTTGATTATAATATAAAATATAACAATACCTTCAAGACAACATCTCCTTCTTGAATGTTACCATCTCTTGCTGCCAAACTATCTTGTGAAATTTCTTTTACAAATATATGGCTGGCCAATCGAAGACCATATTCTAGAAGAATACAGATAAATATCTTTAGTTCAAAGTCCTAAGACAATTAAGTACAGTTTAAATTGTAAGATTTATAATTATTGTCCTTATGAACCACCCTGCACCAAAAGCTATTATCTTTAAATCACTGAAAAGTATACAGTCAAGAAAAAGCAAAATAAAGCATGGTTCAAAGAAATGACACTATCTTATTGTCCCCATCTTACTGAAAAGGATAAGGCCTAAAAGAGGTAACCATTTTTTTTTCTGATTATGTGATGACACACTAACTTCTTGTAATGTATAAAGAATACAATCTTTCGAGTGAACTGCTTGAGGCAAAAGAAACTCTGAAGACCAACAAGGCTTTTGATGACTGCTATGAATCAATTATTAGTTTTCTTTCCCCTCACTCCTAGGTGTGTACAAACCTCTACTGAAGAAACTTAAAAGCTTTAGTATATCCTACTACTAACAGATGTAAGAATGAATATGCAGTGCTCTCATTTATGCAACCTACAACACACCCATGAGATGGTCATCTGTGGGCAAGTAAGGGATTAAAGAAATGACAAAAAAGTAAAAGACAAAACTGCAAGTCAGGTGTGGTAGAGCACACACATGAGGCTCACATTCACTGGCGGAAACAGAAAAGGACTGTATAGACCATACAGTGAAGACTATCTCAGTAAAGACAGACAAAACAAAAGCTGTAACTATCAGTCCTGTGTCAACAGAAAAAGAAATGTATCTGTGAAAAGAAAAGGGAGGGAGGACTTTCACTGTTTTAAAAGAAATAAAATTCAAGAAAAACCCAAACTTAAAAGCCAAGATGAACAAACAGGTTTTAATGTAGGATAAAGTATGAAGCCTGTAGTGCAAGAGTCTAAATGTTCATCTCAGTTACAGATTAACGTAAGGTAAATATGCAAAGAATATCCACACAGAAGCAGAACTAGCATCAGAGTAGGACAGTAATGACATCAGGAGATTCAGACAGGCAATGTTAAAGGCTTTGAAAACAGCAATTTCATCACAGAAAAACACAGGACTAAGGACATATCCTTATTCACAATGAAAAGGTTACAACTGAGCTGGGTGATAGTGGTGCATCTTTTAAGCCCAGCACTCGGGAGGCAGAGGCAGGTGGAGGATCTCTGTAAATTCAGGGCCAGCCCGGGTCTACACAACTAGTTCTAAGACAGTCAAGACTACACAAAGAAACCCTGTCTCAACAAACCAAAGCAGAGTGTGTGTGAGTGTGTGTGTCTATGAGTCTGTGTGTGTTACAAAGGGCTGTATGCACAACTTTAATCTAGTACCTGAGAGGCAGAGGCAGACAGTTGAATCTCTGTGGGTTCAAGGCCAACCTGGTCTACATAGTGTTCCAGGAAAGCCAGAGCTACACAGTGAGACCCAGTCTCAAAACAAAAGGCTATAAATATCAATATACAGATGATGCCAAAATATTCCTTGTATATCAGCTTATTCCTTTATTCTAGGCATTTCTTTGGGTACATAGTAACTATATCCAACCACTACAAATTAAAGAAACAGATTAGATAGTCTCTGCACCTTGGCAACTTAAGATAGCAGAGCAAAAGATGTAACCATAGTAATTTACTAGTGCAAGGAAGTACTAATGCACAGTAGTTTACTAGTGCAAACATGGGACCAAATATGCACTATCTATCAGGGTCAGAGAAGGCCTTTATAAGAAAGAAATACCAAAGCTAAAACTTCACCTAAGAAACGCTAAAACTAAACCTGAATGAAGAGTGTGTTATGTGCAGGAGGCTGGGGGTGTTCAAAACAAATACACCAAAGGGTGAAGGAAAGAATATGGCAGGTGTGATGAAGTCCTAAATCTAGGATAACTGACACTGATACAAACACAAAGAAAAGCAATTAAGACGGAACCTTTAGAAAACAGTCTACAAGCGAGCGGGGCCAGCAGAAGGTCCTGAGTTCAATTCCCAGCAGCCACACACATGATAGTTCAAGGCCATCTGTACAGCTACAGTGTACTCATATACATAAAATAAAAATAAATCTTCAAAAAAAAAGAAAAGAAAACAGTCTACAGAGTTCAGTGGAAGGGATAGACCCTGAGATCAGACACAAAACTGACAAAGTCCACTGAAGAGACAGACAGCAGCATCCTGGAAAAGAAGAAGAGCAGTAGACAAAAACAGAAGTGAGACAATAAGGTAGTCTGCTGGGAGTAGGACATGTTCACTATACAAGCAAGAGATGTCAAGGAAAAGTACTATATCAGCTATACTTACCTGACTGAGAAAATGGATTGACAGGAATATAGTCAAAAAAATATTCTTTTGAAACACAAAAGATAAAACCAAGAATAGACTGTGATTCCCTTGAACATGGTGTGGCTGATTCTAAGGAATCCCTCTGGACAGCTGAGTATGTCTAAGCTGGGCAGAGTGTCCTGATGTAGACTAGAAGGAGGTAGTGAACTGAGCCGTGCAATGAGGTCTCGGGGATACATGAGACTGCTACACAAGACAGAAAACAAAGTTCTTGGACAGAAACTAGATAGAGCGTTAAAGGTAGAAGTATGGAAATGAAAAGAAGTGTGGACCTCAGAAAGATGAGAATTACAACAATCCAAAGAAGACATTGTTCTAACAGTTAGCGCAGCTGCAAAGCAGTGTCACCCAGGCTTGGATTGCCTGTGAATGACTCTGGGCTGGGAGGCAGGCATTAGAAGTGAAGCCCAAGTGTGAGGGAAGGAGCACCACCAAGAGCAGGCTGCCCGTAGAAGTGGGCAAGGCATGTCAGTAACAGGACCGTGAGCAGGTTACACCAAAGGTCACCTTCAAAACACTTTCTCCACCATTTTTAAAACCAAAGTCACGAGCCCTTCATAACCACAAGCCAGAGAGATCAAAGAGTCATTTAAAAAACTAACAGTTTGGTGAAGTGAGAGAGTAGAGAATTCAGTTTAAGAACATCAATCTTCCATTTACAAATGAGCCATCTCTCCCCTCCAAGTAAGCCCTCAGATTTATTTCCATGGTCATACTACTATTGATCTGACAGTAAAGAGAAACACAGCATTTCAACTGAGTACTGGTGCAACATTTCTTGCTAGCACAATCAGAATTTGGCTGTTTCTGTTCCAATAACACCAAAATTCAACTAGAAGTTTGTGCCAACAAAATGATTTGAGAAAATGTTCCAAAACATCCAATGTCTATCTTACCAGGATTTGACTCCTAGCAAGACAACATGACTAGAAAGAGAAATGGAAAAAAACTGGTAATACAGTCGTTGTAAATATTAAACTAACTTTAAAAGTCTCACATGAGAACAATGAGAATTAGTGATACCTTCATTCTTCCGAGACTTCACCAATGTGACCTTGGTGGGTTTGGCGGGTTGACTGGAGGCCACTGATCGCCTGTCTGAGCGAGGGGACAGGCTCCGCTCCCTGCTTGCGCTTCTATCCCTTGCCCAGCTCTTCTCGCTCCTTCTGTTAACTAAAGCACCACGGCCACTTCTTGGATCATGTACTTCCTCGTCATAACTATCATCTTCATTATCAGACCCCGGTTCAGGATCTGGATGACTTACAGGGATCTGAACTTTCTTCTTCCTTCGGATGGTCTACAAATAAAGAGATAAGAAACTGAATGATATTCATGCACTCTCCATTCCTAAAAGAAGCATACATTTCCCTTGACTAACATTAACTTCAGTAAATACAGAGATAACATAGTAAGCACACCAATACATTTCCAAAATGGCTGTTTTTCACTCTTAATAAACAGATCTGGCTAAACAGTAAATTTACTAAATCCTTCCAGAATTTATAACAATTTTCCAGTTGTTAAGAATCACAAGCTTATAGGGAATATACTTGTGTGGAATGAAGGATTAAAACTATACTCTAAACATACCACATATCTTATGAACACTTGGTAACCAAAACTACAATAAACTCACAAGCCTGATCTCATTCCTTAATCAAAATTTGATAGTGCATCATTATCAAGATCTGTAATTGTCCCAACATATTGCTTAGTGATACATTTATTTATCACAAACTAATGCACAACTTACTTGGTATGAGCTCATGAGCTGAGCATACTTCCCCAACACAAACTGTCTTGTGTCTCTGTGTTGGTCCAATTTATAACTTCTCATTCTTGCATTCATTTTCAATGTTCCCTGTCCACTCATTTCTTTGTTTCTAAGTTCCAGATCTATATGCATCTTCTGAATGTGCAGTTCTGTAATCCTGGAAGCCGCCTGGCTCCCTCACACTGGTACACTGGGTCTCCTGGGGGCCTACAAGAACTTCTTGGGGAACACTTGTCTTCTTCTGACACCTTTAGCCACTCAAACTTTTGGCTCACTTCTGATTTCTCCATCTGCTTCTGTTTTCTCAGGGCTTCGCTTGCAGTCACATGTAAATGACTTTCTACTGGTTTCTTCCCCTCACCTGCCATGTGTTTTGACACAATAAAAGATACTTCTCATTGATTAGGCCATCTATAAACTCATTAGTACTACTAGCAGCACTCTTGCTGCTGTTTAGCAAGCCTTTCGTCTGCATCTTGTTCTCTCTCAATGAAACTGCCTAACACAGGTTTTTTTCATCACTCAAGAAGGTCTTGGTTCCTTGGTCTGCTTTAGTCAGTGTCCTTTTAGACCAACCCGCTTCTAAAATCCCTTCAATATGTCTCATTTACTTAATACTTTTTTCTTGTGCTCTCAGAGTTCAAGTGGACCAGCTCTGTATGTGAATAAAACCTCAGCATTAGGGTGTGTCCTCAATGACACCCACTTCCAAGAGGTTTCCTTGTCGGTTACCATCTTGTGTGATGTGTAGCTTTAATCTTTAATCTCTCCTAAATTACTTCAAATCTGCTCCACTTGATAAATGCCTAATAATCTTGTCTTGCTATTTCCTTCCAAATTGTATTTCTTTCATGGATAAATACATTCTAAGGCTGAATCAACACTAAACATTGTTGCTTCCTACTATCCAGACTAGCCAGAGTGGATCTTTTTGGTGAAAACAAACACACACTGTTTGAAATTGGACGACATGTAGCAAGAGAAGCCAGCAAGTAAGAAAGACAAACTCTGTGCTGCTGAGAACAGAGAAAAGACAGATGCTTTCTTCCCTCCCCATCTGTCTCACCTCTATTGCAATCTGCAGCACCTTATACAGAAGTCATACTCTCTGTATGCATAAACTGGGCACGCTAGTGCTTCCAGCAATCTCAGACTCTGCCTTTAAGACAATAACTTGAAATACACCCTAAACAACCCTTTTTCAGGCAATCTTAGCTTCTTTCTCCTTAAGACATCAGAGTTAACAAAGTGGTTAACAAGAGTTAACAAAGGTTAATAGTGTGGGGTCAGAGAAGGAAGGTAAAGTGTTCCCTGTAAACAAAGCTCAGATGAGAAAGGAGGGCCACAGGCACTTTCGCACAACTTGTCAAGATCCAGGCTAATGTAAGTACATAAAGGAGACAGCAGCATTAAGCCATGAGACTCCACCCCCTCTCCTTTTATAAATGAAAACGTCAATCTGAACTTAGGACATAGAACATAGGACAGAAGAGTAAGAAGCACTCACACTCATCAACAACTGACTTTGGAACTGACTTCATTCACTTAAAGGTGAAGAAGATGGTGCGGTGTCCCACACCGTTAATCCCAGCAGCACCTGGGAGGCAGAGGCCAAAGGATCCTGGTCTACAGAGTGTTCCAGGACAGCCAAGACTACCCAGAGAGACCCTTTCTGAAAACAAAGGAAGGGAGACTCAAAGATGGGGGAGAGGAGAATCAATACCAAACAAGTATCAAGAGTAGTTGATACTTCTGCTAAACTGAACATAAAATATACTCACAATTTTTGCGTTTTTTCCACTTTTCCTTAGCTGCTGAACAGCAAAAGCATGTTCAACATTATCCATTGAAACTCCATTAACCATTGCAACTCGGTCATTTTCTCTGAGAGAGGAAAGAACACCAGAAAAAACATGTTAAAGAAAAGCACGTAGGACCTCTCTAAAGTCTTTGTTGACTGACAGGTTAATCAGTCTGCTTGTCTTTAGAACAATGATAGAGCAGCATCAGCTTTCACTGTCAGCTCCTTCACAAGAGCATTTAGCAGGCAAGTAACACCATGACAGCAGTTCCCTTCCCTTTTGAAAAGGACCGTGTTTCCCCAACCACCTGAACAGAACAGGCACTACAACAAACAAAAAAAAATCACTGGTAGCTAGCTAGATTTGAACACTAGGTGAAGCTAGTCACCCAACTAACAGAGATACTGTCTTTAAACATTGTCTTTCTCCTTTTAAATATCTTTGGATCCTTCTTATTATAGTCTCAATTTTCCCTTCATGCTCTTCTTACCATCTGTACTGCACTAATCTCCTTAGTATAGACTTCCCTGTGAGAGGCCCTCAAAAGCTAGTTCCACCTAAACGAGTTACAAATTCTCCTTCAGCCTCTACCTGGCTGCTGCTTGCATCACTGATAAAGATTTCTTAAGCATTAAGTGTATATTCACTTGAGGGGAAATACTAAGTAAGTACAGTATGGGGTGTAAGGAATCTGGAATCACTAACAAAACAGGTCCATGACTAAGGACAAAAACAATGAGTGTGGGGAGAAACAGGAGACACAATACAGTACAGACAGATCACACACTTACTGTAGCTGTCCTTCAGCTGGCCCTCCTTTTAGCACATCAGAAATCACTATGGAGGTTTCCCCACTCTGAAAATGAGGATTATCTCTTCCACCAGATATTGCAATTCCAAATCCAAACCCAGGAGCCTAAAAACAGCAATTACAGAAAAAAAGTTGTGTTAAGGACAACAAAATTGCTCAACAGCACAAATAATGTAGAAAACTATAAATTATAATTTTATTGCATCTGTGATTTGTATTCACTTGATGGTTATGCATTACAGTCATCAGTCCATTCTATAAGAATGAATGTTCCAGTAAATTATACACCAGACAGAACAATATTAAAATGTCGACAGCATAAATATTCCATAAGCACTAAACTGACTTTAAAACTCTGAGCAGTAAGATCCTGAATGATTTTTGATTATCAGGTAGAATCCTAAAGGAACAAGCAGAACCCAGTGTGATCATCACTAACACTGATACCTGGTTCAGAAAGGACAGACTTAATTCATAAACCATCTGTCATTTCACACAATACAAAGGGCACTTTAAAAATCAGGTGTTAGGTATTTCAACTTCCTTCAATTATTCAACAAATCTCAAAAGGAAATCTCTACACAGCAACACACATGTCCTACATATGTTGTATGTATAGGAAATGTTCCACATTATCAATCTTTTTTTTATATTTCAACTAAATAAATTGTTACAAAGAAACTGTTCTGAAAGAACTAAAGTTTCTATAACTGACTCAATGGCTCAGTACAGAAAAACAATCCAACTATTTCTAAGTGTGAGGACTGCACTGCAACCCTGCTTCTGAACATACAGCATAGACACTCTGCACTGCGGACGCCATTGTGCCCAGGAGATGACAACACCTGAAAACGTCAGTTCAGACGCAGTTGTTACTACAAGTGTTTTACTGTACATAAAACTTTCTGCTCTTACAGACACACATTGCAATCACAAGACCCAAATACTTTACCATTATTTGTCAGCATTTAAGCATCAAATTAGTCTATCTTTGGGTTGTATTGGGTTAGAATATTTGATTTTAAAATTTGTTTGAGCCAGGTATAATTGTACAAACATGTAAGTCCACTACAGGGGAAGTGGAGGCAGGTGGGTCAGAAGCTCAAGGTCATCTTTGGCCTTGTCTTAATCTGTGTTGCTGACTTGGATTTCATTTAAAAAAAAAAACAAAAAAACTCTTCAGGAAGTTCTGGTTTAGAATTAGGACTGAATACCCATATTGACAACATATGAGGATAACACCTGGAATTGACATCTACCAGATACTTTCTAAAAATATGTCATTATTTTTAATTGCTAAATACTCATTATATAGATATAGTACATTTTCATTAGCAAATGGGTATTTGAGTTATTTCTACTTCTGGCTATTATAAATAAAGTTGCTGTGATCATTCACATGTTACTCATTAAATGAATATCTGTTTTTACTATCAGGTATATTTCTGGAAGTGGGATTATGGGTCACATGGTAGCTATATAGTAAAGTTCTGAGGCATTCTTCAATTGTTTTATACGATGGCTGCATCGTTTTACATTAATATCAGCAGTGTATGAAAGGATCAATTTGTCTCTACTCTTATCAACACTTTCTACTGTCTATGCTTGCAGCCATGCTAACAGTTATGATGGGAGAGCTCACTGGGCTTCAGTGGTGCATTTCCTTGATGAGTAACGATGCTGAGCATCTCTTCACTGTGCTGTTTATTTACAGATCTCTGAAAAAGTCTAGCCAGATCTTTTGCTCACTTCTCATCTGAGTTACATATTTGTATTACAGAGTTGTAAGAGTGCAGGTAACAACAGACTTCAAAAAAAGTCCTTATCAAGAAATGTTCTTGTTCTGTGTTATCATCTCACTTTTTTGATGGTATCCTTCCAAACACCGTTTCCAATTTTGATTAGCCCCAATATACCTGTTTTCTCTTTTGTTTTGGGCTTCTGACATATTTAATAAAGCACTTCCCAACTTAATATCAGTATCTATCTACTCTTGTAGTTTCTTCTTGAAGTTCTATGATTCCAACAACACCTGGGCCTATGATTCATAAGTTAATTTTGAACAGGGAATGTACCAAGAAGTCCTAGTTCATCACTTCCTATGTGGCTAAACAGCTCTCCCAGCACCATTTATTAAAGAGCCATAACCCCTGCACTGTATTGGCACTCTCATGCCAGGTTTCCCATGTATTCAATCATTTCCTTAAAGATTTACCAGCTTACCTATAGATTCCCTCTTAATTTCTTTGGTTATATAATTTCATCTTCTAAAATTTTACCATAATACTTCAGTATGGAAATAAAAATGCCTAACTCATTCCTGAGTATTCATTCTATTTCTCAAAGTATTATTAAAATCCATGCAGTTTCTAAGGAAGAACAGCTGAGAGCAAAGCAGGTGTTATGCTGGAAGTGCAGCAGACTCCAACCTCCTTACATGTTAGTTAAGGTAGCACCTTAACTACAGATGGTGCTTGCTCAAGTATGATGGTCTTTATATGACTATGAGCACTTTAAATGTGGTTGGTCCTGCCTGAAATATGCTCAAATTGTAAAACATGAACACATTTTATAACAGCATGAGGAAATGTGCATATTTTAAAATTCTGATTACATGTTAAAATGATATTTTGATTGAGTTAAATTGGATATTATGAAAACTTTCAACCATTTTTTTTAAACATGAAAACTGAAATTTTTTATCCTGTGAATGTGGATTATATAATAAGGTTATTGGGAAGTACTCTTAGGAGTGACTTTGTGGACCATTATTGATCTCATATGCCCATTAAATTTTTATCGGGTGTAATGTAACTAAGGAAATATAAAACTAAGACTTCCTACCCTGAAGAAGTTGTCACTGAGGACCACCTCTGAGTGCAAAGACCAGAATACATGCAAATAATCAAGTTTAACTTGCTTCTTCTTTTAATACAATTCCAGGCTCTTTGAGAGTGCTTTCCATAGACTGGATACCCAGTAAATAGAACTAAAGAATGAACCAGACCCAAGTACTTGGGAGGCTGAGGCACTAGGATTTCTTTGAGTTTGAAGTTAGTCTGGCCTACATATTAAATTCAAGGGAAAACTGAGGTACACACCAAAGTCCTGTCAAAAAGCCAAAGAAAAAAAAATAGAACTGCATTTCAATGGTTTTAGTATTATGAGATAACCCAGGTTTCCTTTGAGAATACAAATGAAAGACTAAGTCCCATCACATTATTTTTGACAGTAAAGAGAAAAGCTAAGGTATAAGCCACAGGACTTTCTTACAGATTTACCATTACTTGTGTGTTCCATGTCGTTCACTTATTATCCTACATCATCTCCATCATCATCACATAGCAAGAAACATTTTCATTCCTGTGTCACAATTTCTTAGAAGTATAGCACATCTCAAAGTAGTGCATTTTTAAAAATGGTGGTCCAAACCTACCCTAAGCCAAAAGAATCAGAATCTTTGGTAAAAAAGGACAACCTAGCTAATTCCTCTTTCTTTTTTTTTTTAAGATTTATTTATTATTATATGTAAGTACACTGTAGCTGTCTTCAGACACACCAGAAGAGGGTGTCAGATCTCATTATGGATGATTGTAAGCTACCATGTGGTTGCTGGGATTTGAACTCAGGACCTTTGGAAGAGCAGTCAGTGTTCTTACCCACTGAGCCATCTCACCAGCCCTAATTCCTCTTTCTTTACAATAAATCTGCAAAGCTAGGTCAATGTCAGCAAACTATGATCCAAAGGTCAAATTTGTGCAAGTTGCCATTTATTGTTTGTTTTTATTGTATATACAAGTGCATATATGCATGTGTGTGCCCATATGGAGGCCAGACATCAACCTTGATGTCATTCCTCAGGATGTTTTTTTACTTTTAAGACAAGGTTTCTCACTGGCCTGAGACTTGTTCATTGAGCTAGATTTGCTTGTCACTGAGCCCAGCTTGCATTCACTCCCCAGTGCTAAGATTATAAATACATGCCAGCTCTTCCAGCTTTTCTAGCCAGGACTGTCAAACTCAGGTCAAGCTTGGACATCAGCAAGCATTTTACTACCTAAACTGTTTCTTCAGTGCATCCAAGTGTCTGCTTTTATAAATATGGTTGTATTAAATAAAACACAGCCATATTCATTCATTATCCTACTACGACTGCTTCTGCAACACAGCTACAGAGTAGTATACAGCCATAAGAAAGAGTTATTGCCTGTAAAGCCATATAGAAATTGCTATTTGGATTTTCAGAGAAAAGTTTGCAGCCCGTTCGACACTCCACATTTTATTCTAGAGCGACTTAGAACACACACACACACACACACACACACACACACACACACACACCACAAAAGGTATCTAAAAGATACTGTAATTTTGCAGCTTCAAAGTCAACTGAAATAATCTTCAGAAAAAGTCTGGCAACTTGCTTTGGAAAAGCTATCTTTTAAGAACTTTTAAGAGGGGGCTGGCAAGATGGCTTGGCGGGTGGGAGGACAGACTGCTCTTCCAAAGGTCATCAGTTCAAATCCCAGCAACCACAGGGTGGCTCACAACCACCGGTAATGAGATCTGACACCCTCTTCTGGTGCATCTGAAGTCAGCTACAGTGTACTTAAAATAAATCTTTGGGCCAGAGCAAGCTCACTAAGGCCAGATAAGACAGACCTCTGCTACATATGTGGGGGGTGGGGGGCCCTCAGACTAGCCAGTGTATGCTCTTTGGTTAGTGGCTAAGTCTCTGGGAGCTCCCAGGGGTCCAGGTTCGTTGACACTGTTGGCCTTCCCCTTCAAATCCTTCAATCCTTCCCCTAACTCTTCCATAGGGGTCCCCAACCTCTGTCCAATGGTTTGCTGTAAGTATTGGCATCTGTCTCAGTCAGCTGTTGGGTAGAGCCTCTCAGAAGATAGCCATGCTAGACTCCTGTCTGTAAGCACAACATAGCATCATCAGCAATAGTGTCAGGATTTGATGCCCACCCATGGGATGGATCCAAAGTTGGGCGGCCATTCCTTCAATCTCTGCTCCATTTTTGTCTTTACATCTCTTTTAGACAGGAACAATTCTGGGTCAAAATTCCTGAAGGTAGATTGATGTCCCCATGCCTCCACTTGGGGCCCTGTCTAACTACTAGAGGTAGGATCTTCAGGTTCCATCTCCCCACTGTTGAGCATTTTGGCTAAGGTTACCCACACTACCCACATGCCTTTAATCCCAATACTTAGGAGGCAGAGGGAGGTGGAGCTTTTGAGTTTAAGGCCAGCCTGGTCTACAGAGTCAAGTCCAAGACAGACAGGGATACAGAGAAACCCTGTCTTGGAAAAAAAAACAGAAAGAAAGCAACAAGGGGGGATGGGAGCATGAGAGATTGTGATCTCACTTAATATTATACATCCTAAGTCTGTTCATTTTCCTCCAATTTTATTAACTTCATTTTTCTTTAGAGTTGAAGGATATTCAATGTGATTGAAAAAATATACCAAATTTTCATTCTCAATTCATCTACTGATAAAATAATTAGGATGATTCTAGTCTCTGCTGTAGTGAAAAAAGCAACAATAGACAGGGGAGTGCACATATCTCTATAGTAGGGTACAAAGTGAAGTTCCTTAGGTATATAGGTATATGCCCCAGAGTGAAACAGATATGCCATTTAGTAGTTTTATTTGTAATTTCTGGAGAAATCTCTAAATTAATTTCCACAATGGTGGTTTGTATATTCTTAGCCCAGGGAATGGCACTATTAGGAGGTGTGGCCTTGATGGAGTGGGTGTGGCCTTTTTGAGTAAGTAAGGCCTTGCTGGAGTAGGTGTGTCAATGTGGGTGTGGACTTTAAGACCCTCATCCTAGTTTCCTAGAAGTGAAACCCCTCCTAACAGTCTTCAGATAAAGATGTAGAACTCTCAGCTCCTCTGTAGCATGCTTGCCTGGATGCTGCCATGCTCCCACCTTGATGATAATGGACTGAACCTCTGAACCTGTAAGCCAGCCCCAATTAAATGTTGTTGTTATAAGAGTTGTCTTGGTCATGGTGTCTGTTCATAGCAGTAAAACCCTAACTGTATTAATCTGCACCCCAGCAACAGTGAATAAAGATTCCTTTCTCTCCATCCTCTCTAACACTGTTGTCAAGAGTTATTGATGATAGTCATTCTAATTAGCATGAGGGGTATCTCAAAGGAGATTTAACTTCAATTTCCCTGATGGCTAGGGATATGGAATACCTTTTAAATAGTTATTGGCCATTGTGTTTCATTTTTTGAAAACTATTCAATCTATTTGCCCATTTGTTGATTGGTTGTTTCGTTTCCTTTTATTTCTATAGTTATTTGTTAAACTCTGCATATTAGCTCCTTGTCCGCAGGGTAGTGGGTAAACCTCGTCCCCCATTCTGTGAGCTGCCTGTTTGCCCTGCTAATGGTTTCTTGGCTGTACGAAAAACTTTAGTTTTCATGTAGTCTCATCTGTTAATTCTTGAGGTTAGTTCCTGTACTGTTGGTGTTGTTTTAAAAGTTCTTGCTTTGGGGCTGGCGAGGTGGCTCAGCGGGTAAGAGCACTGACTGCCCTTCCCAAGGTCCTGAGTTCGGATTCCAGCAACCACATGGTGGCTCACCATCACCCGTAATGAGATCTGACGCCCTCTTCTGGTGCGTCTGAAGACAGCTACAGTGAATTACGCCGGAGCGAGTGGGGTGGCAGAGGTCCTGAGTTCACTTCCCAGCAGCCACACACATGATGGCTCACGGCCATCTGTACAGCTACAGTGTACTCATACACACAAATTAAATAAAATAAATCTTTAAAAAAAAAGTTCTTGCTTACTCCAATATCTTAAAGAACATCACCTGTTTTCTTTGAAAGCTTTTAGTGTTTCAAGTTTTAAATCTTGATCTATTCTGAAGTGATTTTTGTACAGGAAAAAAGATAACATATCTAATTTTATTCTTCTGTAGGTAGAATTACAATTTTACCGGCACCATTTGTTGAATAACCTATCTTTCTACCCAATGTATGTTTTTGCCTCCTTTGTCAAAAATTAAGTGGCTGTGATTTGGCCATTTTACTTCTGGCTTCTGTTCTATTCCACTGATTGTTTGGTCATTAGCGCTGTATGAGATAATCTGAAGTGTACTGTAATATTCCCAGCATGGTTCTTACATCTTGGGATTGCTTTGGCTATTTGTGGTCTTTCTGGTTCTATATAAACTATTGTATTGGTTTTTTCTAAGCCTGTGACATGGGAGTTGACAGATATTGCATTATTCTATAAATTAGTTTGGGTACTTTAAATATTTTTATAATATTAATTCTGCCAATCCAAGAGCATGGAATATTTCTCCATTACCTAGAATCGTCTATGCCTTTCTTTTTTATTATAAATATTTCCCTGTAGATATCTTTCACTTCTTTGGTTAGATATATCCCTAAATACTTAAATGGGGTTGGGACTTGAACATTTGAATGGAATATTTTTCCTAACTTCTTTCTCAGAAAGTAGACTATTAATATAAAGGAAGACTACTGGTCTTTTAATATTGATTTTGTATCCTGCAACTATACTATGTTTAGGTCCAAAACATTCTAGTAAACTAAAGTATTTTCAGTAAAGAATTAAAAGAGATTTCATAATTTCAGAAAGAAAAAAAGGGCATGTTCTGATATACAGAATCAAGTCAATAGTATGTACATATGCACACAAATGCATATGTAGGTACAGTATATGGCATAAGAAAAGAGAACAAGAAAAGCCAAATGCAAGGTTATGAGGAAGGACTGAATGTGGGCAATGAGCAGAGCTATACAAGAGGATATAAAACTGATTGTTCTACTTCTAACTTTGTCATGGTTTTCTT
>NW_022196904.1:55511226-55538444 GCF_008632895.1 Mastomys coucha
TGTTTGGGTTGTTTTTTTTAAGTGATAAAATATATTTGTTACTGAAAGTAAAATTTATCATGAAGCTCCAATAGATTCCATTCCAAATGTCTATTCTAATTGTATTCTAATATTGAGAATAGAACATTAAAGGAACCAGCCAAATCATTGAAAACTATAGGTATACTTTACCGTTACCACATTACATTTCTCCTATTAGTTCTTTAGTTATTAAATAAGAGAAATGAAAAAGAGATGCATATATTAGTTAAAAATTAAATGACTGTGGCTGAAGAGACAGTTCATTTGGCAGAGTGCCTGCTACATAAGCCTGGGAATCTTAGTTTGGGTGCCCATTACCCACATAAAACTTGGGTGTGGTGGCTGTGCACCTACATAACCCTAGTGCTAGAAGCCAGTGAAGACAGACAGATTCTTAGAGCATTTTGGGCCTGCCAGTGTGTGGGCTATAGGGCCAGAGAGAGACCATATCTCAAAAACCAAGGTGAGAACAACTGAAAAAGATATGCAAATATTATCAATCTCAGGCAGGGGCACACACATACACCACATAAAAGGTAACTTTAAAATTTTTTTTCTCCTCTGTACTATTTTCTTTATTGTTAGAAATTTGGGAATGAGGAAATATTACAGATCTGTGTCTCATTAGCTCAAGGAAAATAGAGCAAAATTCTAAATGTTAAGAAAACTGTATGGTTTCCTGTCTGTGTTAGAAGTGTCATTTCAACAGTCTAGACAGGCATTCCTTGAGCAAATCTGGATGTACGATGGCCAGTGGAGACTGCATCCAGTATCTGGCTTCTTTCTGAGCTTTAGGAGACACCAGTTCCCCTACAGGGTTCATGAGAGGTAACAGATAAGAGGGGTATGTCAAATTCACAGCTCTCTGTTTCCAAAAGGTGTTAAGTGTTGTGCTGGGAACACAGCATTGAATTGCCTCCGCCTCAGCGCTTCTTCACCTCCTTCCCTGTAGTAATAACCTTCCCCCCTTTTAAATATTTTTTTTTGTTTTGTAAACTTTATTACAAAAAAAAAATTTGAAAATAAACATTACACCCCAAAGAACCAGACCAACTCTATCCAACTCAATGACAGCACTCCAGCCTTACAAAGTGTAAAGTTCCTTCAGCAACAAATGCAATTGGCTACTACCCAGGATGCAACAGGAATAAATCCTGGGCAGGCTGCTGGGAATGTTTTGCTAGAGCATGGCTCAGAGCTCTAAACTGTTCTTGGGAACAAACTGCAAGTTGTTAATATCTGCTACTTGGAGTACATTTCATCTTCTCCAATAAATACTGGTAACTATTATTGCAGTAACACTGAAATCGGGCATTTAAGATGCTATGAAAACACCAAAAGACATTGAAAAAGGAAAGCTGATACTCTGTCCTTCTTTCATTCTTTTTTTGAAGGAGTGGGGTTGGGGGGGGTTCCAGACAAGAGTTTCTCCGTGTAACAAAGCTCTGGCTGTCGGGGATCTTGCTTAAGGTCAGCCTGCCTCTGTCACTAAGCCCAGCTTCTGTTCATTCTTTTCAATGGACCAAAAAAAAATAAAAAAAAATGTTTACCCATGGAGGGTCCTATCATCAAAGGTTATACAATAGATGACTGCTCCCTCAAAATAAACAGTTCATTTATTGGAAAAAAAACCCTGCATTTTTAAAAAAACTAAAGGTTAAGGCTGATAATTCTTTTCAAGAACATTTGGAAAATTAAGATTACTACATCTTAAATTTTTTTAGTTAAAATGTAAAAGGATCATAGGTAGTAAAAGGATCATCTAGCTTGACAGTAGATGATTTGTAGACCTGTAATTTGATATTAAATTATATAATTTACAATGAAATTAATAGGCATTTCAATAAGTAGCTATCTTAACCTTTTATTATTTACATTTAAAATTTTTTCAAACTTCTATGTCCTGTAAATTTAGTTTCATATAAAATCAGCAACTGAATTTGTACATCTAACCATTCTGTACATTTTTTACTTATTTAGGCACTTTTATTTTAATTGAAAACATTTGTTTTAGATTATCATACATGAGTACTGTCTTGACATCATTTCCATTCTTCTCTCTTCCTCTACAAACTCCTCCTGTGATACCCCAACCCTCTCAAATTCATGTCTGTTATTTTTACACATACAACACTTTAACAATGATCTTGCAAAATCAAGTATTTGTAACGGTGAAACTGGCAATCAGTAAAAGCATCCTTTGCTAAGTTATTCATAAACTTTATACTTAATATAAGAGAGAAAGGAGATGTAGCTCATCACGAGAGTCCCTAACTTACTTAAGATCCTGAGTTTGATCCCATAAAAATGAAAAGAGCTGTATCAATCAAGGCAAAGGTAACTGGTAAAAAAGCACAGAGCTCAATAAGAAAGACTAGGGTGTAAAAAATATGGATTCACACATGCATGGTTAATTCATGTTTGCTAAATGTAAAAAGGCAACTAAATGGAGAAAGTGTAATCTTTTCAACAAAATTGTTGCTCAAAATGGTAAGACATATCCATATAAAAAAACTTTTATTTATCACATACAAAAGTTAATCCACATACAACTTCTAGAAAAAAAGCACACATAGAAAGCCTTTTACTTCAGGGTTGGCAAAGATTTTGAAATCCAAACCCCCCCCCCAAAAAAAAAACATGACTGATGAAAACAAAAACGTGGGTTGGTGAGATGGTTCCGCAGGAGAGAAAGAGAGAGAGAGAGAGAGAGAGAGAGAGAGAGAGAGAGAGAGAGAGAGAGAGAGAGAGAGAGAGAGAGAGAGAGAGAGAGAAAGGAAGAAAAAAAACAAAAATGTGGTCAGAAGGCAGAGAATAACTACAGGCCAGGGAAAATATAAAGCAATCCTCGATCATGAATCTGTATCTAGAAAACATAAAGAACTCTTCAAACTCTAACTTCTGTGTACCAAAGATCATAGAAAACAATTATGACAATCCATGGAATCAAAAAAGTACTTTTCAACTCATATTTGATATTGGCCTGTAGGCAGTCTGTGGGGCATTCTCATGATTACTGGTTTATTGGAGAGTGCCCAGCTCTAGGGAGGTCTGACCTGGACCAAGCAAGTTGCAACATGCCTTTAATATCAGCACTCCAGAGGCAGAGGCAGATGGATCTCTGAGTTTGAGGCCAGCCTGCACTACAGAGTGAGTTCGAGGGCTACCCAGAGAAACTCTGTCTCAACAACAACTACAAGCAAAGTTAAACAAGCTGCAAAAGCAGCATTCCTCTGTGGTCCTGTTACAGGTTCTAGGTTCTTATCTAAGAGTACTGGATGAACTGTGTGCTATCAGAACATGTAAGCTCTTTCCTCCCAAGCTGGTTTTGGTCATGGTGTTTATCACAGAAATAGAGAGGAAAGTACAGTAACACTTAATAAAAAAAAAAGAAATGTAGATGACAAGTACATCAAAACACATTTAATATGACTGGCCACGTGGTTCAGTAGTCACCATTTCCTACTATATAGACACTGGGCTCAACCCACAGAATCACTGGAGCACTTAAGAATAGAGAACAAAGTGTGTTTTAGTTATCTATCACTGTAGCAAAATATCTGACAAGAATCGGCTTAATAGAAGGAGGACTGATTTATTTTAGTTTATGGTATAAGGAAGGATCTAGTCTAGCATAGTAGGAATTGCATGGTGATCAGAGTATAATGCAGCCAGTAGTCTTTTCAGTCAGGAAGTGGAGAAAGACCATGTACTCCACAAGATGCCTCCTTTCTATTATGTTCCAAGATTATAGAAATAATACTACCCATAGTCAGGGTCTTCCTTCTTCAGTTAAACATATCCACAGATATGCCTCATTTTGTCTCTTAGATGATTCCAAATCCAGTCAACTTGGCAATAAAGACTGATCATTACAAGGTGCTCAGCATTAGTGTACAGAGAACTACAAACTAAAGAGTTAAAATGAGATACTACTAGATATCTATTAGAATAGCTAAACTCAACGGTTAAAACCAACAATATCAAGAGTTGTGGAGAAGACTGACCCATACATTGCTGGTGAGAAGGCCATGTCATGTAAAAGTAACAGCTAGCATAAAACCCACTGCCATTCCTTTCCTATTTACCCACAGAAACTACATACTAACACAGACTTATTCATAATTAACAAAACCTGCAAACAACCTAAATGTACCATCAAATATAGGATGAATAAGCTATTATACACTCATACAATGAAGTGGAATTTAGTAATAAGCAGGAATTAGATATCAATTGAGATATGGAGAAGTCTAAAATGCATTAATCTAAGCATATGAAGTCAGTCTCAAAAAGCTACTTATTACACAAATCCATTTATAAGACACCACAGAAAAAGTCAAAGTTTAAAAAGACAGATCAGTGGCTCAATGCAGAGAGTAAGGGGAGAGTTGACCACAAAGAGGTTTGAACAAAGTTTTAAGAAAATGGAGTCATTCTGCATTTTAAGTGGAATATTAGTTATGTAACTATGTCAAAACTCAGAACTATATACTAGATGAGTATGAATTTAATGTTATATAAATTATACCAATAAAAATGATAAAGGTGTTAAGAAAAATAAACCTAATATATAAAATGCTACCAACCCATTATATCACAATCAAACAATCAAAGACATAAGGTATAAAATTATTTTATGTATCATAGAGATCTGATGCAGAGATGCTACCTATTAACACAATGAAAACAGGAAGCTATTTCAGCTTTACAAATTAAAAGTTAAGAGAAGTATTACTGAAATGATTTCTTCATTTAGTGAGACAGGAAAAGGTCAACCATATCCTGCCTGAAACCACTTTATTTGAATAATTAACTGACTCTATCACAATGTACAGATTCAAATCCTCATGAGATAATCAGGAGTAAGTGTTCAGGAACATAATTTTCCCACCTCCACTTGTCAACTGCTCAGAAATAATCAGTGTAAGGCATACACCATTTATTTAAATACTCTCTAAGCAGGAGAGCCATCAGTAGAGTCAACTCTGCTAAAAAATGAAAAAGGGTAAATTTAAGGAGCTATCCTTGAACAGAAAAGGCATGAATTGGTGTTGTCAGCCCTATAGTATTTTATTTAATTTTTATTTTTTGAGACAAAGTTCTTCTGCATAGCCCTGGCCATTCTGCAACTTGTTATGTAAAACAGGCTGAGCTGTGCTACAGGACACCCAGCTAATTTTTTAAGGATTTTTTTTTTTATGTGTGTGTGAAGGTGCCTGCAGAGGTCAGAAGAGATTATCATATCCTCCGGAGATGAGTTACAGACAGTTGTGAGCAACCAAACATGAAACCATGAACTAAACTTGAGTCTTCTTAAAGAACAGGCACAATTTCCTACTGAGCCTCGTCTCCAGCTCTTAGCCTAATTTTAAATACATAAACACCACGGTTTACAGCACAGGTTGGGTTTCTTCCCCATTTCTAAAGCAACAAAGAAGCAAACGTAGAATTAAAATCCAGACCAATCTGATTCCAAAGCTCTGATTTCCACTATGTTTACTAATAATCTTTTCTGACCATCTGCAATGCTTAGGTTGTACATGCTTCAAACGAGCAAGTATCTTTTAAGAATGTACCCTCCCTGCAACATACATACCAATCTGCTAAGTAGCTATGGATGATTTTAAACGTCTGACTGCCAGGGTTTCACAGATCAGAGTTTAATTTGATTCTGGGGATGGAAGAAGGCTTCCTGCATGCTACAACAAAGCATGCCATCAACTGAGCTTATCCTAAGCGCTCTTTCAAGATTTTAGTAGAAACATAACTTAATATTAAACACCAAGCATACAAACATGTGTATACAACCAGTTTATAATTTAATATATAATCTTTTATTGAATCATTCAAAAATTCTAAACAACAAATCACTTAATTTTAGAGATTAAAAATAGCAAATATACAAAAAATAACCAAAGGATATGTGAAAAAGTAATCATGCTTACTTCTGACATTAATGAAGAATTTATTATAAATCTAATTTTAAACAAAAGAATATAGAAAAACTTCCCCTTTCTTTTGGCTTCCTGCCATCTGGCTTTCCTCTACTGTCTTCAAAGCTGCCAGTGTCCTGAATTATAACACAGATTATCTACTGCAGCAGACTCACCCTGTGAAGCGTCACTGTGTGCTGTTCCCATATAGCTGTTTCCTCCATTGCTGTGCTCTGATAAAGGAAAAGAAAACAAAGCATTTACCTTTAAAAGAAAAAGTATTTAATAAAGTAAAAGAAGGCATTCTGGAAACAACTCAGCACAATAAAATACGAAGACTTGCACTGTTAATATTAAAAGTATTCTGGAAACTACTTAATAACTACAAAAGGGTTGTTTGTTTTTGTTTTAAGATAGGAAACCATACACAGGAACTCCCTTTGTTTTAACTTAATTTGGACAGATGCCACTCTACACTTAACACAGCAGAATTGAGTTAAAGCTAGCAAATTCTGCAACTTTATGCTTAACATCAGGCAGACGAGAATAAAAGTTGTAACAGTTTTAAAATACATCTAAGTGAACATTTAAGAGCATTTTTCATGCTGCACACAGCAAGAAAAGGTAAAATACCTCTGAACTCAGTATTTGTAAACACACGTTCCAGAAAAACAGATTTAGACCATCTGATAGATTAAAGTCACTACTCTATGCAGTTTCAGTTGTATGTCAGAATCACTTCCTCTAACTTCGCGCATAGCCATACAGAAAAAGGCTTTTATGTTACGCATAGCATAAACATGCATATACAAAAACATTAAAACAAAAATCTCAAGGCCCCAACCCTCCAGAACCATAAACAATCAAAACAAGTTTCAGTGTAGATCCTAGCCAGACCACACACAGGGTAGCTGCATTTTATCTCCTACCATTAGTCTCTAATGGAGATAATAAGATAATCTGAAAGTTGAACACAAAACATTTAAAAACAAATTTCCTTTGAATTTCGGTTAAGGGCTCTTGGTAGTTTAAAGTAATGTAGTCCCTCTTAACATTACTTGTTAATAAATTGGGATGCCTAAT
The DNA here is from genome assembly GCF_008632895.1 of Mastomys coucha. Lineage (NCBI taxonomy): Eukaryota > Metazoa > Chordata > Mammalia > Rodentia > Muridae > Mastomys > Mastomys coucha. The sequence continues at coordinate 55,518,267 of NW_022196904.1, forward strand.
ATGCATTTCTCTCTTTAAAAAAAAAAAGAATATTTTCAGCATGGTGAAATGACAATGGCATGGCATGGCATATTTACATCATCCTTCATCAGCTACTACTATAAATGTCTTTCACGAGTGAGATCTGTCTCTGTTACATAGTTATCAGTAACATCACAAGACTATTCGCACGCATAAAGGTGCCAGAGGCCTATTTCTCTTTTCCCACAGTAACTTTAATTGAAGATTAATGCTACTTTAGAAAATGAACTCCTATACAGAAAGCCTGCTTCCCTAAATTCAAAGCAACTAGATTGACTTTCCTCCCAAATGAATAAGGGACGAGAGAGAAAGGATCTCTGTGTTCACTCCCATAGATAAGAACTGCCAACTTTACCAGCTTTTGTTTCAACCTTCCAATGATGAGCAGCAAAAGTTTCTTTTAATGAGACTCGCCTGGAAACAAAACTTTTATGTTTTAACAAAAACTAACCAGATTTTTAAAAAGACAGACAGACACACACAGATGAAACTGCACAAAGCCTCCTCCATTCATGTGAAACACTGACAGTAATGAGCAGATGCACTAAAACATCCATAGTTCACTAAAACACACATAATAAAGCTCCTACAACAACTGCCAATCTGTGCAATCCCAGCTGACATTAACAATGAGAACTGCTTGCATAGCTCTAAACTGGTTTTTTTCTGGATCCACTCTGTTAACTAGTAGCAGTGCTTCACTGAGTTCTTAATCCCTTCCCATCAGTCCAAACTCTAAGTGATCTGATCACTGGTACTTTCCTTGGTTACTCTCTTATGAAAAGTCTGTGGTTCTCCACAAGGTTGTGATAATCACATATTTTTACATTGTTGGGCAAAGGAAAGCAGATTAATAGAACAGCTTGGGTATTGTCAAAAATCTAACTTTATTTAAGCCAAAGTAAGGAAGTTGAAAGGATATGAAAAAGGTTCATGTTGATCAGCTTGAAATAAAGGGACTATGGGTGGTATTTCTCATCAGGTGTTTTATCTTTTTGTTCTTTTTCTACTCATAATAAACTGGCAACATATTTTATACTACATTCACATTCCACTGTTACTGAAAGTTCCAAATATTTGCTTCTAGTTGGACTTTTTGTTTTAAAGGTTTTGTTTATTAAATTATGAAAATGATTGAGTATGAACTGGACCCTTTAGAATAGGGCGGACATTCTCTGGAAGAATACCTAGAATACAGGATTCTGAAGAGAAACAGAAGCTGGGTTGGGAAGGTTTACTCTGACTGTTAGTCTTTTTGTACTGTTTTATAATGCTCATCTATTGCTGTGCAAGTAAATTTAAGTGCAAACTTAATTTTCATGCTATAAACTTATAAATCTCTTTAAAAATGAGTCCTTGTAAAATCCACATAAGTGCCTCTGTTAAACTATCATCAGTCCCATCTAAAACTGTCTAGGCTTGTAGGAAACTAGAAAACAGGACATTAATCTGCTAAGCATGATAATTCTGCTTCTAGTATTCTCTGTTAACTATAAAGATACACAGAAAATGAGCTAGCCTGGAAATAAGACCAGCACCCAAGCTGTTAAATTTTTAGTTTTCCTCACCTATAAGTTCAGGAAATTAGCCAGGCGTGGTGGCACACGTCTTTAATCCCAGCACTTGGGAGGCAAAGGCAGGCGGATCTCTGAGTTTGAGGCCAACCTGGTCTACAGAGTGAGTTCCAGGACAGCCAGGGCTACACAGAGAAATCCTGTCTCGAAAAACCAAAAAAAACCAAAAACAAAAACAAAAACAAAAACAAAAAAGATCAGGAAATTAAGACTAAATTATCTCAAGAAAAAAGGTCTTCCCAGTTCCAAAGGTCTATTTAATAAAGTGTACTACAGAATAGGTTACAAATTCAATAATTAGCATCAAAAGTGACTGCAATTCATGGTTGCTGTGTTAGTTTTGCACACACTTCTAAACTGACTAGAATCATAATTTCTAAAGAAGCAAGAAGCTGTATTTCAGAATCTGCCAGGAGTTTGTTTGGTTTCTTTGTTCTAAGCTCCAGCTGGCAAATACACTACTCAGATCACCAAATCTGAAGGGCTTCCTGCCAACTCTAGATCCTAATTCTAGGCAGTTTCATCATCCTTTACACCAATTGCAAATCAAATGGAAGACTAGAGAGCTAAAATAACAAGAAAGCTCAGTTTCCTAGGTCTGAGTAGTACATGACATGTATTGTGAGGTGCTGTTGAGAACTTTAAACTCAAACACTGCAATCAGAATTCATTCTGAAGATCATAAATGGAAGGCAAATTTAAGGCAGAAAGATCATCTAAAGGAAAGTTAACGTGAGAAGGAGGGACCTCTGGGCAGGGCAGTAGTGGTGCATGACTTTAATCTTAACACTGGGGAAGCAGAGGCAGGCAGATATAACTCTGAGTTCAAGGACAGCCAGGACTATACAGAAAAACTCTGTCTTGAAAAATCAAAACAAAACATAACAAAACAAAAGACAGCTCTGAAGATTACAAATGTGATCTCAGACGTGTAAACTGAGGTACCCAGCGTTTACATGTTTGAAGATCAAGACTGAGACCTAGATAGAGTAGATCTGGATCTAAGAGCAATCAATCAACAAGACTGTAGAACTGAAACCAAGATCTATTTACAAAGGACTAAGATGACCCTACAGACTACAACTACTACTCTAGAGAAGGAAGGACCAAGTGGACCTGAACAGTTGCCAGTGAGAATGCATAAAAACCAACAGAGCTGATAACAAAACATTCTTTACTGTCCAGAGAGTACACCAAAATACAAGACCTGAACATCTCCTAATCTGAGAATATTCTTTATCTAACATCACAAAAGAATATTTCCATGAATTTTAGAAATGCTAGATCCTCATATATGCCTAGAAAATTACTGTTATAGCACCCTGAACTGTTCTACATGGCTCCCAGTCCTCCATTAGGAAAATCAAGTACTCCTGCTCTTTCTGGGAGCAACTCTGTTCTTTAAACTGTTTCCTGTTTCCCTGGAGTGCTAAGATTTGGGGGGTTTTGTTGTTGTTTGAGGGTTTTTTTTTTTGGTTTAGTTTGTTTATTTTGTTTTGATTTTTGTTTTGTATTTTATTTTTGTTGTTGGCTTTTGTTTTATCTAAAGTAGAACACAACACCACTTATTGGGATGAGACTGAGTGAGGAGTTAAGAATACAGGAATGGACTTTGACCTGTGAATTTTCAAATATACCATGTCATACTCTAACCACTGCTCTACAAGTGAAGCACAAAGATGGAGAATAGAATGCGTTCAAAGGTAGCAGGTGGCAAAGAATAGCAATGAGCTAAGGGTACCACTTCAGTTCTCCAAACAGAGATGTAGTTAGAGAAGAGATAGTACAAGAAGATCCATCTGAAGTTCAATGCTGTGAGGGTCTCAAGAGACTCCCAGAGCAGCCAGAGACTCAACAAAACTCACAAATACAATAAGGAAAAAAAAAAACAACAACAACAAAAATCCACCTCATTAAATGTAAGAATTCAAGTAGTTGTTAATAAGCATGCAGTGACTACAAAACAGAAATCATGTAACAAGTGAGCAGAAATGTAATAAATGAGTTACAAATGTGTGAGAACACTGACACTGCAGGGGAAATCAGCAAATATGAATACAGTGTTTCAGAGTTTAAATTTAAAGAAAATCATGTAGAAAAATGAAAAATGTCAATTTTGTAAAAAGAAAGCACATTTATATATTTATAGGAAAAGGGCTGGCTTTAGAATCATATATTTAAGTTTGTGAACTTGTCAAAGTGAACAAACATATATAAACCTTATAAACCCAAAAATAACATGAGTTTTAAATTAAGCAGACAAAAATAGTTTACCTTGTTAGAAGTCAGGACAGAGTCACCCTTGTGCATGGGCACAGAAGTTGGAAGAAAATCCTAAATACTGGTAAGATTCAATTTGAAAATTAACTTATATACACCTATGATCTATTTAATGTATTGTTAAAAAAATACTTCAAAATATTTCACGTGGGTCCAAAAACTGAAGCAGGGCTGTCCCTAAAGCTTGTCCCTAAGTTGTCTGTCTGTGGAATCCATTCCCCTAACTGGACTGCCTCATCTGGCCTCAGGGGGAGAGGATGTACCTAATCCTGAAGACATTTGATGTGCCAGGATGGGGGGATATGGGAGAGTGGGATGAAATAACCTCTCAGAGAAGGAGATAGGGGAGGGACTGTGTGAAGGGAGACTGAGTGGGGGCAGCAGTCAGGATGTAAAATGAATAAATAAATTAATGGGAAAAAAAGTGTGCCAATTTTTTTTAAACTCCAAATAATTTGATGATAAAAGGTGTAATGGAATTGGTAAAAGTAAATCATAATTTGTCTATCTGTCTTTTTTAAAAAAAACACTGGAATAATTCATTACAGTACCTTTTTTTTCTGATACTAAGTGTTTATTCTGTCTTTCTTACAAACAGTAACAGTGGATAAACAAATAGTACATGAAAGGAAGTTTTTCTTAGCTATAGCAGCTAATAAATCACAAAAAATAAAATTTAAACACCATCATCTGGGGACACCTAGTGAATTAAGAAATCTAGGCAAGCACTCAGAAGGGGTGGGGGGAGGAGGAAAGGGAAGAGGAGGTAGGAGGAGGAGGAATAAGAGGAAGAGAGAAGGAAGGAGAGGAAAAGAGGAGAAAGAGAATAAAGAAGAGGAAGAAGAAGAGGAGGAGGAAGAAGAGGAAGAGGAGAAAAAGATCTAAGAAACTACAAAAACCTTGGAATCTGATATGACTTTTGAAGGCAAGTGTGGCAACCCAGGCCTTTGATTTCAGGGGAAGACATGAAGAACGAGAGTTCAAAGTTCAGGGAGAGGGCTGGAGAGATGGCTCAGTGGGGAAGAGCACCGACTGCTCTTCGGAAGGTCATGAGTTCAAATCCCAGCAACCACATGGTGGCTCACAACCACCAGTAATGAGACCTGATGCCCTCTTCTGGTGCGTCTGAAGACAGCTACAGTGTACTTACATACAATAAATAAATAAATCTTAAAACAAACAAACAAACAAACAAAAAAAAAACAAAGTTCAGGGAGAGTTTAGGACCAGCCTGGGCTATGTGAGACCATGTGGGAGGGTGAGAAGGGGAAGGATGAGGGAAGGAAAGATCTTACAAAGAAATGTTATGAGTACTGGACTCATAAATTGTTATCTGTACTAAAATGAGAACAACACCGAAGATTCATAATTTCCATTTGAAATGTTTTCTACTTAAAAAAAAAAAAAAAGAAAGACTTGAAATCATTAATGTGAGAAGACCCAAACCTAGAGTGCTGCTACCATGATCCAGCCAGCACTAAGAAAATTTCCCTGCACCAGTTACTTCAGCAGCTGCCTTCTTTTCAGGAACACAAAAAGTAGAGGAAGTCTTACAGATAAGCAAGTATCTTACAGGTGCACTCTAAAAGATTATCTAATACAATATAACAATGTAAAATAAATTAACTCTTTATCAAGTGGTGGAGTGATATACTGCTGGAGTCTGAGCAGTATACTGTCTGAGGAAAAAGGAAACCAGTACAGATGAGGGAGGGATGGATGTGGAGAATATCCCAGGTAAAGGAAACAGCCTAACCAAGAGCCCCATCCCCAGCAGGAAGTGTCTCAACCCATTCAAAATTATCTGAGCTTATTAAGTGCTAGGATACTATAGTAAGCTCTCCAATAGCCAGTCACAATCAATATGACCATGCTTCTCTAGTGGGAGACACAGATGATCCAAACACGTCAGGGCTTGATACATAATCATGGGCTTAAATAAGTACTACCTAGGAAGAAAACCAGTGCCCTGAGAAGAGCAAAGAGAAAGCTGGCAGAAGTGCATGGTAGAACCGAAGAAAGGCTGGAAGAGATGCCTGGAAGGTTAAGTAAATATCCTTACAGCTCTTTCAAAGGATTGGAATTTGGCTCCCAACACCCATATCGAGTAGCTCACAACCACTTGTAACTTCAGCTCAAATCTGATACCCGAGTCTGGTCTGTGAGCAACACCCCCCTACACACACACAAACACATGATTTAGTGTGAGAAAAGGAAAGCAAAAGTGTGTCAACAGAGGGCAAAGAAAAAGATAAAAGATGAGGCCATTCAAGTAAACAACAGTCAAATAACCCAGTAACAGTTTACTATTACCAGTTTTGATCTTTTACTATCTAAAGCCAATAAATACAGAAATTTTTAGAATGAGTGAATGTGTGTGCTTTGGAAGAAGTGGAAGAGAACTAATCCTAACACCAAGTTTCTGATAAGATTACTTTTAAGGCTCAGAAAACTACGGAATAGAAGGCACGAAGAATTTAAGAGCCAGAGGAGGCACACTCTGAAATGCTGTCTCTGGACTCATAAACTCACAGCAGCTGTGATTATTTACACAGGACCAAGCATGGCTAGGAGAGGGGCTCATGGGGCTGCACTTCTAGCTGAGGAGCTATTGGTTGCTGAAGGAGGGTAAGTTACTTTCTTGAGAGACCCCCAAACCTATGTGCATACAGGCAGCACTAATTAGACATGATGCATTGGGGAAGAGGGGCTGAAGGTAGAGAGACTGAGCTGACTCTGATCAAGATACATTATATACATATATGGAATTGTTCAAGAATAAAAAGATTCTTTTATTCCATAAGATTTTGTTTTAGCCGGGCAGTCGTGGCGCACACCTTTAGTCCCAGCACTTAGAAGGCAGAGGCAGGTGGATTTCTGAGTTCGAGGCCAGCCTGGTCTACAGAGTGAGTTCCAGGACAGCCAGGGCTACACAGAGAAACCCTGTCTCAAAAAAAAAAAAAAAAATTTTTGTTTTAGAAAAACAGAGGCTAAGATATTCTTTAGAAGGCTACTATAGTACTCCAAAGAGAATTAGTATGTATGTATGCTACACTGGTGAAGTAAGCAGAGTGTAAATAGTAGAAAGTACAGGTAGAATACATGAAAAGATCAGAGGTGCTCAGCTGGTTAAAAACTGAAAGACTCATCCACCACTAAAGTGTATATCCAAACTGAGTCTATCTATAACACTGGATTTGTAGTGTACTTTAAAGTCTCTATTGCCTAAACCATCAAACCAGGACTGAAATGTTTAATGCTAATGTAAGATAGTTTTCCTAAGGATCTGAAGAGACTAAGCACTCTCTCTGAAACTAAAAAGTAACCTGCTGTTGAAACTACCTATCAATAGACTGAACTTCATACAGAAATAAGCTCACCAAAATTCCTTTATACCCTTTTCCAATATTAAAATGGGCTTCATTTACAATGTTTTAAAAAGATATGTCAATATGACGTACTCTGTGCTTGGCTCTGCTCATATACAACTACCTAAGCTGGGTACTGTTTGCATTTTCTACTCCTGCTCCCTTTTAAATAGGTAAAACAGCAGCTAATGGTAGATAGATGCCCAAAACTTCAAAACCTACAGTCTAAACACAGAAACTGAAAGATCCTTACAACTATTCAATGACTACGTTTTTTAGCTCCTTATCTGTACAGAATCTGGCCTGGTAATGGGTATGTAGTGTTTACATGAGTATTCACCTTATGTACATTTTCTTTATGCACTTTTACACATTAATACTAAGTTTTACAATAAGAAGGTAAGCAAAATTAATTGAGCTTTCTAGTTTTAAGTTAAGATATTTGTCAATATAACAAAATTACAACCGGTTTTGAAAACCTGGAAACTCTGGCTGTTTTAACCCCAGGAAAAAAGCCAGCAGGAGCTGCAGCAGCTGTTTCCTTCACTGCAGCTCCCAGCTTCTATGACTCATGCTACCTGTCCAGTCATAGACTCACCCAACATACAGCATGTTCATCTGATGCTCATTTAGAAGACAAGAATATTTAAATGTACATATACTTGAGTTATAATCAGATGTAGCCACAGCAAATGAATTAACCCTGGATCCCTCACTGTAAAAGAGAACAGTAATACCTAACAAAATTATGAGGTTCAATAGCACAAGATGGAAAGATGGCTCAGCGGTTAAGAGCACTGACTATTCTTCCAGAGGTCCTGAGTTCAATTCCGAGCCACCACATGGTCGCTCACAGCCATCTTTAATGGATCAGATGCCTTCTTCTGGTGTGTCTGAATACAGCTATAGTGTACTCATAGACATAAATAAATCTTTAAAAAAAAAACAAAATAGCACATCTATGAAACACTAAGCTCAGGACCTGTGAGTCAGCACTCAGCATAAATGTAGAATCTACTGTCAATGCCCACTCATTTCCAATATTACAGGCAATACAGCATCAGTATAGTATATTTTTGTTTGATTAAATACTCCAGTACAATTAAAAAACAAACAGTAATAAGTCTCTGAAATGCCTTTTCTATGATACTACTGAAAAAGATGTACATTATATTTTAAAAGACAAATTTGGTTTTGCATGTTTTTGTCTATAACACATATTTCTGTTGATTGGAGATTTCAATAGTCTTAGCGGAGTAAAGTAAGGGAACACCCATTATGAATTTAAATCATAAAATATTCTCCAAATTAAAACTAACCAAAAGTGGCTTTCATATAACTGTTAAAACTCAAGTAACTGGAAAATTTGTTCAGATAATTCTTTTTGCACAATATTCAACAAGTACAAAACCACAACTTAAACTACTTTTCTCCCCTCAAAGTCAATAAATAAGGCAAGTCTGTGTAAAAGGCTGTGGAGGTAGGCTAGGTACAGTGGCACAGCCTTATAATCCCTGCACCCAGGAGGCTGAGGAAAAGGAACTGAGTTCAAAATCTGTCTGGGCTACATAACAAGTTTGATGTCAGCATGGACTATACAGTGACACCTTGCTGCACGTGGAGAAGAAAAGTGGCTACACCAGGTTAGGAGTGGAGGAGCCTGCCTGTAATCCATGCACTTGGGAGGCTGATATAGGAGGGTCACTGTATTTTACCAAAGGAGCTGCATGTAAAGTTTTAGAGATCTGTGGTAGGATGCAAAAGTAAGTAATAAAATTATAGAGAAAAGTACCATAGAAGGCGAGACAAGCATGGTCTTTTGGGGTAGGAGAATGTGGCCCGGCAATGGCACATACAGGACAGCGCTTACCATCACACTCAGGATCTTGGCTGCTGTCTGCTCTCACTGTCACAACTCTCACCAGGACAGAGACAGAGACAGACACACACTTAGTGTTCTGGCTCCAGCATCTCACCACATGCCTAGTAGTAATGGATGTACAACAAGTGTCTGTTCAATAAAAAGTTTTAAAATCCAGACTGTTGGGATGTTTTACAACATGTTAGACCCTTCCTAAACGTAAACAGTAACAGTAAACACAGAGCCTATCTCCCATGCCAATACAGTCACAGAGTTGCACATGAGTAAATTCTAATTACCTTATGTTTCAGAGATATCAAATATGCACAAAACATTTCCACAGATTTATCCAGACTCAATGCTTTAAAGGTAACAAAGGAAAAATCTAGAAACTGTGTTAGATGTAATTTAGCTAACTCCTTAACCCCACTCCCCCTACTACCCCCACAAACAAGCAAAAACCCATAGTAGAATGTTGTTATTGTTTTAGGGTTTTTTATTTTGTTTATAGATGTATTCATTTTATGTGTGTCTTGCCTATATGTGTGTGCACTGCAAGCATGCTTGGTGCCCATAGGGGTCAGAAGAGGGAATCAAATCCTCTAGAACTGGTGTGACAGATGACTGTGGCCACCAAGTGGGTACTAGAAATCAAATCTGGGCCTCTACAGTAGCCACCGAGCAATCTCTCCAGCCCTTGTGCTATTTATTTATTGAGAATGTAACTGTAATTGCATCCCAAAAGACCATGTTTCTCTCGCCTTCTGCAGTACTTTTCTTTATAATCTAACCACTTACTTCGGCATCCTACCAACAAAGCTCTAAAACTTTATACGTGGCTGCTATGGCTAAACACTGTGCTCTTCCTATATCACCCTCCTAAGAACTCAGACTGCAAAACGCACCTCCACTCCTATCCTGGTGTAGCCTTTTTCTTCTCTGCATAGCAAGGTGTCCCTGTGTGGCCTAGGCTTATTTGGTACATGGACTTGAGCATTCTGGTGTGCCAAGTATATAGAGGCCAGAGCAGGACCTTTAGATGGTGGTGTCTCTACTGAGGTTAAAAACAAACTAATCAACCTGGCTGTTTAGGTAAGGCTGGATGGTCAGGAAACTCTCAGGATTTGCCTGCCTAGGGTCCTTACTGCTGAGGTTACAGACAAGATAGTCTGGAACTCCTTAGCTAGTAAGAAACACAGATGAGGAAGGATAACCTTGAGCTACTGACTTTCAGCCTCCACTTCCCCAGAGCTAGGATTACAGGCATGCACTTATGCAGTACTAGGGATTGAGCACTGGCCCTTGTGCATGCTGGACAAGCAAACTCTATACCAACTAAGAGATATACCCAGCCCAAAACTCCTTGGTTTCTATGTAATGAATTACAAGTTTTAAAACTGATCATTATACTATGGAGCAGCTGCATACTAAAAACTATAAACTTCTAAAGGGCATAGAACTAAAATAAAATGTACTCAGTGTTAACATTAATTAGTCATTCTTAGTATCCTTCTAAATTTTAGAATTAGATTTACTTTTAAATTTAACATACATTCAGTTATCTGTAATCATTTTTAAAAGATGATGGTAGTATCTTAAACTAATAACAGTACTCGGCAGTGGTGAGGAGACAAGAGAAGAATTGAATTCAAGGCTAACCTCAGCTACAACGTTAGTCTGGGATCATTCTTGATTTTTATGAGACCTCATCTCAAAACTTATGCAGTGCTCAAACAAAAACTTTTTTAACACTAGCACCAATATCAAAACAGTAAAAACTCCTAAAATAACCAAAGAGAAAATGAGTTTTTTTATTTCTGAGACATGATCTCTGTGTAGCCGTGGCTGTCCTGAACTGACTCTGTAGACCTGGCTGGCTTCAAACTCACAAAGACCTGCATGCCTCTGCCTCCTTGCTGAAAACAGAGTAAATTCCTAAGATAAAAATTTACATTTTTAAAAACATAAAAGGTTTGAGCAAATCAAAACAAACTATCAATAGAAAACATTGCCTTTACTTTGACCTTTCTGTGTGTGGGTCAATTTACCTCCCAGTACTGTCAGCACAAAAACACCTTGTTCTGACAGAGAACTAAAAATGCACACGTGACAAGACCTACTAAAACGCCCTTTCACTGTACCCACAGTTAAGACTTAGTACAATGCATTACAAATGCAACAGCTCAAGACCTACTTAGACCACACCAATGGTGTGTTTCACAGTACAAAGTTTGGCACTGCTGGCTTTATCTCGAACTGAACAGCCAATCATTCAGAATCCAATATTCTATTTTCAAGTTATAAAATGAAACTCATGACTCATTCCCTTCATACCTACCAAGCTTCTCTTCTCACTGATTATTAAGAATTTATCTGCTTAAGAAGAATGGAAATAAAGCACCCGGTTGGCCCGTAAAGGAGCAACCTGAAGCCACTCTCCTCTGCAATAAATAAATTAAGCAGTACTCTAGGTCAAAGATAGCAAAAGGCCTATTTTTATTGCTGGCTTACAAAGAAAATGGTATTCAGAAACACCAAGTTGGACCGTTTGAAACTTGATAAACTATCCTATCCTAATGTCTAGCTCTTTGCACCAGATTAAATATTGCCAAACTTACAAGTTTTTTTTTTAAAATATTGCCTTTCAAAGTTCAGAGTTGAAACAAAAAACATTCCAGTCAAACATTTCATGAAAATCACTCTAAATAAAAGTTGTCTTTTAATTTTTATTTGACATTTGATAAAAATTCTGACTAACAGGTTAGTAGTCAGCAGTGTTGCCCCTCCCACACCTCCCTGCCCCATGCTTGTCACCAGTTACTAGACTGCTCAGTGGGGACTTGACAGAGAGTGTGAAGGCATGCGTTGCAGGCCTGGGCACAGCTAGGCACATGAGGATGGACATCATGAGAGTTTAAAGCTGAGCTCCTCTCTTTCAGGAGACTAAATTATTAACACATCACAGCTAGATCAAGAAAGAAAATGGCATATCCAACAATTTCATCAAGTCTATTATTTTAAAAGACACACATTAAAAAAAGGATTTTAAAAAAGTTTTTTTCCTTAAAGACATTTCCCTAACAGCACTATAATCTATTTTATTTATTCTGATTTATTCTTAACAACTGTACTGAGCTTATACTAGGTCTCTAAATAGAAAAGGATTAAACAGCAGGTAAGGCTGGGCAGTGGTGGCACACACCTTTAATCCCAGCACTTGAGAGGCAGAGGCAGGCAGATTTCTGAGTTCAAGGCCAGCCTGGTCTACAGAGTGAGTTCCAGGACAGCCAGGGCTACACAGAGAAACCCTATCTCGAAAAAAAAAAAACAAAACAAAACAAAACAAAAAACAAAAAACAAAAAACCAGCAGGTAAGTCAGAGGCAGAACACCATTTCAAGGATTAAAAAAAGGGGGGGAGGGGGCAACTAACTATAATTTCCCCCTCAAAGCAAACAAGAAACAGTACTCTAAACGCCCACCAGAGCTCTAAAAGCCACAGACTGCTTCGAGCTCCTTAACTATTGGTGAGTAAGGCTGACATTATCTCCACAGCAAGTAAGAGGAAGCATTAAGTCTTTCTCAAATCTGAAATAAAAGTTCACTTCCTACAAGCTCCAACCATGAAAACATCTATTTGGGACAACAGCATTCTATCAATAAGTATGAAGTATCTTACAATAAATTTAAAGCTATATAATGTAATGAGGACTACTGGCCAATTCACATGAAGTAAAGCTTTAATAAATGGCATCTAAAATGCCGAACACACCAACATACTTAAAAGCCTGTGACTAAAATATATTCTGGTGGAAACTATTGTACAAACTGAGCAAAGTAGGTGGGGAAGCATCACTAGAACAAATATCATAAATGGTAGTAGACACAATAAAGTGAAATCTTAAGCCCCAAGTGAGTTTTTACTTTACTTACTTTACTTTACTCACATGAAGCAAATACTCATCAATTAACTATCAATTAATACGCAGCAAACAATCCCTATCTATAAAGACTGATGTAATAATTAGTTTTGATCATTACCTTCGCTATTTTCTATAGTTCTTTTTTTTTTTCCTTTTGGTTTTTCAAGACAGGGTTTCTCTGTATATCCCTGGCTGTCCTGGGACTCACTCTGTAGACCAGGCTAGCCTCGAACTCAGAAATCCACCTGCCTCTGCTTCCCAAGTGCCGGGATTAATGGCATGTGCCACCACTGCCTGGCTCTATATTTCTTAAGTTTAAAAACTGTTCAGCTGTTGAAAAAAAGATCCACTGTGCCTCATTTGATAGATTCCTGAGAATACTTACAATAAAGAGCAATGGTTTAAAAAAGAAAAGTATAAATCATTTTTATATCCATCTACACTACAATTTCAGACATAAGCCACTAGGAAAAACAAAACTGTTTCTCAGACACACACATTTCACCACAGAGCAAAACAAGAAAATAGCCCAGGAGGACACAACCGAAATTTGTACTGTTTCCTCCAAAGTGATACAACTTGAAAATCCAGAAGCCACACAGCAACTTCCTTCAGCCACGCTCTGTGGTTCAGCCAATGAAAATGCTCCTAGTAATTATTAATACCATTTCCTTACATAGTTAAGCAATTACACGGTTAGTCAGGGAACCATCCCCAAACTTCTGTTTTCAACTTCTGAGTAACTGTTATCAGGTATGCTAGTAAACAAACCCCATTGCAAATTCAGATGCACATCATACTTAAGACCTTTTCCTTTATTTACTCAACATCTTCAACAGAGAAGTACTTTTCAAACACTGGCCCGTGCATGTGCCTGCCTCCCTGCACTTTTTGTCTCATGGTTTGTCAATTATTTTTTTCAAATGATTAAACCTTCATGAGGGGCAGGGAAGGAAAGATGGTTAGTGAATAAAGATGTTTGTGACTTATAAACGCAAGCCTGACCAAAGCCACAAAACTGTCATCTGACTACCATGGTCACTGTCACCAAAGCACATATCCCCATCAGACACCCACAAGAAATAACTCCAACAGTCATCAGGATTTTATTGTTGTTTCATATGAAGCAGAAAAGGGACATTTTTAAAACAGGATACCAGTCTATGTAGTTAATATTTACTGAATAAGGGATTCTTTCCCAATAACCTATACTTACTTTGACATATTTTCAGTTTTCCCCTTTGCTGGCCTTACATGTGCCTAACACAAGCTTTCTGCTTCTGCTTCATAGCATTACTGTGAGAATCAAGTGAATTACCCTCACAGAATAATGTTGATCATAATCACTAACAGCCCATAAATATGTATTTCTGGCTATGTGACTCCATTCTCTATTTTAAACTACTCTGAATTTATAATAAATTGGGTTTTCTGAAAGGACTTTCTCCTTCCATTCATCTATGTGGTAAGATAAACATCTTATCAAGCTATCATGCTTTCTATACTACTACACTGGAATTCTACTCAGAAATCACTGCACTTAATCATCAATTCAGGGTCTATGAGTAAATTCTACTGACTCTCATTAGCCACAAAGCTTTATGGCACTGACTTGGATTCATCCTTCATCAAGATTCAGGCCAACTCACCAGTATTTGTTGTGTTTCTTCTTAGGTACAGACTTTAGAGGAAGATTTTATGTATATCAGAATTTGAAATGCACTCTTTGACATAGCAGTTTCACTTTTAATAATCTATATTAAATATTTTAATAATATAGTAGCAGGTGTACAGATACAAAAATGTAAATACAATTATATAAATTATACTCATTGCAATAACAATATCCTGGAAACAAGGCAAACATCTCGATCCAAACAGCAGCGATGACTGGAACAGCATGGTGAAAACTACTCAACCTGACAAAGCTGGAGAATGAAAAGTACTTGCTTACTCAAGTTCTACAACTGCTGTGCCAAAAACACAAGAGCAGGCTGCAAAATGAGTGTCTGTATAGTTTAACAGGGGTAGGAGAAACAAAAGCACCCTATGTAAGATCATCGTAGAGCTGGGCTCTTAAGCATTTTTGGTTCCCTGAAACAATAAATGTGATTTAGGGAAGGAAGCAACTGGTTAGCACTGCATTTACCAGCTCATTTATGGTGGGCCTGGCTTTATGTAAGATTGCATCCAAGAAAATAACCCTTCAATTCCCAGCTAAGCACGCAAATATTTAACTACAGACGTGTTTCTATGTGCCATAAGATCTCAATACCATAATTTATGGGTAAAAGCACACCTTCTAAGTCACCTTGCCACAGCAAGCTACTGGAAACACTTCTCTTGCAATAACACTTCCCAAGTGTGTTGTCTTGAATAACGAGTACCAAGCTCACACTTTGAAACAAAGTGACATTCTGTGTAATATAGCAACAAAGCCTTTCTTCCCAGGAAATGAAGTCCCAGCAAAGGTAAATAAATATCATGATTTATATTTTATAAGTAACAAATGTTGCATTGATTCAAGTTTTTGGACCCAGTCTTTCTTTTAGATCTTTCATCAATGTATGCTCGAAAAAAGATACAAACTAAATTATTCCTACGGGAGGAATACTCAATTCCTTAAAAAACAATCTATACTAAACCTAACAGGTAATTATCTGCCCAAATAAACAAGGTCCTGTCAAGAATTCAGAAATTTCCATTTATTCTCAAAGGTTATGATTAAGTATTCCAAATAGAAAACTACATAAAATCACCACCTGTCTAAGCTGTTTGAGTAACGGATTGATTTTTCTCACTCATCACACTGTATGCCGGTCATTGAAAGAGCAAACACTTTAGGATTTCTTTTAATTAAAACGTACAAAAGGAGGATTCTATTTCATCTTTAAGACTTTCAGCTTAATGTAATAATAATATAACACATTGTCAAGAAGCACATTTCAAAGCACACGGGAAAAGGGACAGGCAAGTTGTTTCGTGCTCTTTTGGTTTGTACCCATCTTACTGTCCATGCGTGGGGACACTTTGTGTTACTTTTGAAAGTTGAGATTAAAGTGCTAAAAACTTTCTTCCTCCTGGGGCCTCACAGAAATAATAAACCTCAAAATAAACCCTAGCTACTCTAGAGCTGAGCGTTTTGCTGTCTCCAAGCTTTATCGCTGCCATTGCGCATACCGCAGCGGGTGACATCAGATCGAAACTATAGGGTTTCGTCGGGTACCAACCACTCCTCCAGTGACAGCCCCGGCTACCCACCCTCCAGCTGCAGGTGACACCCTCGAGTCTCCGCGGACACGCTCCCGGGGACCTGAGAATCCTCACCCGGGGCGACTTTCTAGGCGCGGGACCTGTTGCACGTCGCCTCCCAGCGCGAGCCAGAGCCAGGCACCGGCAGCCGTGCACCTGCCCGGGCGGCAGGCGCACCCCCAGCCCGCCCTCCTGCCTTCCCTCCCCGCCCCGCCTCGGTCGCCCCCGGCTGCCGCCCGCGGGGAGGGCGGGGCGAGGTTCCCCGCTGCCCCCCACCGCCCAGCCCGCCGCCCCGCCGGCCGTGAGGTTCTCACCTTAGCGGCCGCGGCCCTGGCGGACATCTTGTCTCTCTCCCCGCCGCGCGAAGCTCCTCGGACCCGAAACTCCGCGCCGCCGGCCCTCCCGCTCCTCACGCCACCGTCCGCATAAACATCTCCCGGGGACGAGCCGGGCAGGGGCGGGGGAGGCCGGAAAGGCCCGGCCCACGGGGAGGGGATTCAAGTGGGACAAAAGTCCGGGAAGCGTCCGCCCCGCCCGGGCTTCTCCGCGGGGCACACCCGGCCGCCTGCTCGGCCTCCGCCGCCTTCGGCCGGCTCGCCGCTCCGCAGTACCCGGGCCTCCGGCTGTCCCCTCCGCCCTCGGGCGTCTCCTCAAAAGCCTGCTCCCGCACGTAACTTCGCCGGAACGCGCGGCTGCCGAGAGACGTGCCGTCGGCGGGCAGAGCCGTCGCGGGCAACTCAGGCGGCCACGCAAAACCTGCCGGACCGGGCCACTGAGCATGCCCAGCCGGTGGGGGCGGGGCCTCCGCGAGGGGCGGGGCCAGGCCGGGTCCGACCCCCGCGCGGAAGGAAAAGCTCAGCTACCCAAGTAACTTGCTAGGCGGTTTCCGCCGCCGCGCGATCCATCCTGTTTGTTTTTATCACAGATCCGGCAGAATTCTCCCCCTCCCCGCCCCCCGAGAACCTCAGACCCCTGTGTACTAGAGCTATTTGACTTCCTACAGAGACTGGTCTACTCTCTCCTCAGCCAGCCCACCCCAGATCAACCCCACGCAGGAGTGCGACAAGAAAGATCGGCCTGGCCAATACCCAACTGTGGGTTCTTTAGCCTCGCAAAGTAACAATGGTCACAACTGTCACCATGTGTCTCGACATTGTTAGCCCATTGGAGATAGGTTTTTGTTTAAAGCACAACAGAAGCGTTCTAGAAGGCTCAGAACAAACCGACTGCCTTAAATAAACCAGGTACAGATCTGGACACTGAGGGGAACAAGCGCCCAGAGATAATCCCAGCCCCCTTCTCCTGCCTCGCTAGACAGGGATCTCAATAGAATATTTTGGGCTATCAAGATTGCTGAAATTCTTGGCCCCTGAAGAAACAGATCAGGCTGCCTGCCTTTCTAAACCAGAAAAGGATGTAAGTACACGCTGAATTCAACAAGTTCAATAGGCCACTGTGCAAACTTAGGCCAACTGCCTTGCTGTACAGAAAAAAAGTAGGTAGGAAATGATTTCGAGCTTCACTAATTTACATTCTGTATACTGCAAAGCTCTTCAGGAATATTAGAAAATTTTAGAAACATTGAATATCATCCTTAAAATACTTAGTATAGTGCAACTAGCCACACAAGGAAGAAGGAGACATAAGCCTCGGGTTTTAGACTATTGTTTTCTCTTGAGAATTCAACTACATGACCAAATTAAACCTAATTCTAGCTTGGAAATATCCATATATGAAATGTAAACATCAATTAAGGTTTCAAAGTCAAGTATTTTGCAACTCTGAGCTAGCTGAACCAGAAAAGAGCATCGTGCATACCAAACCCTATTTCTTGGCATGCAGGAAGACAGTTAAGTCAGTTTTTTGTTTTGTTTTGTTTTGTTTGTGATGTGTGTGATTGTTTCACAGGCAAAGTGTCCTGTGTTCTCTCAAAGGGGGTGATTAAATTTATCCTATGAGAAAACAGCATTATAAAAGACTTCAGTGTGCCCTGGCTGAGAAAGCAGTTCCTGAAGGACTTCCACACCATTATCATTTAATAAGGGATGCACTCTGCAAACCTGCCTAGAGGCAGAGAAGGTGTTTGATACATCTACTCCTTCCCTTTTCTCATGGGTCGATCAGTTTATCAAGTCTTCTATTATGTAAGCTAAATATTAGATCACTATAGCTTGTCTATAATATAGCTTGTCATCTAATATGCCTGATTGGTCTTATCTTTGCCATGGCCAAAAAAAAAAAAAAAAATGAAGTCAAGGAAAACCATTTCACTTTCAGAATAC
This sequence comes from Mastomys coucha, assembly GCF_008632895.1. NCBI lineage: Eukaryota > Metazoa > Chordata > Mammalia > Rodentia > Muridae > Mastomys > Mastomys coucha. The sequence goes on from NW_022196904.1 coordinate 55,536,827, forward strand.
TTTGCTTTAAAAAGTGTGTCAATTAAAATTTGCCAAATAATGTAACCATTCTTAAAATTTCCAGTGGTATTTTGAGTAACTGACTTAAATTATCTAAATTGAACTGTATGCTACACTAGGTAAGTTGAATAGATATTCTTAATATCTAAACAAAACTATATCTGTATATCTTCCCCAAATATCAAGGGAAGGTCCCATCATTTATAGAAACGAAGGTGGAGGTTCCATAATGAAACCCATTAATTTGTATCCTAACAAAAATAAATTTAAAAAGCCATTTTAAAGAAAAACACTTTTGGAGGAATCTATGTCCATCCCTAAAGTTTATCTGACTGAGGTGGGGGGTGCAGTACTTCTCTACAGTTTATGGGGAGAGGGCTTCAATATAGAGCAGAAAACATAATTTCAGAGACACACCCTTAACTTTAACAAGAATTTATCCAGTGAACATCAAAAGTTCTCAAAGTATATCATGACATTTAATGATTACAGATGGATGTGGCTATAATTCTCATGGATTTAGATTTAAAGGGGAGAAATTCAATCAAGTTAAGAGAATCTCATTGAGAGACAAGAAAGTTCAACCAGAAATGTCCCTTTGTGTGCAGATTTCTTTCTGATCTAATGCAAAGGAACAGGAAACTGAAAACCACAATACTCAGAAGCACAACTTCCTGTGGGACTTCTGGTGTCTGCGGTCAGAACAAAAGGAACTGCATACAGAAGCTTTAGAAATCTTAGAATTACTAAGTAACACAGTCTTGATTCAATGAACTGTGTCTACACTTACTCATTACATATGGATATTTATGTTTCCACTGTAAAAAAAAGAAACAAAAAACCAACAACCTCTAGAAAAACACAGTAATGTTGCTTTTCAGAAGAGCTGTGGGTTTATTCTTGAAAAGGAAAGAGGAAATGTTGGGTACCATGAGGTGATCTTGATAATGCAACAGAAGAGGGCATATTAAAAACCGCTATCAACAGTAGGGTACCGTCACTAAGCATTCTGACTAGGCCACATCGCTAAGGAGTGTGTGGGAGGCATCAGGACTTTCATATGCCCACAGTCACAGAGCAGAGCAAAATGGGAAGAAACTTTCTCTGACTTGTCAAATTTCTAGAGTCCTTAAGTAATTTGGGCACAATAGTACATGCCTTTAACCCCAGAAGAGGACAAAGGCTGAGGCAGGCAGATCTCAGTGAGTCATAGGCCAGCTGCATAGGGAGATCCAGGACAGCCAGAGCTACATAGAGAGGAGAGACCCACCTCAATGTACATAAACCAGTGTGGGAATCAGTTCTTTCCTTATACCAAATAGGTCCCAGGTCCTTAGGCTTGGCTCTTACCTGCTGAACCATCTCACCAGCCCTTATTTGTATCTTATTTTAAAATAAACATTATAAATTGTATATTTAAAAGTTACTAAAAATGTTATATATTCACTATAATAAAGATACAAAAATATTATGAATGATCAATGTGACTTGACTCTTACCATGAGCAAATATTAATTGTGTATTTTACCTGGTTTCACTATTACATATCCATTAAAGCATAAACAGTGCTTGCATCATATCTACCCTCCCAGCTCCTCTCCCTTACTCTTCCCTTTGT
>NW_022196904.1:55538454-55574466 GCF_008632895.1 Mastomys coucha
CTGAAATTCTCTTCAGGGTAAAAAAGAGTATTTCTAACCTGGACTATTTAACACCACATCTCAAAAACAAAAACACTCCTCCCTTAGAATCCAGTCTTCCTCTGCTGTCGTCCATTTAAAACAGAGAAACAAAATCCTCATTGATCAGTGGCCACTGACTACCTTCAAAAGCTCACTGTAGTGCACGTGGACAGGATCCCAGTGCAGAGGAACACTGTACTTGGCTGGAGATGGGGCACAGGGGAGGCTTATGGTCTTGAATCTTACTTTACATTTGGCATCTGTATTTTGGAAATAAATGTCTCAGAGACAGAGGGAGTTGCACTCTGGACTCTGGGCCCATGCTGTCCCATCTTCCTCCCTCCAGTCACTTCCTAGGAGTGGCTATCTGCTAGCATACCTCAGGAAGTTTATGTTGTTCCTTTCCCAGCTGTTTCCGACTCTGGCAAGGAGCCAAGCAAGGGACAGGGGCGACTACTGTGTGAACTGCCAGCCCAAGAGCCTCAGGCAGGCAGTGCCACTTCCTGTCTGATGGGCAGCTGGTGAGGGGTCCATCTTGGTTGGAGGTAAACCCTTGGTCAGCCTAGCCTGAATAACCAAGGAATCTAGTGATTGGGGGACAGAGAGGTGGGAGTGGTGGTGGTTAACACCCTCCACCTTCTTGGTGGGAGCAGTTGCCTGGAGACTCACTTAGCCCATACCTTACACTCAGGAGGCATTTTAAATCATTTGAGGAGGGGATCCTAGCAAACCTGCAGGCCAAGCACACACAAAGGTAGGACCTGGTCCCCTGTGAAGGCCCATGCTTCTTTCAAGCCTGCCAGGCCAAGACTGGTTCTGTTCCTGGGTTTGGGATCATCACTGGCTCTTTCCAACCTTCCTAAGTCTGGGTGTGCTGCTCACTTCTGGCCAGCTCAAAGCATCCTCTCAGGTCCAGCCACAAGTCTGAATTGTATCAATTCCTGGAAGGAGCTAAAATCTCTGAGATTTACATTTAAAAGTGGCGTGGCCCAATGTGAGTGGTAAAATGTGTGCTAATATTTTACGCTTTAAGTCTCTCTTTCTGTAGAATGACATTGATTAGCAAATAAGTATGACAAATCATGATGGCAACCACTGAAGGAAAAAGACAACCACCATCAGGTTTAGGCTATAATTGAGGGCTTTTCTGGGACTTTTTCTTATGTTGGGAACAGAATCTGATTTCCATTTTGCATCAAGATCCAGATGCAGGTGGAGATTATCCCACCTCTCCCTATAGACACTGTTCAATTTGTAGCAAGCCCCTCCCCCCTCCAGAGCTACCCACAAGCTGTTTCTCTGTGTCAAGGCATGCCCACATCATCTGGATCTTCCCTCCCCCCTAATTTCACAAGTAATATGCAGTTTTAAAACCCACTGTGTTCACATTCCAGTTGCCCATAAATACTATCATTTAAACCTAAATAGAAAGTTTGTCTCCAGATTGCTTTCTGGGCTTTGACTTATTTGTGTGTGTCTGTGTATCTATGTCTCTCTGTATCTCTGTCTCTCTCTGTATCTCTGTCTCTCTCTGTGTCTCTGTCTCTCTGCTCTCTGTCTCCCTCTGTCTCCCTGTCTCCCCCTGTCTCCCTCCCTCTCTCTCTCTCTCTCTCTCTCTCTCTCTCTCTCTGTCTCTCTGTCTCTCTTTCTCTCTGTCTCTCTCTCTCTCTTTCTCTCTCTCTCTCTCTTTCTCTCGTGTGTATGTGTAGTGTGTGCCGGCACACGCACATGCTAAGTGAAAAGTCCAGGGAGTCCCTGGACCCATTTTCCTCTATTGATAGCATCTTGCATATCCCTGAAACATTGGACATCTCTCAGTTCACATTAGTACAACTAACTCAACTGTGTCAAGTTCTGCCAATCAAATCCCTCCACTATCCCACAGTGCTGGGAATTAAACACAGGGTCTCACGAATGTTAAACAAGCACTTTACCACTGAATTCATTCATTCTATCTTCTTGTTCTTTTTCTTTTCTTCTTCTCTTCTCCTCTTTCTCTTCCTCCTCTTCTGCTTTTTTCTTTTTTCTTGTTTTCTTGAGACTGCCTCATGTATCCAAGACTGCCTTGAAGTTGCTACATAGCTGAAGATGACCTGGGATTTCTGACCATTCTGCCCACCTTCCCCAAGTGCTGAGATCACAGATAGACACCACCATGCCGGATTTGAGAGTTAATACTTGCAAACTCACTTATATTCTTCCTTTTTTGTCAATTTCTCCTACTCTTCCAAATATTAGGAAGACTAGTTTGAACATGTTAGTTTTACACTTCTACATTTTCCAGAAGTTTGTATGAACATCATGTGGTGGTTTGAATGAGAATGATCTCCACAGGCTTATATATTTGAATGTTTGTTTCCAATTAGTGGCACACTTTGAAGGATGAGGAGGTGTGACCTTGGTGGAGGTAGGCTTAGAGTCTTCAAAGGCCCACACCCTTCCCAGTTAGTTCTCTGTCTCAGGGCCTATTGGTGTATCTCAAGATGTAATCTCTCGGCTACTGCTCCAATGCCATGCCTGCTGCCATGTCCCCAAATAATGGTCATGACTCATTCTCTGAAACTGCAAGTCCCCAATAAACTCTTTCTTCTATAAGTTGTCTTAGTGTATTCACAATAATACACTAAGTAACTAAGACACATCATCAGATCAGACTATATTATCAGAAAGTAGGAGGACAAAGCAAAGTATACATTTGTATGCATATTTCTCATTCTCTCTGTCTCTCTAGGTTTCTCTCATGGCATGTTGGGGGGGGGCATATATAGCCCAGGTTGGCCTTGGACTTGCTATGTAGTGGGGGAATGACCTAGAACTTCTGAGCTTCCCACCTCTACCTCTCAAGTTTGGAGATCACAGGCCTGAGCCACCATACTTTGCTGAGGACATTTCTGTTCGAGACCGTTTTCCCTAAGGCTCAACATTATGACAGAACTATCATAAGATACTTTTCAGGGCCTCGTACACTAGTGGATATGAGAATAAGCCGTGCACATTTCCCTAGTTCTAAGTGTGTCATCCAAGATGGCAGGAGAATCCAAATCAGTGGATGAGTGGGGGAAAGAAGCCTCTGAGGGTGTCCTGAAAGGCCTGTCAGCTCGCGGTACTGCCAGCAGGCACAGAGGACTGATGGCAGAGGTCAGTCGGGGGTGTGCCCTGCAAGGGAAGACTGAGTTTTGATGCCTCCCTGCCCTCTTCTGTTCTTGCCAAAAACAAGGTTGGAAAGAAAATCTAATATCCTTAGTGACCTAGCCATGCAGGGAAGATGTTTTCAGTGATTGCAGCACATTCTAAGAAAAACAGCCTGGAAGGAAAGTCACTAGGTGATCTGATGCTAACGACAAGAGCACCACCATGTTGAAACCACTGTACAATTGTGTGTGTTAATAAACACATGCATATTCATCAATATACTTCTAACAATGTATATATTAGCATATATTGGTATATTTAATACATTACCATTATTAACATACACCTTTTTTTTTTTTTGAAACAGGGTCTCTCTCTGTAGCTGAGACTGGCCTTGAACTGACTATACAGCCTACAATGGCTTTGAATACATGGTAATCCTCCTGCTTCAACCTTACAAGTGTTGGCATTACAGATGTGAGCCACCAGACTCTACTCACACAGCAGTTTATAATGTAAGCACTGTTACAGGACATAATCTTCATAAAGCTCATTACAAATACAGAACAATTTCAAAGTAATAATGCTGATATATGTTTTTTATCGGCTAATAATGACAATGTTATAACTGTTATAAGAGGGGGATACATATTTGTGCATGTTAACATTGTTAGGAACTGATACTGTAACTAATAACAACAAAAAAAGTATAAAATAAAAAAAGTTAAATAATCCAGGCAGTGGTGGCACACAGCAGCACTCAGGAGGCAGAGGCAGGTAAATCTCTGTGAGTTTGAGGCTAGCCTGACCCTCAGAGCTAGTTCTGGGACAGCCAAGGCTACACAAAGAAACCATCCTTGAAAACCCTACCTTGAAAACCCAAACAACAAAAATCCCACAAAACACAAACAAAAAAGTTAAATGAACATTTTATAAAATGTAATTCAATCACTGGCTGCTGAATTTTTTACTGGAGCCATTCTAAAATGGTCCTGGCCACAGAAAGGAGCCTAGAAATCACAACGGCTCAACAGCAATGGACACTTAGCACACATACTCCAATGTACAGCCGGGAATGGGCGGTTAGAAGTCTGGGGCAAGGAATATGCAAGTTCCAGAAAGCAGGAAAGAAAATTCTCAAGTAACAGTGGGTCAAAGGATATAGAAACCAGGAAGCTGCTCCCAAGGACCAAAGATGATACAATCTGATAGGAAGAAAGGAAAGGAGGAAGAAGGGGGAGGGGCGGGAGAAGGGATGAAAGGAAAGAATAAACACCAGACATCTAAATCCCATGAATTCATCATGAGAAGAAAAGAGAGGGAAAGGTCCTGTAAACAAACATAACTCACTGAACGGTCCTGTGCACACAGGGACCCTAGCTTCTCAATCAAAACAGCAAGGATACATTTTGTCCCCTATAATCGGGGAGGGAATGTCTGTCCTGGAATTCCAGCTAAGAAGGGTAAACTTGTGACTTCAGAATACCATCCTGGATCTTTAGACACAAAGGCGGAAGAACCACTCCCACACTCCCAGAATGTCTCACAGGCAATCTTTTATGCCTCCTATGAGACAACTGGAAACACCCAGTACTGTCCTATAAGCAATTCCTGTTTCCCTCAAAACTGTGATCTGAATGGCCTCTAGCCTAGAAGGCTGTCTTGTATTGACAGAAATGTAGGTGATGGAGGAACATGTTAATGACGCACAAGAAGCAAATAAAAATGGAAGGTTCCTTTGAAAAACCAAAAAAAAAAAAAAACACCAAAAAAAAGGTTCTTTGGAAAGAGGCAGTTTCCCATGCAAATCAGTGGGAAAGACAAATGAAAAGAAAGGGCTTGGGAGGGAGCTGAGTTAGTAGAGCTCTTACCTAGCTTGAAGCCTGGGCTGTATTGCATCACCACATACCTATAATTCCAGAGCTTGGGAGGGTGTGGAAGCAGGAAGATCAGACCTTCAAGGCCATCACTGGGTATAAAATGACCTAGAGATCAATCTGGGCTGTATAAGATCCTGTGAATGAAAGAATGAAAGAGGCAGGAGGAAGGAGGGAGAGAGAGAGAGAGAAAGAGAGAGAGAGAGAAAAAAAAAAAGAAAGCAAGGAGGATCTTATGGAAGTTCCTCTTCAAATCTATCTGCTTCTACCAGAACTTTTAAAGACGGCTTAGGATGAACAATCACAGACTGGGTTGGATGATGCCAAACATAATGATGGTTTCACAGCTTCCTCTCAAGGAAGGGGGGCCCCTTCTGGAGAAATATGCATGTAAACCTATAAAGCTGAAATGCCAGGATGTTTGGAGTTTACTTTAAAAATAGTTTATCAAAGAGGAAATTGTAAAACTAAGAGTGAACTTGCAACAAAATACTGAAAACAGGCGAGTCCAGGTGATGCGCAGCAGAGGCTCTGTCAGCCTATTCTTTCTGCTCTATGGTATGTTAAATAACAGCACACATCTGGCTTCTTTTGATCATAAAAAGTAACAGGAGCCAAAAAACAGACACACATCTGTCTGGAAAGATAGACTGTAAACGACTGTCACAAGTTCTTCCCACCCCGGACTGGATGTGCCATGGGGCAGTCTTCTCTTCTAGCCTTTGAACTTGGGTATGGTGTAGCCTGCTTTGAGGAAAGGGCAAATGTGACAGGCAGACGCAAGAACAAAACCTGATCACTGTGGGCTTGCTTGTCTGCCATGCTGAGAACCCCGAGCCTACCACAGGAGTCTGCTGGAGAGATCACATAGAAAAGAAATGAGATGCCCTGGCTAAGAATCTGCCAAACTCTTGAAATTCAAGTAAAGGAATGCTATACTGTCAAGTTCCAGCCAAGCTACAAACTGCGTGCATCTGTCTGAGGGAGCCCAGACAAATCTAACCAGAGAAGTACTCAGCTGGTCTGAGGACAGTTGCCAGCCTCTTTGCTGCTTTTATTTTAAAGATGCTGAGCACTGAAGTGTTTTGTTACACAGCAACAACTAACTGATACATATGACTAAACTACATATACATGTATATGCAGTGTTCAGAATACCAACTCCTTAGCATATAATTGAGTTATAGGGCATGTATTCTGTAAGGGTGTCTAAGCGAAATGTCATGACATTGGGAAACTTCATAGAAGAAAATTTCTCTAAAGGCAATGGAAAGTTTAGGAAAATTACTGGCTTTTGTACATAGCAAGTGCTATTGAATCAAACACCGTGGTTACTCTAACTCATTGAAAAGGGCAAGTAGGTCAGACATAAGTATGGTCTGGCTCTCGTTCTAGTCAACCAGACACTAGGGAAACAGTCTTTGTGGTTGCTCACAGTTGGCTCTGTCTTTCCTCCCTGACAGGATTCTGTACCCCAAGTATACAGTGCATGGGGAGCACCCCTCCCTGAGGCTTTATCACCTTCCCTGCCCTAAGGCATGTGCTGGCACATACTCAGCAGACCAGGCACTTTCCAACAGAGCACATTTCCCTCTGCATGCATGCATGTGTGTATAACATACATACATACATATACTCAAGCCAAGTATAAAGATGAATCAGAAAGGAGTGGAACACACCCAAGGTGTAAAAGTCACCAAACTGTACATCTTTGCTGTGCTCAAAGCCTACATCACTACAAGAAAATGATTTTTTAAAAAGCCCAGTAGTAGTAGTGATGCACACCTTTAATCCCAGTGCTCAAGAAGCAGAAGCTGATGGATCTCTGAGTTCAAAGTCAGCCTTGTCTCCAGAGCAAGTTCCAGGGCCAGGGCTACACTGAGAAACCCTGTCTTAAAAAAACCAAAAGCTATACCAAAACAAAAAACAAAGAAACAAAAACAAAAACAAAAAAGCCCGAAAAACCTAAAGCTGATTGAGTAACTTCAAAACTCTCTCCATACAGCCTGTTGTGCCTATTTCATCTCATTAGAACACTGTACTCATAAAACATAAAATGCTAGGTGGTTAAAACATTTGACTATAATAATAGCTACTTTAGTTGCAAGTTAGTTTGGTACTTAAATATTTTATGAATATGGCTATATTCGGTTCATGAGATTACTGTTTATACAACTGCCATCCACATTTAATGCTAAGTTACCCAACCTTTTATATTTCCAGAGGTACAGAATAATTTTCACATAGTGAAAAACAATCAAATGAGCAAATGAGAATATTTTATGCTATTTTTCATTAACACACTAATGTTTAGCAAGTGTCATAAACGCCTTTTTGGACGACAGGTTTACAAGTTTAATGGCTATTTCAAGAGAGTGGACTTCAAAAGCCAGTCATTAGTGGCAGCTTCATTATATATGAAACCAAATTCAAACAGACAAATGAAAACTTGAGGCGAGCTAAGCTTTCGGATTCAACAGATACAAGGACACCCCCAAGGCTCCTTCTTGGAGGGGAGGGGACACTTTTGTCTTCCTACTCCCCAGGCAACACAAAGAGCCAAGGAAAGTTGTCAGATCCATTGTTCTCCTACCACTAAGATAATGTTCTCTGCTTAACAAAGTGTGGATACACATGGCGAAGGCATCAGTTGAACTGTGATGGAAACAAGCTGAGCAGGGTCTTTGGGGAATACAGTGCTCCTCATCTGCAGGGGCTGATGAGAGGGGGTGCGGGGCAAAGGCAGAATGGGGCTGCATGAAAGCCAGGAGCTTAGTAGCTACAGCACCCAGCAGCCCTAGTTAATGCCAAAGCCTTTTCACCCCTGACACTTTGGGGCCAGTGTGGGTGTGGTTATTTCTAAGGTTATTTGTAAACCTTACCAGTTTTGTAAAGATACATATTATAAAACCGTGTATTTTTGTTGCTAACAAAAGGTCTAATTTTAAATATGATTCATATGCACCATAATGGAGAGCAAACTACATGAAAAGAAAAAGTTTTATGAAAGCTGGGGAAATTTAAACACATACACACACACACACACACACACACACAAGCACCAGCTGAGCTAAAGTTGGTGTGCAAGAATATGTTTTGAAAGGGTGTGGCTTCCTGGCTCTGGATTGTTTGGAAACATTCTAACAAAGCCAAATTCATTTCTCCGATATCCTGAACGCACTAGGAGCGGCTTCCCAAAATAGCATAACATAAGCTATTCCTATATGTAGAATCGACTTCAGGCAGTTGAGCGATGTGGTAAACACCTAAAAGACTTCCAACCCAGATCCTCTAACCCACTGCAGAGCTAGCTGGACCTGGGAAGGTAGCGACTCTCTGGACATTTCCCATTCATTCCTTCCTCTACTCGGCAGACCTATATGCACTTTCAGTTATGTTCCAGAAACTTTTTAAAATTTGTCCAAGCTTCCTCTTATCGACTTCATCCTCTCCCTCTCCCGCCCCTGCCTTTGACACTGCAATGCTGTGTTCCCATTAGTCAAGGAACAATTGAGGTGTTAAATCCAGCACTCCTTAGGCCAGTGCCCCATACTATGTCTGAGCTACTTGGCTCTGCACAATTCACTTCCACAAGATAGGGCTGGGTCAGAGGTGGACCAAGAGCTGGGGGCCTTGGTTATTTTTGTCACTGTTGTTAAGCTAGTGACACAGAGACTCTTTGCAGAGACCCCGAAAGACAGGACAATAAGAAGCAAGAAGGCACAGCCCGGCTATCGTGAGTGTCCTCAAATCCACGCACTGTAACTTGGGCACCAAGGTGACAATTTGAAGATGACTAAGACATCAGGGTGGAATCCTTGTAAATAAAATTATGGACCTCAATGCAAGAGTAAACTCTCTTGCCTTTCATCTCCTCTGTCCAGCTGGAACACAAATTCTTCCCTCCAGAAGACCTAGACACAAGGCGCCACATTGGAAGCAGAAAGCATCCCACACTGGTCACTGAAACATGCCAGGCCCCTTGATCTTGGGTTCCTCAATGACAGAACTGTGAGAAATAAACTTCTGTCACTTATAATCCACTTGTTTCACAGCATTTTGTTATAGCAACACACAAGTGAAGAAACATGTTACTGCCTAAACAAAAAAGTAACGGGTGAAATGATATGCTATTTTCCATTTATTTATCTTTCCATTACACAAATGTAATTATTTAAGTAAAACAAAAACAGAAGTGGTGATCAGAGAGGCAAGTAATGGTAATTAGAGCTACTTAAATAATGCATGAAAAACAATATTTTAATATATTTCTGATTCTCTGATACAGCAATTTCCTTTAATTTTTTTTAAAAATGTCACAGATTATTTAAATTCTGTTGGCTTTGTATTTACATAAATGTTAAGACCTTTAAAAGGAAAACAAACACCTGAATAATGAAAGAGATACTATTTTTAATAGTATCAAGGAAAAAATTTATCCTCTCTGCTTTTGTTTTCTGTAGGGTAGTTCAGGTAAGGCCTCTTTTTTCATTTCTGTGGAAGTAAAACTGACCGTGGTTACACAGAACACAGCCTTTGATATGCAACTCTACTGTTCTCAAGGCCACAGGACACCAACCTACCAGTCAGTGTCTCTCCAAGGTGATAAAATCAAGCTCTCAAAAAAGCCATTAATTTCCTTATTAGCCTGAATGTTTAGAAGCTTGAGAATTTCCTTTCAGTCCTCAGAACACAGTCCACTCTCACTTTGAACCCATGAGTTTCTCATTGGTTAGCATCTCTCCACTGCTTTACAAAACTTTTTGAAACACTGGTAGACTACAAAGTGTTGCAAAGAAACCTACAAGAAGTTTCACACCTCCTATTCTCCACCTCCCCCAATGTTAACATCTCATGTAACTCTACAACAACATCCAAACCAAGACAACGTTGGCTCGGTGATGCATGCCTTTAATCTGAGCACTTGGGAAGTAGAGGTAGGAGGATCAGGAGTACAAGGCCAGTCTGGGCTAAATAAACCAAATTCAAAGTAATAATAAAAAATGCCAACCACAAAACCCCAAGAAACTGACACTGATACAATCCGAATACAACACTCAGATTTATCTGTCACCCACATTTCTGTGTGTGTGTGTGTGTGTGTGCAACTTTATCACGTCACAGTGGTAGCAGCCACCACCACTGCCAGCCATTAAGACACTCAACCCTCACCTATCCACAGCAGACTCTCTAGTGTTGCCTCTTACAGCCACACCCATCAATTTACCCCATCCTAACCCCTGGGAACTACTAATCTGTTCTCTGGGTGTGTAATTATGGTAACTCATGAATGTTATGTAAATGAAATCATATAGTATGTCACTCTGTGGAATTGGGCCTTTTTTCTTTGCTCAGCATAATTTCTTTGAGGTTTGAACAAGTAGTCGCATGTGTCGGTGGCTTCTTCCTATCAAAGCGTTGTTCTGTGACATGGGTGTATCACCGCTGACTTAACTATTTGCTGGTAGAAAGATGTTCGAACAGTTTTGAAAGTTCTGTTGTTATGAGTAAGACCAACGAATGTGCTCACCAAATCCACCAGAAAACAAAAAACAAAACAAAACAAAACAAAACAAACCTCTTCATTTATACAGAATGAATGTTCAGGAATTCCAATCCTGAGGTGACATGCAAATCTACTGCTAGTTCTGAAAGGAACTTCCAAGTTGTTTTTTAGACTCTCTATCCCACCTCATGGTCCCACTTGCAAGTCAGAGGTGGCCCACTTTCCCTACATAGGTGACACGCCATGCCTACGCACAGCGGGGCCTGGGCTGTATAATAAAGGTAGGTGAACGTGGGCTGGCAACAAGCAGTTAGTGTTCCTCTGCCCTCTCTGTTTCAGTTCCTTCCTCCAAGTTCTACCCTGAGTGCCAGCCAGGCTTCCCTTGATGACCAACAGTAACATGTAAGCCAAAAAAATGCTTTCTTCTCTCCAGTTGCTTTTGGTCAGTCTCATTACCGCCACAGAGAGCATGCGGAGATATCAGTGCTTTTCCATTTTCCAGTAGGCAGACAGTGATATCTGGAGTTTACTTCACACGTCTTTGATATGTTCACAGCCACCTATATATCCCTCCAGTGGTGTCTCACTGTCTTTTGTTTATCTTTTGTTTATCCAATTGGGATCGTTTACTTTTAATCTTTGAAGCTTGATTGTGTAGTCTAGATACCAAAACCTCATCAGATGGGCAAAAGGAACATAGTTGCTCCCATCCACGGCCTGCATCTTCATCTTCCTGGCAGCCTCCTGTTTATCAATTTTAATATCTTACCTTTGACATCACCCCCAAGCATGCCACATCCCATTCTAACTATAGCAAATTTTCTGTGGTTCTTCCCTAAAATGGCTATACTTTTGCATTTAAATGTTTTTCATCATTCTCAAAACATTCTGAATAGATGTTAAGTTAAACCTCCCTTTCTTGGGTAGAGTGCTTTTAAGTTCAAGGTAATTTCAAGATTTAAAAAAACAGAACAAAACAGTGTTGTAGTTTAGTTTGAGAAAGTACAATTTAACTTGGATTTCTGTTTCTCTTTTCTTTTCTTTTCTTTTCTTTTTTAACACATATGTCCATATGATGCTTTCATTACATTTACATGTAGCATCCAACAGTCACCCTGTCCCTCTCCTACTCCTCAGTCACTTCATAAAAACAACCAGGTTTGCTTACTACGCATCCTTCCCTCACTCGCACCCTAAATATAGCCCCAAACCGCCTAATAGTTCTTTAAAAATATTGTTTGATGACAAACCAGCATTCTAGAATCATGAATTTGAAAATGTTGGCTATCGTCTTCACTCTATGGAATCAATCATTTCACTGGCTGCTTCCACACTCTCTGAGGAAACTAAGGGGCCCAAGCTCACAAGCAGAAAAATCTCATTGCTATGTTTAAACAAATCTCACCCTTCTCAATCATGTCACATTTGAGAGGAACAAGACAATTAGTGGGTAAAACCATTTTAGTTCCCTGAAAGACACTGATAGCCTGGCAGTGGTGAGAATGCCTTTAATCCCAGCACTAGAGAAGTAGTGAGTTCAAGGCCAGCATGAACTCAGCATGGCCATGAACTCTGTGAGTGCAAGACCAGCATGGTCTACAAAGCTCAGGACAGCCAGGATTACACAGAGAAATCCTGTCTTGAAAAACAAAACAAACAAACAAACAAACAAAAAGAAGAAGAAAGAAGGATGGTTATACATTAGAACTTGCAAATTTACATTTGAATCTGCTGAATCTGTAGATGAACGAGCAAAGGTCTTTCATAGTTGGGCAAGATTTCAACAACCATTTTCCTATAGGTTTTCCAAGATTTTTATCAAAGTCAGCATAGAAACGAGAAAAGCATCGACGTATGGTTTTCCAAGTCAAAGGCCTCAGTGCTGAGTCAGGGAGTTTCTGTTGTCATGCTGCGCTGGGCTGCCTGACACAAGCAAGCAGTATCCTTAGAAAATGTCACAGAACCAGCTGCCATCGGGAGCCAAGCTATGCTTACATAGAGCTTTTCTTGTGCTGGCCCCTAGGACACTCTTTGTAACCTCTGAAGCACTAAGCATAGTTTCCCTCAACTCCGAAGCAGGAAAAGGAATATGGGATGGAAACGCAATCTGCCCAACCCCAGTGTATTCTCCTATGTCAGTCATTCACCTCCTGAGCCAGTCTATCTGTCATTAGAACACAGGTATTTAGCCTTCAGTGAGGTCTGGGTCATGCTGGCCTAGGTAAAATAACCATCACTTTAATTATCTGAACTCTTGAAAGCATGATCAGAATACTGACTTATCAGAGAACCCAGGCCAACCTAGTAACCAGGCCCTAAGCAAAGAGGTCTTTACGCATAGCAGGAATACATCCAGCCTGCCCAAGGTCACATTATATGGTTTAGGCATTAACCAACCTTGACTTTCCTATGACTATAATGTAAGTCACATATGCTCTACCTCCCATCTGTCTCACAGCACAGGTCACATATAAACTAAGGCCTCTTCCTCATGTTACTAGATCTCTCCTCCCTTAAAAAAAAAAAAAATCCTTTAAAAGTGGAACTTTGCTTTGTCTTGGGAGAATGAAACATCCCTTAAGGTCCTTCTACCTACAATACATTGCGGCTCTCATCAGGGGTAATAAACTGTCACCTGAAGGATGATTCATAACATTATGTTTAGTAAAAATCTTGTTCAGGGCGGTGGTGGCGCATGCCTTTAATCCTAGCATTTGGGAGGCAGAGGCAGGCGGATTTCTGAGTTCGAGGCCAGCCTGGTCTACAGAGTGAGTTCCAGGACAGCCAGGGCTATACAGAGAAACCCCGTCTTGAAAACAAACAAACAAACAAAACAAAACAAAACAAATCTTTTTGCGCGTGTGTGTATGTGTACACTCAAGCATGTGTGCTAGGGATTCAGGGAAGGCCCATGCACAGGCTAAACACATGCTCCCCTATACTGCTATACTCCCATCCCTGCTAGGACTTTCTTGACACAAAGCATAACTGCTAATAAACAGTCAAAGTCAAAGCTGGATTCTTAACACTCATAATTACAAAGCCTTTAATTGCGACTTAAGCCCCATGGCTCTGAGTGATGCCACAGAAGATGGGCCATTGCTGGGAGCTGCCAATCACCACCGCCAGCATCAGCAGAAGGATAAAAACTGCTAGCTTTTTTAGCAGTGGTGATAGCATGACTGTGGGAATAGCTACTACCAGGGACAGAATCTGCGGCTGCCATGTGATGATGCTGGGCAGTGTTGTTTTCAGCCCTGTGTTTTGCAGCTGTCTTTTGGGTTTTGTCTACCCCCACTCTGCCCAACCTTCAGTTCCCACTGCCAAGAGCTTGTGCTTTCTGTATTCCTGAGAATGGTTTCCTGGGAAACACAATTTTCAGTGTTAAAATCAGGACAGTCCTGGGCAAATGAGGACAGCTGGTCAGCCTAGTTATATATGCAGAAGAGCCATTCTAGAAAGGCCTTAGAATAGGATGGCCCCTCTCACTGCCTCCGGTTGGCCCTCTTCTTGCCGTGTTAGCACCCAGGGACCAGAGAGAAAAACCTGAAAGATCCAGAGTCCTGGCTGCTTCTCTGCTATTTCCGCATCTCTTCTTGGTCCTGAAACTGCAAACTGTGTGCAGTCCTCCTTCCTTTCTCCTTGTCTCAGGCAGGAAGAGGCAGAAATTAGAGGGACAAACTCAAAGCTAGGACTCTGACATCATACACCCTCCAGACACCTTTGGTCTGGTGCCAGAGAGTCAAGTGGCACACGGCAGCTTCAGCTGGGAGCGCAGAGCACTCACTGCCCCCAGTCTTCCATTCATTATGCCCTTCTCAGATGCTACCTCATCTGTTAGCAATTTGGGACAGAGGAGAAACAATCAAAAAAGTCTTGGTCCGGCTGGTTGAGATGGCTCAACAGGTAAGAGCACTGACTACTCTTCCAAAGGTCCTGAGTTCGGATCCCAGCAACCACATGATGGCTCACAACCACCTGTAATGAGATTTGACTCCCTCTTCTGGTGCGTCTAAAGACAGCTACTGTGTATTATGCCAGAGCAAGCAGGGCCATCCTGAGTTCAATTCCCAGCAACCACATGATGGCTCATGGCCATCTGTATAGCTACAATGTACTCATACACATAAAATAAATAAATAAATAAATACATAAATAAATAAATAAATACATAAATATGTTTAAAAAAAAAGTCTTGGTCCTCAAAGAACCCAAAGGCCAAAGAGAAGTCCAGGTGATTCATTTTCTATAAATCAGTAATAAACCAGCTATGGAAGAAATCATAAAAGCAACTGTAGTCACAATGAAACAGACTTAACTAAGGAAGTAAAACCCCTAAAGTGAAAATTACAAAACACTAATAAAAAAATTAAAGAAGGAAATGTACAATCTTCTACGTTTGCAGATCAGAAGAATTAATATTGTCACAATGGTTCAAAGAAACTTGACTTGCTTTGAAAATCCAGTACAAAGTATCAAAATACTAATACTAATCATATTCCTCAAAAAACTAAAAAAAAAAAAAAATTCTAAAGTTCATATGAAAGCACAAAAGGAGCTAAATAGCCAAAGTAATCATTTTAAGATGTTTTAAATAATGTTTATTTAGTGTGCAAGTGTGTGTGCCTATATGTGTACATATACCATAGTATGTGTGTATAGAGGTCAGAATCTAGAAGGAGGGTCTCTGCTTCCTACCATGAGGGTTCCAGTGACCAAACTCAGGTCACCAGGTTTAGAGGCAGATGCCTTTACCTGCTGAGCCATCTTGCCAGCCCCGAAAATAATCTTCGGAAAAAAATAAAAACAAAAAACAAAAACAAAAAACACCAAGAAACCTGGAAGAGTCACAGGACCTGACTTCAAGACATACTACAGAGCTGCAGCCGCCACAACACCATGAGAACACCATAAAAACGGACTCATAACCAAATTAGGGATCCCAGAAATAAACCGACTCTTCTCCAGCCAGCAGCTGTTCCACAAAGGCACACACAGCAAAGAGGACAGCCTAGACATCGAATGGTGCTGGGGACGCTGGATAGCTACATGCAGAAGATGTAAGCTTGAACGATGTCTCTTACCCTGTACCCTCCTCCCCACCACTGAAAATAGGTCAAAGAACTAGAGGATAGAGCTGAAACTCTGAGGCTACGAGAAGTCATGTTTTTCATGACTTTCAGTCAATGGTTTTCTAACTCGGATCCCAGAGACACAGGGAAGAAAATCCAAAATTGACGAATGGGATTTTATCAAATGAAAAGGCTTCTCCTTGGGAGAGGAAATGATTAATAGGAAGAATGGACGACCTAAGAAATGTCGGAATGTACCCGTCAGCCAAGGTGTCATATCCAGAATGCATAAGGACCTCAAACAGCAAAATTACAAACAGCAAGAACTCTAAGCTAAAAAATGGGCAGACATCTGAATAAAGCTTCCTCAAAAGAGGAATACAAATGGCCAATAAACATATGAAAATGCTCAATACCATTAGACATACACCTCCCCCCCCAAAAAGTTTGCAATTCTATTTCAACCCTGTTAGAACAGCTATCATCAACACCCTACCAACAGAAGCTGATGGGGAAGGGGAGGGGCAAAGAAATCTTTTATACACTGTTGGTGAGAATGTAAAGTAGTATAGCCATTGTGGAGATCACTAAAGAAATAAAGATAAAACTATTAAATGACTCAGCTAAGTTCTAGGTGTATATCCAGAGCAAATGAAATCAACTTAACAGACAAGAAGCCTGCACTTCGTAAGAGCTCAGATCTGCCTCTGTGCCAGTCTATGAATGATCAGAAAATGAAAATGTGGCAGAAATACACAATGGGCTTTTTTTTTTTCATTCAGCCATTGAACATGATATCGTGTCATCTGCAGCAAAGTGGATGGAACTGAAGGGCACCATGTTAAGTAAAACTAAGCCAGTCTCGGAAGACGGGTACCGCATACACTTTCCTATATGTGGAAGCTGAAAAAAGTGAATTTGATAATACAATGATGATACCTCGGTTGGGAAGAGTGGGGACAGGAGTGTGTGTGCTGGATCTGCTCAGTGTACACTGCATGTACATGTCACACCTAATTGAATGCCTGGGAGTCGTGGGGAGGGAGTGGGGAAAGAGCAGGTAGGAAGAAAAGGAAACATGAACTGGATGAGAGGGGTAAGTTTAACTTGCTGGGGACCTGGGGCTGGCTTCCCTAGAATAGGAAGGAAGCCTGAACCAGCAACTGCATACCCCAGATGACAAGTTCCTGCACTGTAAAGTCCTTGACATCCATTTCACAAGGTGCCAGCTTGAGGGCCTGCTCTGGAAACAAGCCGTTCTCACTTCCCAGGAGCAATGAGAAGCACCCCCAAGAGTCTAGGGTCTGATGTGACCAGACAGCACCAGGGGGACGCGAGCCTGACACTCTCCTTAATGACCCTGAAGAGTAGGGTCTGACAGTTGTAGCTTAGCTGGTCCACATCCCAAAGCTTACACAGCAGAAAAGCAAGGGGGAAATATGCCAGCAAAAAATATTTAACTCAGTGAAAATAATTTATACTTGTTCATATTTACAAATAAACTGCCAACTAAGGACTCCTGACTACTCATTAAAAGAGGCCCACCCTCCAGGACCTGTACTTTGCAAGACTTAGCTGCTGTTTAATTGGCATAAAGTACAAAGCAAAGTATGGAAGGGTTGCATCTCTTTATACTCTGTAATTTTACTTTTTGGCTAATTTCAACTTTCCCTGTCCTCAATTAGTTTGACTTAGTGATGTTTTGTCACACGGAGGCTATGAAGTCCTGAGCGTGTGTCTTAACTTGCTATCCAGGGGCAGCAAAACTAAGGCGCTCTCAAGATTTTAAGCAGGGAGAAAACATAGCTTTTCTTTGGGGGGAAGTAACAGTAACTTCAAAAAAGAGCTAGTTCTGCTGGTAAGAGCTCTTGCTGCTCTCACTGAGGACCTGGGTACCACTCCCAGCACCCACATAGTGGATCACAACCCAATGAACTGTAATTTCAGTTCCAGGGGGATCCAAATATCCTAACTCCCCGCTGCTGACCTCCAAAGACACAAAGCACACATGTGGCACACATAGATACATGCAAGCAAAAACACTCGCACCTAATATAAAAAAAAAAATCTAACTAACAATTTAAAAATACAATTAATATCCTTAGCTATAATTTAGACATACTTAGAATCAAATTATACTCTCTGGCCTCTACCTTCTAATAATGATAGAATATAATTATGTATCTATTATATGGATACTAAACTAGATCATAAATTGATCCACTGGTATCCCCAGGGCTTCTAAGCCCAGAAACTCCTTAAGAATTCCCTTAATTTCTTGACGTGGGGGATAAAGTGAAGTTTTTTGATCTGGCACACATTGATTCTAAATTGATATTATTATTATATGGCTTTATTTTTTTTGACACAAGATTTCTCTGTGTAGCCCTGTCCATCTTGGAACTCACTCTGTAGATCAGGTTGGCCTTGAACTCTGAGATTCACCTGCCTTTGTCTTCCAAATGCTGGGATTAAAGGTGTGCTGATACCATACCTGGTATTTTATTTTTTATATGTATGGATATTATTTTGTGTGCATGTCTGTCTGTCTACCAGGTTCATGCCTGGTGCCTGCCAAAGCCAGAAGCTGGTGTCAGAGTCCCAGGAACTAGATCCCAGAGAAAAAGCTCTGCTCTTCTGTGCTTGGAAACCAGACTGACAGCCCAAGTTGCCATTGATACCACAGAGAACTGTTGGCTAGTGGACTCTGTCATTTTTTAAAAGAATATATAACTGGTATATAACTGCTAGATTTTTGTTTATTTCTCAGCCTTCTGACTACATTGACAGCTAGCAGAAAGCTCTCACAGATATAATCTGTTATCTCCTTACCTGAACTATGTTTCCATTAATTAAATGCTTCATATTTCCTCTTCTTGCTATGCCACTGTCCTAATATTATCTGAGTTCCTATGAATTTGCCTAACTCTAATAAAACATTCCACTATACGATCCGACTTTTTAATCTTGTTCCTTCTGCTCCACAAAAGGCTCATCTTAAAGACTGCTCATGTTGCTAATTCATGTTATCTCTTTTATAAACTTATAAGCTACAGAAAATCCACTCAGATCATCCTCCATGGACCAAATAGACTATATCCAGATAAGTACATCTCCCCAAAGTCCCCACTTACTACCTATTCCAAAGGGTGGGATTCCTCTGGGTTTCAAATGTACATCTTAAGAAAAAATTTTCTTTCTCCCAAATGTACTTAATCTTATTCTCTACCTATAATAATGTGTTTCAACATCTTGTCAAGTCCAGGCACTTATTACACCCAGGACAGCTCCAGAGAAGCCACCTTCAGATGCTCCATCTCCTGTCACAGACGCTTCTTACTGGACCTGTTCCTTCTGATGTATCCTCAGATGGCTCCACAGGGCCTGGACAGCAAGGAAACAGCCAACTCTCCTAAGACTGGACAAAGATCCCCCATACCCATTCCTCTAGGTTCCCCAAAGACACGTCACCCCAATGCCAGCATGAAGCAGCCAGATATCTCGATGATCCTATTCCTGCTTTGCTATCACCTCTTTCTAATTTTTTCTTTCTTAACTAAACCAAAATGGGGGAATGTCAGCATTCTGTATAAACTCCACCCCCATAAGTACCTGGCAGCAGCCAGGTATGCTCCTCCCCATGGTTACCTGGCAATGGCCAGGTAGACCTGGCCTTATAAAAGGGGCTGCTTGCCCCCTCCTCTCTCTCTTACTCCTACTTCTTTCCTTTGCCTCTTTCTCCTTTGTTCCCCATCTCTCCCCATTCCCTTCCCCCTCTCTCCCCGTGGTCATGGCCATCTCATACTTCTCTACTCTCTCCTTCTCTCTGCCTTTCTCTGCCTCTGCTACCCTCTTAACTCCCCTCCCCATGCTCTAAATAACCTCTATTTGTATACTATACTGCCTTGTGTCTGGGCCCTCAGGGGGAAGGGGATGCCTTGGCATGGGCCCGCCGAGGCACACCCTTCCCCCACCCCTTGCCAGAACATATTCTTATAGCTCTTTCTCTTTTTATGATCACAACAGTTGTAAGCTGTCACCTGAGTACTAGGAACTGAATCTTCATCTTCTAGAAGGGCAACCAGGGCTCTTAACAGCTGAGCCGTCTCTTTAGCCCTAAAAAGTGGCTTGCTTGTTTGTTTGTTTTAATTTTTATTACATTTGTGTGTGTGTGTGTGTGTGTGTGTGTCTTCATGTGCCACTGAACATGTGTTAAAGTCAAAGAACAACTTGTGGGAATCAACTCTCACCTTTCACCACATGCGACCAGGGTATCAAACTAAGGTTGCCAGGCTGGGCAACAAGTGACTTTATACACTGACCCGTTTCACTAGCCCAAGTTACCTGCTCTGTAAGAGAGAAATGAAAGCCTTTGAGTTTTGAAATATCACACAGGAGTGTTGGTTTTGCCAGCTTTCTACTCCCTGTATGTGGACAAACCTTGACTTCTCAGAACCAGGCTTATCAGTGTAACTATTGTTTTGTACACACACTGGTACTGTGAGGATTCACTGAGCTTGGGAATGAGAAAGTACACAGGACTATTACACACACACACACACACACACACACACACACACACACACACACAAGGTCATCTTTTTGCCCAGCAGTCCTTTCCTTCCTTTTCTACTTAACTGCAGGTGGCTCTTTATTGGCACTCTTAGTTTTGATTACTAAATCAATGTAAGGTCAGAGAAGCTAACCACTTCCAAGATGAGGGAAGTTATCATTCAGACTAAATTCCATTACTGAGCAGTTAATGTTCCCTGAGGGCTGGGCCCCAGTGGTGAAGGGCAGACAAAACAAAACAAAAACAAAAACAAAAACCCAAACAAACAAACAAACCCTCTGAACTCCCCAGTTTCCACTGTCATGGAGGAAGAATTAAGACCAAATATATTCATTTTTGATTGGTAGAATGTTTTAGAGAGAAAAATAAGGTGAAAGAGGAGGACAGGGGTGGGGAGACAGGGGCCAGTCTGTAGATTCAGGAAGGTCTCATTAAGGAGACATCTGAAAAGAAGCTGGCAGACAGAGCAGTGATTACCAGGCTTCGGAGGTGGGGGAGGATGTGGTCAGTCTGAGAGGGGTAATCAGGCCCGTGAAAGCAGAGAGGGAGGAAATCAAGGAATCATCTGAGCCAGGCTGGATGTGCCTACCATGCTTTTCTCAATGTCAGACAAGCACGCTGTGGATACAGAACAGAGAAGAAGGAAGTGAGAGAGAGCAAGAAGTCACACAGGGGCCAGCTGCGAAGCACTTTAGGTGACTTCTGCGGGAGCTCAGGGCGGCTAGGTCAGGCACCATCAAGAGAGGTGACACCTATGGACTGCCAATGGATTCTGGGGCAAAGCAAACAGGGCATGCTCAGAGTCGTATAGAAAGAAGCCAATGGGGGCTGGAGAGATGGCTCAGCGGTTAAGAGTACTGGCTGCTCTTCAGAAGGTCCTGAGTTCAAATCCCAGCAACCACATGGTGGCTCACAACCCCCCCCCCCCCCCCCCCCCCCCCCCCCCGTAATGAGATCTGATGCCCTCTTCTGGTGCGTCTGAAAACAGCTACAGTGTATTATACCTGAGAGAGCGGGACCAGAGTGAGAGGAACCGGCAGAGGTCCTGAGTTCAATTCCCAGCAGTCACACACATGATGGCTCATGGCCATCTGTACAGCTACAGTGTACTCATACACATAAAATAAATAAAGTCTTTAAAAAAAAAAAAGAAAGAAAGAAAGAAAGAAAGAAAGGAAGAAAGAAGCCAATGCCCAGGAAGAGAGCTTTGATTCTGAGCAGCAGGGTGAGTTGCCACTAAGGTGGAAAGACTCTGGGCCAGGCAAGTGTGGGAGAATGCACGAGCAAGTTGTGCCGGTGTAAGGGCTAGAGGCAGGTGCTGGGCAGCCGAAAGGCCCTGGGGACCTGCCTGCAGGTGAGATGAAGCCGGATTTTTGGGAAGAGGTCTCTGTTGGAGAAACTGCTAATCATCAAGTAAACATATAATTGGAAGCTGTGAGTGGTATAAGCTCCCAAGGCTATAAGCATAGATACAGAGAAAGGACCCAAGAGCAGGCTCTGGGGTGAGCCAGTGGTGAATGGCCTGGGAGAGACAGCAAGGGTGACTGAGAATAAGCAGTCAGGAAGATGGAGTACGGTATTTGGGAAGCCAAGTGCAGAAAACGTGTGACAGAGAAGACTGATTACCTGGGATCTATGTCAAATGCTATGGCTGGGTTCAACAAGGAAAGAGAAAACTGGCCAGAGCCAAATCAAACAGTTCCAAACTTTGTATAAGGGCAAGCTAAAGCTATATATAATGAACTGAACTTGAGAGTTTTCATGTGTATTTATCCCCACTGCTAACTCACTGAGGTGATACCAGAGATACTATAGTCACCTGCTAACACAAGCACCCTATGAAGCAGGGCTGCCTCTCTGAGGCTCTCTCCTTCTCTTCTGAACTTCCAGCAGATACTGACATCAAAGCATAGTTTCTAGTTAATTGGTCACCCCAGGAAGTCCAGAGAAACAAAAGCCCCAGGGACAGAAATCTCCCAGGAGATTGGAAAGGTGATTTCATCCTAGAGGAAGTCCTAAGAATAAACAGAAAAACTCTGAGAGGGCTGGGGTGAACTCCATGGGTGAATGCTTGCCTACTCTGTGCAAGGCCTGGATTCCATTCCCCCAACACAGCAGAAGCCAACTGATCAATGAACTTAAAATAAGTTAAAACTCTTAAGTGAAACAGAGACGAAGAACCAAATTTAAACAGTAAAGTAAAAAATTCAAAAAAGTACCACTAATCTAAGATGCCTCCACTGTTGTTAGGACTGCAAGAAATGCTGGCTACATCCCTGTCCACCACGTGTCTGCAGCAGGGATAGGTCCTGACCTTCCAGTGTCCCCCTCCCTCCCAGCTCTGCTCGTCCCTGGAACACAGAGGGTTCTCTTATCACCACGAACTGCCCAGTTTCTGAAATCCCCACCCGGAATGCAACACCTCAGCTGTTTCACCCTGTCCTTGCATTTTTCTTATCCTGCCTCCTGCAACCTTCAATCCACTGGCCACATTACCCTCCGCCGATACTTAATGAGCACCTGGCCACATCCCCTCCTGTCTTCTTTTTTGTTTGTTTGTTTGTTTGTTGTTTGTTTTGTTTTTTGTTTTTTTGTTTTTCAAGACAGGGTTTCTCTGAGTAGCCCAGGCTGTCCTGGAACTCACTCTGTAGACCAAGCTGGCCTCAAACTCAGAAATCCACCTGCCTCTGCCTCCCAAGTGCTGGGATGCCCAGCCTGTCTTCTTTTTTATATTTATACTGGTGGTCGTAAAGGATGAAACTGGGGCTTGAGCATGCTAAACCAACCACCACCAGGAAAAACATGCCCAGCTTCCCTTCTTCTCTTCTTATGCCTTCAAAGTCAAATTAAAATAAAGATGAGAGGTGGGTGCAATGTCACACGCCTTTAATGCTAACAGTCAGGTGGCACATGCAGACCTATCTTTATTGAGTTTGAGGCCAGCCTGGTCTATAGCCAGCTCCAGGACAACCTGAGCTAAATAGTGAGGCCCTGTCTCAAAAATAATTGAGTTGGCTTATAGCCTACAGACTGGATCTTCCTCCTGGTCCTCTCTGATGTCTGCTTCCCAGCTCAGTCCCACACAAATTGCTGCTTTGCACGATCCTCCTCCAGGGTCTGACGGGACATATCACAGTCAGAAAAGGTGTTCCTCAACACCTGGCCTACAGGACCACACACAGAAAACAAACAAGCAAAACAACAACAAAAAACATAACATTGAGATGCAATCGGAGTAATGGCTGAGGAGGCAGTTTATAACTGTAAAACATTCACATTAAAGCATAGAAAAGAGGTATGTCCACATCTAACAAAGGCACAAAACCAGTTCTGTGGGTGAAGGAAAGTCCCGTGAAGAATTGGTGCTGGGACGACTGCGCATCCAGACAAAAACATAAGCCAGGTTCAGAACTCTATAGGCTTTCTAGAAAACAGACCAGAGGTCCACTGTGAAACTAAAAAGCCATTAAGGGGTGGGAAAATAAAATCTTTGGTCTCTAAGGTTAGACAAAAATTAGACCAGACACCAAATAGGAAAGTACACAAGAAGAAATCTAAAAAAAGACTGTAAAGTATAAAACTCTGTCTGCTAAAGACCTTAAGGAAGAAAATGTAAGCTACAAACTGAGAGAGGACCTTGGTAAACTACATATCTAACAAGACTAAAAATACATAACGAAGCCTCAAAACTCAACAGTTGAAAGCAGTTCTAGCCG
The DNA here is from genome assembly GCF_008632895.1 of Mastomys coucha. Taxonomy (NCBI): domain Eukaryota; kingdom Metazoa; phylum Chordata; class Mammalia; order Rodentia; family Muridae; genus Mastomys; species Mastomys coucha. The sequence continues at coordinate 55,562,352 of NW_022196904.1, forward strand.
GGCAGTGGTGGTGCATGCCCTTTAATTCCAGCACTTGGGAGGCAGAGGCAGGCAGATTTCTGAGTTGGAGGCCAGCCTGGTCTACAGAGTGAGTTCCAGGACAGCCAGGGTTATACAGAGAAACCCTGTCTCGAAAAACCAAAAAGAAAAAGAAAAAAAAGAAAAAAGAAAGAAAGAAAGAAAGAAAATAAGGAGACTTCTCACTGAAGCGGGCAGTGCAGATGGTTAGTAAACCAGGCACCCCTAACCCTCAGACAAATGTGAATTAAAACCACGCATGGGTAAGTAGCATCTATTGGTGACTCTGCCAAAAGCTGAAGACTCATAAAACACAGGATGACCCAAAGATGGCTGGGGTAACGGTGTGTACTATAGTCTAGTCACTCTGGAATATAGTTTGGCGATGTCTCATAAACTACACATTCGAGAACCAGAACCATAAAATGTACAATTAGACATTTATCCCAAGGAAATGAAGACTGAGATCCATGCAAAAACACGCACACAAATATTCTCAGCAGCTTTCACTGTATCTCAAAACTGGAATTAGCCCAATATTTCTTCAACCAGTAAACTGGTCAAACCAACTGTGTTCTGTTACTCATAGAAAGAACCATACTGAATATCTGCAATAACCTAGGTCAATCACTAGGAAATTATGTTAAAGGATGCCAGTCCCCAATGTTCCACGCTGCTTAGAAAGGTTGATTCTGTTTATACACTATTTTGAAATGATAGCATTTTATGAATCTGTCGTTACCAATGAATAGGAGCTTGTTTATGGGGAGGAGGGAAGCTAGAGAAGGCAAACATAGTTATGAAAAAGGTGACATCAGCAGCCAGGTATGGTGGCACACAGCACTAATTCCAGCAGAGGCAGGAGGATCTCTTGAGTTAGAGGCCCACAGATCAGTCAGTTCTGGGACAGCCAGAGCTGGCTACACAGAGAAACCTTGTGTACAAACAATAAAGGTGCCGGGCAGTGGTGGCACATGCCTTTAATTCCAGCACTTGGGAGGCAGAGACAAGCGGATTTCTGGGATTTCTGTGTTCAAGGCCAGCCTGGTCTACAGAGTGAGTTCCAGGACAGCCAGAAAAACCAAAGGGACATCAGTGTGGAAAGATACAATATATATCCACTATGGACATAGATCCTACACAGGGATACAAATGAACACAACTTAATACATGAGAGCAAAAATAAGATTGGGAAATCTGAATGTAATCAATATACTGCATCAGTGTTGGTATCCTAATGGAGGTACAATATATGTGTCTATAAACTGTTAACCACTGCGTGACACTAGACAAAATAAACAAGACATTTCTCTATATTTAGAGCTGTCTTTCTATCTCTTTTGTCTCTCTGTCTTTCTCTTTCTGCCTCTGTCTTTCTCTTTCTTTCTTATTTATTTATTTATTTATTTATTTATTTATTTATTTATTATCTGAGATATGTAAGCCTGGAACTGGCTATGTGTACCTAGCTGGCCTCTTTATAGATGTCCACCTACCTCTACCTCCTAAAAAATGGGACTAAAGGCATGAGCCACCACACTCAGTCCAGCTCTCTTTTTATTTTTTTTTATTGATTTAGTTTTATTGTATTATGATGAGAAAAGATGCATGATTTCAATTTATCTGAATTTGTTAACATTTAAAAACATATTTTAAGTAAATAGAATTACATCACATTCTTTTTCCCTTTTGTAGGCCAACTCCTCTCAGAGATCCACCCTCAATACCTGCAATACTTTTCAGTTTTGTTTTTTTTTTTGTCATATTCTTTAAAATTTATAAAATATTGTAACAATAAAAATGAGAATTATAAAAATTATTTGATATGAAACAACAATCAATTGAACAGTCTTATGTAGATGCTTGTCTGTAGCAATACTGAAAATACATACATTTTTCTCAATATAAATTTTAAATAACTCCAAACATATTAAGTGTATATTTTAAAATAATACATCACTACTAGTATTTTTTTAAATGAACATGAATAGATAAAGTATTTTTGCTTGTTTGTTTTGGTTTTAGTAGAACTTGGCTCTTACTGTGGTACAAGCCCAAAATAAGAACAATTTTTAGACATTGGAGTTCATTGTAATAAGGCTGTACTTCAATTACCTTCACATCACCAAAGGATTTTACCTCCATTGTAGCTAAGCTGAGAGTTGAACTGTCAACTCTCATGAATTGTAGGCATGATTTTTGGATACAGATTTCCTGCTATGGTCAAAGCTATTTGACTTGAGTGATTGTCTTCATTCTCAGCCCACAGAGAACAGGTTACATTCATTTAAGAAATGGTGTATGTATTAACAGGGAGTTATTTATGTCCTTCTTAAAGTTTTGTATCATCATCGTGAGAAGTGATTTTAAATCTGAATCTTGCTTTTCTGGTGTGATGATATATCCAGGATTTGCTATGGTGGGAGAATTGGGTTCTGATGATAGGAAGTAACCTTGGTTTCTGTTTCTTATGTTCCTATGCTTGCCTCTGGCCATCTGGTTATCTCTAGTACTACCTGCCCGGGCTAAATCTGACTGGGGCCTGTCTTACCTGTGATCTTTGTTGTGTCAGAACTCCAGGGAGTCAAGCTGTCTCTGTGATCCCGTGATTCTGGGATCCTGAGCATGTTAGAGCACCTGGGAGTGGAGCTTCCTCTGGGGGTTGTGGGACTGGCTGCAAATTTGTGCCCAAGGTCTGCTCAGAGCACCAACCCAGACAGGCTGGAAGGAACCCGTGCCACTGGGCTGGCAGAGTTCCTGTGTCCCTGGGTCCTGCTGGTCCCAGTTACTCCCAGTGTTGGGGCAGATGTTATGTCCTCCGTACCTCTGATCCTGGGCTTGTTAGAGTGCCTGGGAGTGGAGCTTCCTCTGGGTGTTGTGCAGAATTTGCGCCCAAGGTCTGCTCAAGGCACCAGCCCAGACAGACTAGACCAGCTCTTTTTTTAAAAAAGTTCTTTAAGACAGGATCTTCTTGCTTTACAGTCCTGGTTGGTCTAGAACTGGCTATGTAGATCAGCTATTACTACAGCAGCTCAGCTTGTCTCCATTTATTCCAGGCTACTGGGCTTATGTAAGATTTGAAACAGGACCCCCAAACCTTAGCAGGCCCCCAGACCTTAGCACAACTGACTCCATGATGGAAGTGCCATGAAGGCCATAAAACTCAGCATCCGTACGGCATTACCTGCCACAAATGAAAACAAAGGCCTAATTCATCCAAGTCCATAGTGCTGGGAAAGTCTCTACATGTACCAACCCTGCTTTTTGGCTTCTGTAGTTCTACTTGTGTCTAACTGTTCATGTTAAATGAAGTATGTCAACCCAGGACATGTTTTTTATGCTTAAGAGCTCTCCCTGAGAAAGGCTTGGGGCTACACTTGGACTCAATATAGTCTCAGGTAGGCTAACAAAGAGTTTCTCTTGGCTTAAAGCCATGTCTGAACTAACAGTCTTCTCTGGTGACTACTCTACAAGTGTGACACTCAAAGGTCTTTATGGCTTCCATACTCTTGGGGAGGGAGAGGCTAGACCACCTGGTCATTTTCAGGGACTCCCTAAAGCTATTTTGTGTTATTTACTTCCTGTCTTATGAGTGATCCTGCAGGATCGATCTTTCAATCTTAAAGGAAACTGCAACCCAACAGGGGCTCTCTGAAAGGAAGTTCCAGGTTCAACAGGAGACCCTTTCTCAAAACTTTAGGCAGGAGAAGTAAAGGAAGACACCAGTGCTGACCTCTGGTCTCTCCATATGTGTGTACACATGTGCACTGATGCATACCACATACACTTGGATATATAGATATGAATATATAAATACATACACAGAGGTTGTATAAAGAGTGACATACTAGCTTTTGATTTCGGTTTCAGTTTTTGGTTTTTGAAGACAGGGTTTCTCTGTGTATCCCTGGCTGTCCTAGAAGCTGCTCTGTAGACCAGGATGGCCTTAAACTTAAAAGACCTACCCGCCTCTGCCTCCCAAGTGCTGGGATTAAAGGCTAGGGGTGATATACTCTTGGAGATGGCTCTATTCTATTCCACAGCACAATAGCCTTACTTTAAAAACTGAATGAGAAGAATACATGTCCTGTGATTACTTATCAACATATCAAAAGTAAAATGAAGTACATTCCTAAATTCAAAGCTCTATAACAATCAGTTTCACAAGGTTTGTAAAGTTGCTTGTCTTCAGGATCTTGAAAGCAATTTCCTTGTGTCAAAACTCAAAACTTTCTGAAATAAAAATGTCTTTGCTGGGAATGACTTACACTCTATTATTCTTCATTGCATGCTGATAAATTGTCAACGGGGTCTTTTTAAAGAGAAATTACATCTAAGTAGGGACAATAAATCTGCATTGCATGACACTACCACAGACTGCCAAGAACCCTCTTAAGAAAACAAGTACATAGCCAGGTGTGGTGGCACACACCTTTAATCCCAGCACTTGGGAAACATAGGAAGGCATATTTCTGTGAGTTTGAGGTCAGTCTGGTCTATAAAGGGAGTTCCAGGACAGACAGGGCTGTTATACAGAAAAACTTTGTCTCAAAACACTAAGATAGATGATAGAGAGATAGATAGATAGATAGATAGATTGATAGATAGATAGAGGCAAGCTAACTAAATTAAATTTAAAAAGAAAGAAACCCAGTACATATGTAAGCCAGGAGTAATGGTACACACCTTATTTCAGCAAAGGCAGGAGGATCACTGAGTTTCAGGACTTCTAGAGTTACACAAAGAAACACTGTCTCAAAAAAAGAAACAAAAACAGAGAGAAAGAAAAAGAAAAGTAATACGTTATTGTGCTTCAACTCTGTTGTCCTACAACATGACCAAGATATTTTCTTGTCATGTCATTTTCTACTTATAAAATACAAATTTCATCAAATTCAAGTTTATGTGCAAAATGAAATGTTTTTATCTACTATATAAAAATCTATATTTCTATATATTGAATTAATTCTCTCTATGTAAGACAATATGTTATATATAATATACACACATATATACATACATAGATACATATGTGCATATATGTATATATTGATTTATAATATGAGTCACAGGAGATGGTCCACGTGATACAAGCTGGCTTCTATGATAAGACAGACCATAAGCATTAGGGCCCATTTCTTTGGCTATATATTCAGGATCTGGGGGTGATCATCCTGGATTCCTGTAATGGAATCTAAACTGATGTCAAATGTTCTTATCCAAGTGAGACGGAGGTTTGTCAGAGGCAGAGAAAGGCAACATGAAGACAGATATAAAGGTTGGAGAGACTCAAGGGGACACATACCAGTATGGCCACCAAAAGCTGGACTCGACAGGGAACACATTCTCCTTTGGGTCTTTCAGGGGAAGACATCTATGCCAGATTTTGAACCTCTCCAGACATAAATACTTCTTAATAAATCTAAAACTAATAATGGAGAGTATTTCTATAACTTTGGGTTGGGGAAGGTGACTATAAATATGACATTGAATGAAGAAGTTGGAAGCATCCAGGATATAAAAATTACTTATGTCTGCAAATAAGAAACTTCCTGAATTGGTGACTGTCCTATGAAAGTTAGAACTGGGTTGATGAGAAGTAGCAGAGGGGAGGAGCAGAGCTTGAAGAGGAAGATGGCAGCCCCTTAGGCTTGTCCCCCAGGGTTGTTCCTCACACCCGTGAGCTCCTCACCACCTCTCCTGGACTTTTGATGAGGGGAAAGTGACATCATCGAGTCAAGCAGCTAGTGAGGGACAGAGTCACCTCGTAGACAGATGGACTTAATGGCTTCTGGAAATCCCCTAAGGGTCAGCATTCCTCAGGCTTCTGGAGGGAGGTGGGTACTGGAAGTGCACTGAGTACAGTTATTAACCCTGATGACAGGGTATTTGAACAAGTTAGCTGAGATTGCACAGCCTTTGAGGAATGATCTCAGGAGGACTTCTGCCCAGAACTAACCTTAAACTCATTTCAAGAGCTGCACAATCCTCAAGCCCAGCAAGGCTGTCCCCATATGTTATCCTTCTCTACCAAACTTTGACATGATAGGTGACCCTGAAATTACCACCTGTTGCTCTGTACTGGCTGGTTTTGTGTGTCGACTTGACGCAGGCTAGAGTTATCACAGAGAAGGGAGCTTCAGTTGAGAAAATGCCTCCATGAGATCCAGCTGTGGGGCATTTTCTCAATCAGTGATCAAGGAGGGAGGGCCCCTTATAGGTGGTACCTTCCCTGGGCTAGTAGTCTTGGGTTCTTTAAGTAAGCAAGCTGAGAAAGCCAGGAGAAGCAAGCCAGAAGTAACATCCCTCCATGGCCTCTGCATTAGCTCCTGCTTCCTGACCTACTTGAGTTCCAGTCCTGACTTCCTTCAGTGATCAACAACAGTGTGGGAAGTGTCAGCTGCATAAACCCTTTCCTTCCCAACTTGCTTCTTGGTCATGATGTTTATGCAGGAGTAGAAACCCTGACTAAGACATGTACCCATCAGAAAAACCTGGAATCAGATTTCTAGAAATTTCTTTCTCATCATTCCTCCCTCTCAATTTTATTTTCTTTAATCCAGAAGTGTTTTGTTTTGCCACAACTATGCTGTTATTTACAGGATGTGAAGATGTCTTAGTCATAGTTCTATTGCTGTGATAAAACACCATGATCAAATCAACGCTTATAAAAGAAAGCATTTAGGGCTGGTGAGATGTCTCAGCAGGTAAGAGCATTGACTGCTCTTCCGAAGGTCCCAAGTTCAAAATCCCAGCAACCACATGGTAGCTCACAGCCACCCCTAATGAGATCTCATGCCCTCTTCTGGTGTGTCAGAAGACAGCTACAGTATACTTATGTATAATAATAAATAAATTTTTTAAAAAAGCATTTAATTGAGGGCTTGCTTACAGTTTCAGAGGGTTAGTCCATCATCATCATGGTGAGAAGCAGACAGGCATGATGCTAGAGCAGTAGCTGAGAGCTTATGTCCTGATCCACAGTAGCAGACAGAGAGACAGAGCCTGGCCTGAGCTTTTGAAACCTCAGAGCCCACCCCCAAGTGATAAATCTCCTCCAACAAGGCCACATCTAATCCTTCCCAAACAGGTCTTCTCAGGATAAAGTATCCAATCATAAGAGCCTAATGGGGTCTATTCTCATTTAAATCACAACAGAAGACTTTTACACACGGTGGAAATGCTTGCCCCTCCCCCGGGTCAATGTGAAGATGAACTTCCAGATGCTGCCAACTCGGATTTAATCACTGGTTAATACCCAGCATAATGTGTAGTGTCTGCAAAGACTCAAATGTTTGGAGTTACTACTCTGACCTTCAGAACTGTCCTTGTATATGTGTACAGCTATATATAAACCATCATTTGAAACTACAGAAGGAGGAGGAGCAAGAGGAGAACAAGAAGGAGAAGGAGGACGAGAGAACAACAACAACAAGAAGAAACAAAAGGAGGAGGAGAAAGAGGAGGAAGAGAAGGAAGAGAAAGAGGAAGAGGAGGAGAAAGAGGGGGAGGAAGAGAAAGGAAGAGGAGGAGGAAGAGGAGGAGGAGGAGGAAGAGAAAGAGAAAGGAAGAGGAGAAGAGGAGGAGGTAGAGGAGGAAGAGGAGGAGGAGGAGGTAGAGGAGGAGGAGGTGGTGGTGGAGGAGGAGGAGGAGGAGGAGGAGGAGGTGGAGGAGGAGGAGGACAAGCCATCACCTGGGGAACTTTAAAAGAACTATAGAAACAAAACTGGGGTGGGAGGCAGTGAGGCAGTTTGGGCTAAAGGTAGACAGAGAAGATAGAGGTAAAGAAGTATTATTATGATAATGTAGAAGATCCCTAGCTCAGGAGGCTGAGATGCAGCAACCCTACAAACCAGACCAGTCTGTGTTCTCTCAAGAAGAAAATGAAAAAGACATATGGGGGAGGAACAGGAAAAGGAAGAGGAACCATAGAAGCAAGAACAGTCCTCCTGCTTTACAAATAGAAATGGCCAATCACTGTGAGAGCTCTACTCACGATAGCCAATCACTGTGGAGCAAATGTCCTGTGATGCTTTTCAACTGTGTGCCTCAGAAGAATTGATGTTCTCTTGGGTATGTTATGATTTGAATCTTAAATGTCCCCCCAAAGGCTCATGTGTTAAAAGGTTTGGTCTCTAGCCCATTACACTATAGGAAGGAAGGTGGTGGGCCTTCAGGAGGTAGGTAGGATCTAATGCATAGAACTTAGGTCATCTGGAGAGTGCCCTTGAAGGGACTTTGAGACCCTGGCATGAATGCTTCTTCCTGTTAGGTTGGTTTTCGGGTCTTTTATCGTCTCACAGAAATGGAAAGCTGATGAGCAGAGCAGGTATAGGAGGTAAATAGGGATTCCATTTCTCCTGTCTCCTCATCCTGGTCCGCTCTTCCCTAGCAGTGTAAGGCTTTGCTTTTCCTCCCACCCTCCCTCCTCTATTCTGAGCACACAGAAGACATTTCATCCGAGCGAGCAACAAGTCCCTGTTACTATAGTATCTGAAGATCACTGCGGTGACTCAGGAATTAGAAATGATGTTCTGAAGGATGCCGTTCAGTCAAGTGCTATAAATGGCATCAAGAAATGAGTCTCTAAAGGGCAAGAAAAACACTCAGGAATAAGCCCTTATTTTCTTGATTCTTGATTTCTTGGTTTCTATAAAGTCGCCTGTTTACCGCTCAGTTTCCATTCTACTTTTAGGGACTGTACAGGGGTAAGTAATGATGAAGGCGAGACCACACCCATGGGCTGTGGGCGTCAGTCTCCCACTCCGACTCCGCACCTCCAGCTGTGTCACCATGACAAAGTTCAGGGGGTTCACTGGTGCAGTCACACATCACAAGTCACAAAGAATGCACTACGGAGAGAGATCAAAATGCCGTCTTCACAAGTCTGAGCAGCTATCACAAAAATACCACAGGCCACGGACTCAGTAACTTAAATAGTTTTAATTGCTTTTTCTTTCTTCATTTTATTATTATTATTATTATTATTATTATTATTATTATTATTATTATTATTATTATTATTTGGTGTGTGTTGTTTTTGAGACAGGGTCTCACTATCCAGCTTGGAATTCATTATGTAGAGCAGCGTGGCCTGGAACTCACAGTGATCCACCTGCTTCTGCCTCCTGAGTGCTGGGATTAAAGGCTTGTGCCTCCATACTCAGCTAGAAATTAATTTCTTATAGTTCTGGAGACTGGAAATCCAGAATCAGGGTGCTAGCATGGGTCAGATCCCTGATTCCAGAGTGGAGATAAGTTCTCTTCTCCCTCTATCTTCCCACAGTTGGGAACAGAGGAGCAGTTTTTTCTTAAGAGCAGTAATCCACTCCTGTGGAGTCTGTCCTCCTGACCTAATCACCACCCAGGGGCAGCTCTTCAAAACACCATCACTTTGGCAGTAGGAGAAAACACAGATATTTAGGCCCAACGGTACTGGGTACACCAAATAAGAATGTGACCTGATGAATTACAAGCGCTGTGTTCATAACTTTTTCAATTAATAGACTATTGATAGTCATTTCCTAATGACCTTGACACTGATTTGATGTGTACATCATCCCCAATGATAAAGACTTGGCAGGCAGGCCAAGAAGGAACAGCATGAGTTTAAGTACAGTCTAGGCTATGTAGAGAGACTTGGTCACCCTAACAAATGACTGTGAGACACTCAGTGAGATATCTGTAAAGTATAGCTTGTCTTCAGAGGCCTCTGAGCCTAGACAAGAATTCAGAAACCATAAAATCCACATCCTTTGTTTTACAAGTAAAGGGAACCAGAAGCCACGTGATGCACACAGGGTCACAGTGGGAAAGGCAAACCAGAGCCTTCATTGCCTTCTGTGAGGGTCTGATTCTAACAGGGTAGGGCCTAGATCCCAGTAGACACGGAGTCAAATGCTGAACCTCTCGGTTCCTTGTGAGTAAAATGGCTAAAGGCTATGTATTACTTCAACTATATCTAATGTGATTAAAAATTCAAGTTGTCTCCAGGCCGTGGTGGCGCACGCCTTTAATCCCAGCACTTGGGAGGCAGAGGCAGGCAGATTTCTGAGTTCGAGGCCAGCCTGGTCTACAGAGTGAGTTCCAGGACAGCCAGGGCTACACAGAGAAACTCTGTCTCGAAAAAAACAAAAGCAAAACAAAACAAAAAAAAGAATGGGAAAACCTGTCCTAAGCTCATTGATAGAGGGTTAGCTTAGCATATACATAAGGCCTTAGAGACAATCCCCTGGTACAGTCTGAAGCAAACAAACAAAACAGAAAACAAACAATGGATCAATAACGAACCCCACACAAATAGGCTGTATTTCCAGTTGGATCTTACGAAACATCCTTTCATTTCTGAGGTTATTGTTATTATTATTAGAGGGTTCTGTTAACCACAAATGGTTCTGTTCTGTTTCCATCTTCAGACTACCCAGGTTTGTGCCTCTAACTGTTCTGCTTATTTTGTTCTTGCCAGTGTTCTTACAGTGACAGCCCAATTCTAATATTTCAGGTGGAAACAAATGTATACAAACAGTGACGGGCCTTACCTCCACAGGAACCACTGGGGAGACTCCCCATGTCTGCAGAAAACAGTCTTGAAGTGTGATGGAACTTGGGGTCACAACTTGTGCCCAGCCAGGTCATGCCACCCTCACCCCATTTAGAAACCCCCTTTGTCTGCTTTCTGCTTTTAACCTGGCTCTTCTAATTAGCTTATTGAGGATGGATGGTTGGACTTGTTTGGGGCATAGATTGTAGCCCACCATTTCGATAAAAAAGTATAAAGGCAGAGTCATCAAGCCCAAGACACCCTGGCAGTTTATGCAGTGATAAAAGATGGTGGTGGTGCACACCTTTATTCCTAGTGCTCAGGATGTAGAGGTGGATCTCTGTGAGTCTGAGCCCAGACTGGTTTACGCAGATAATTCCAGGACAGAGCTTTCACACAGAGAAACCCTGTCTTAACTTCCCCTGACCACCCCAAACACAAAAAATAGATAGATGGATGGATGGATGGATGGATGGATGGATAGATAGATAGATAGATAGATAGATAGATAGATAGATAGATAGATAGATAGAGAAGTCAATTAAAATTCAGATGATGGGGCTAGAGAGATAGACATCTCAGTAGTTAAGAGCACTGGCTGTTCTTCCAGAAGACCTGGGTTCAATTCCCAGCACCCTCATGGCAGATGTAACTGCAATACCAGGGGATCTGATAACCTCTTTTGTCTCCTGTAGGTACAGTATACTGGCTGGTTTTGTGTCAACTTGACACAAGCTAGAGTTATCACAGAGAAAGGAGCTTCAGTTGAGGAAATGCCTCCCTGAGATCCAACTGTAAGGCATTTTCTCAATTAGTGATCAAGGGGGTAGGGCCCCTTGTGGGTGGTGCCATCCCTGGGCTGGTAGTCTTGGGTTCTATAAGAAAGCAGACTGAGTAAGCCAGGGAAAGCAAGCCAGCAAAGAACATCCCTCCATGGCCTCTGTATCAGCTCCTGCTTCCTGACCTGCTTAAGTTCCAGTCCTGACTTCCTCTGGTGATCAACAGCAATGTGGAAGTAAGCTGAATAAACCCTTTCCTCCCCAACTTGCTTCTAGGTCGTGATGTTTGTGCAGGAATAGAAACCCTGACTAAGACATACAGATATATACTGGTACACACAGGCACATGTGTAGATGGGATGTTCACATACATTTAAAAAATAAACTAAAATTCATATGGTTTCCCAAACAACATGACATTTCAATTTTCAATAGATATATTTACATAGTATATACATATATTAGGTTTTTTGCATTCCAGTGTATCTGAAATGAGGAGCAGAAGCCTAAGTGGTTATGCAGTTGACTATTAATTTTATTTGATTGGTTTTTCGAGACAGGGTTTCTCTGTGTAACAATCCTGGCTGTCCTGTAATTTGCCCTGTAAATCAGGCTGGTCACAAAGTTCTGCCTCCCAGGGCTTGAATTAAAGCTGTGTACCACCATGGCCACCTGGCAAGTTGTTATGTTGTATTAAGAATGGAAATACTGCCAGGCGGTGGTGGCACACGCCTTTAATCCCAGCACTTGGAAGGCAGAGGCAGGTGGATTTCTGAGT
>NW_022196904.1:55574639-55578822 GCF_008632895.1 Mastomys coucha
AAAAAATGAATGGAAAAACTTTCTATTTATCTAAAGTCCTAGCACTTCCAAGAAAATATGAGATTGCTGTCAGGAATTTGCTCATAGATCTCTGTTGGCTGTCTAAACTGGAAAATAAACTTTTATTCCTCCCCACACTGAGAAACAAAAAAGACTATCGTTGGCTTTATTTTCATGTTTAAGCTCAATAATTTTTATGGCTCAATAAGAAAACAACTTAGGGGAATAAAACAATTCAGGACTTCTCCAAAAATACTTTGGCTACTAACTGAATGAAACCACAGGGACATATGATTGAAAGTAATAGCATTAAACCTGAGCAAGCAACCTTGCTGTGAAGCCAGGCCCAGACCTACCTAACCATATTCTCACGGCCAATTCAGCAGAGGGCACCCCTTTTCTTACTCTCTATAGGGGTTCTCTGCTTACACACTCTGTACCCTGCACTACTGCCCAGAGGATCCCAGGGTGGAATTATGACACACCTATCCAGAGGTGCCCTAATATCTGCACAGCCACAGGTGAAAACCAAAACTACATTTGATATGTTGTGCTCTAGGCAAGAGCTCATTTATAATTGCAAAGAGTATTGAAGGCAGAGTCTGAGACACCTGCTAACCCTCCTGATGCTCACTCATGGCACAAGTATGTTTTAGAGAAATTTTCAAAAGGATTTTTGTAAAAAAATGGTTTTACTAACCTAAGGTTCAAATTGTGTAAAATGAACCCATTCAAAGTATACGGTTTGGGTTTCTGTACAGTCATAAAATTGTGTAGGCATCATTACTTAATTCTATAGTTGTAGGACCCCATAAAGAAATTTATGCCGGCTAGCAGCCACCAGCAAGCCCCAAGACCCCAGTAACCACAAATCCATTTTCTGTAGCTAGGAATTTGCCAATTCTGAACTCATAATTGATGTATGTGTAGCTTTTGGGAACTGGCTTCTTTCATTCTGCATAATCCTTGCAAGGTTTATTCCCAGTGCCACATGTATCTGTACTTTCCTTTCACTCTGTCTTAGTCACTCTTCCAGTGCTGTGAGGAGACACCATGACCAAGATAACTCTTATAAAAGGAAGCACTTAACTGAGGACTAGCTTACAGTTCGAGAAGCTTAGTCCATTATCATCATGGTGGGGAGCAGGCATGGTGGGGGCTGCAGGCAGGCATGGTGCTGGAGAATTTTTTTTTTTTGGTTTTTCGAGACAGGGTTTCGCTGTGTAGCCCTGGCTGTCCTGGAACTCACTCTGTAGACCAGGCTGGCCTCAAACTCAGAAATCCGCCTGCCTCTGCCTCCCAAGTGCTGGGATTAAAGGCGTGCGCCACTACCGCCCAGCTTGGAGAAATATTTTGGAACCACATCCTGACCCATAGGCAAGGGGACAGGGACAGGCGTGGGCTTTTGAAACCTCAAAGCTCACTCCAAGGGACACACTTCCTCCCACAAGGCCACACACCTACTGCAACAGGCCACATTTCCCAATCCTTCTCAAATAGTGCCACTCCCTGATAACTAAGCATTCCAATATATCAGCCTATGGGGACCATTCTTATTCAAACAACCATACATTCTAAACATTATTTTGTTCGATATACCAAATTTTTTAGTCAACATGTGGCTTATTCCCATTTCTTTACTATCATGAAAGAGTTTGCTATGCATATTCATCTAAAACACATAAGGTTATATGCTTTCAGTTGTTGTATCTATGCACCACCCCAGGAGCATATACATTGCTAGGTCACACAACAACTGCCTTTTTTCTAAAAGCCTGCAAGCTATTTTCCACAGCAGCTCTATTCTTCATTCCTACTGGCACCCAGGAGACTTCCAATTCTTCCACTCTCTTGCCAACACTTGTGAGTGTTTGTCTCTTCAGTCAGAGCCATCCTAGTGGATGTGAAGTGGCATGTCACAGTGACACTTCACTGTGGAAGTCACTTCATTGTGACTTTGATGCCTGAGATATAGAGCATCTTTTCTAGTGTCTCTTAGCCATTCATATGTTTTCTCTGGTGTTATGATTCGGCTGTCCCCTAAATCCTTATCAAATATATGATCTGCAAATACCTTCTCCAACTACATGAGTTGTCTTCTCATTGTGTTGAGAGTATCATCAGAAGTTGTCCTTAGATGGATGAAATATAATTTATTGTTTCTATCATATCCAAGAAGGTATTCTTTAATCCAAGGTGAGGATGATTTATTCTTGTTTCCTCCTAAAGGTTATACACTTTTAGCTCTTAATTCAGGTCTATGACATGACTCACTTTGAGTTAATTTTTGTGTACGACGTGACATAAGGGTCTAACTGTATTCCTTTGCATGTGGTTAAACTCTCCTACCAACATTTGTTGAATTCCAAGTGATTTAAAAATAATATTTTAGATCTGAACATGGTGGTACATATCTTTAATCCCAGCACTTTGGAAGCTGAGGCAGGTGGATCTCTGAGATCATAGCCAGCCTGTTCTACTGTGTAAGTTTCAGGACTTGGCGGCTGTAAGTGCTTTTCTCTCCTAAGCAATCTTGCTGGCCCCAAGTGATTTTAATACATACTTCTAACTAAGAACCCACTAACCAGGCAGTAGTGGTGCACACCTTTAATCCCAGCACTTGGGAGGCAGAGAGGAGGCTGATGAACCTCTGTGAATTCAAGGCCAGCCTGGTCTACAGAGCAAGTTCTAGGAAAATTTTTTAATTATAAATAAAAATAAAATAGTCTACTAAATTCTAGTCTAATGTCTTTACTTTATTGATTTAAAAAAATGTAATACTAAGAGGGATTACCTTAAAACTACTTTGTATCTGGAGCTTAAAGAGTGACTGAAAGGAGGAGAAGATTTTGCTCTTATTTGGATTTCAAGCACTTCCTCATAGGTTGCTGAAGACTAACAGCAGCAAAGTACAGAGTGTAATTACAAGAAGTGACTGATTAAGTCACATATGGTGATTTAAAGCATGATTCACCGAAGAGCATCATTGTACAGAACGGGTTGAGTGAGGGAAGTGAGGCTCCCTGGACAGGATGCTGGGGGGAGCTCTAGGAGCTAGCCACCTGGTGTGGGGAAACCATAACTGAGAACAGAGCAGAGAGGGGGTGACAGGAGAGGAGGCCAAGGCACAGCTGCAGCAGAGCCACAGGCTCCTTGCACAACAGGCTGTAGACCAGAGCACTGGTGCTGGTCCTGGGGAGGCAAGCACAGAAATGTGGTCAGCTGCCTTGTGAATGATGCGTCACAGGAGGCGGCCCAGAAGTATGGAGGAGATTCCTGCAGTATCTCCTGATGAGCACCTAGGAGTTTTCAGTCCAGCCAGTTCTAAGAACTCCCCATCTAAACTGGTAAATGCGTTCTGAACTAGAAGAATGTTTGTTTGTTCTTTTAAATCTTTCTCTAGAATACCAAATGGGGGAAGACAGAGACAAGCTTTCCCTACAAACCTCCAGCCCCAGCACAGGTGGTCCACGTGCCCAGGCAGAAATACTCATTCATGTACCCCACCTAGTCCTGGTAAGAACCTATTCCAGTTTACGACCTGTCTCTATGCTAATGAAACCACATAAAGAGAGAAAACAGAGCATGTATGTATGCCCAGAACAATTCAGAGTGTGGACAGGGGCTGGTCTTCAGAAGTAAGAAAATGCAGAGGAGAATTAACCTCTGGACATCAGAGCACCTGACCCAGAATGCAGACAATATATCTGTTTAGCTTGCTACTAAACATGGTCTTGAGCTCCTGGCTTATGGTTTCTCATGCAGTAATGAAAGCATATCGTCTCATCAAACATTTTCTGACATGTGTTTTTCTTCCCCATGAAGAGGAAGGTCCTGTGGCAAGCAGACCTTCCAGCAATACGAGCAGTTTTACATTTTCTCTGTACCCAGATCACCTGTGTCTTCTTGCTTCTTGAGTGTGCACCCACTGTGCATAGGCAATACCTGTCTCAGTTTAGTAAGCAAGAGCTCAACAAGGTTGTAGGTCCCCAGGAAGTGGCAATTACTGAGACTCACTGGACTTTCTGACTGCCAGTGCTGTGTATCTCTGCTCTCTTGGGCTTCAGATTCCTGCACAGCACTGGGCCAATTCAGACAAAAATGAAGGTAGAGTAGGCTGCCGGGCAGTGGTGGCACACGCCTTTAATCCCAGCACTTGGGAGGCAGAGGCAGGCGGATTTCT
>NW_022196904.1:55578929-55586933 GCF_008632895.1 Mastomys coucha
AAAAAAAAGAAGGTAAAGGAGAAGGCCCTGGAAGCTGATCCCCAATGGTTTACTGTCCGTTCTATGGGGCTAGGATTGGTCAGATCTCTGTGTGTCTTCCTATTATGCCGCATTTCTCACTGGTTCACGGAGCCTGTGTTTCCTGTCCTATGTATTCTTTAGACTTTGGCATGTTTTCTTCTTGATCTTACTGGGTACCAAGGACTACATTTGTGTGCCATTTATTACTTTTTCATTGTTTTGCATTGAAAACAAACAAAAAAATGCTGTTTACAAATCTCCTTTCTACAATTAAAACAGAAGTGATTCAATACAAGGAAAACACTAAGCTAAATTCAAAAGGCTTAATCTTGCTTTTCCTTCTCCAAAAGTTGTACGCCAAAGGGGACCTCACACACTAAGATTTGGAAGTCAGGAAATCATGGTTACTTGTGTGCCCAGATCTCCAAATTTCACTTGAGTGGGAAATCTGCATGCGGGTTTTAAAGCATTTGTTGTTGTCTTTTGAGATCTCGGTTATGTTTCTGGCTAGTCTGAAACTCAGTATTCAGACCCGACAGGCCCTGAACTCAAGAGATCTGTCTGCCTCTGCCTCCCTAACGCTGGGATGAAGGACCTGTGCCAACCCATATAATTTACAAGTGGATTGTTAATGGGTAAGCCAGCTAAGAAGACTGGGAAACTATTCAAAGACAGGATCAAGGCCTGTCCCACCCTTGATTTGGCTATGCAGATCACCAATACTTAGGATAGGATAAGAATTACACTTTCCTGAGGACAGTGACTGCCAGAAAGATGCAGAAAATGTTAGCACAAAACACTGATTTAAAGCTGGAGGGCAGGAGAATGGAACAGGTGATTCATGTATACTTTGACATAAGCTCTGAGGCTTCTGCTACTACGTATTGTTGATGGTTTTACCTGCCTGGTCCACTGCATCCTCAACACACAATGTTCCCCATATTAGCTACTGCCATTTTTCCTATCTTCCGAGGAGAGTGGCCACAGTACAACGTCTAATATGTTAACTATGATCATGTTCAGAAGAAGTATGCTCTTTATTTGTAAAAGAATTGATTTAACAAACACTTCCTAAATGGAGGACTAAGGACTGTCCAAGTTAGGATTTTACTGCTATGCACAGACACCATGATCAAGGCAACTCTCATAAGGCCAACATTTAATTGGAGCTGGCTTACAGATTTAGAGGTTCGGTTCATTATCACCAAGGCAGGAGCATGGCAGCATCCAGGCAGGCATGGTGCAGGTGGAGCTGAGAGATCTACATCTTCATCTGAAGGCAACTAGAAGACTGGCAGCTAGAATGAGGGTGTCAAAGCCCACGCCCACAGTGACACCCTTCCTCCAACAAGGCCACATCTACTCCAACAAGGTCATACCTCTTAATAGTGCCACTCCCTGGGTCAAGTATATTCAAACCATCACAGGTGCCATGCACAAACAGGTAAAACACTGGAAAGTCTCTAGGCAGAAGAGCACTAATACACTGAGGCACCCCAGCAACAAGGAAGGTGAGGTGAGGGTGAGCAAAGATAGCCAAGCCTTGAGAGGCAAGCCCGGAGCCTAACATCGAGGCAAGCATGGAATGGGAAGTAGGCCTGACCTCCTTAGGAGCCTTAAGGGAAAGCAACCTCGGTAGAGGAAGAATCTGCACACAGAAGAGGCAAAGAAACAAGATGGGATGCTAAGCAGAAATATGCATGCACCCCATCTGATTCCGATCAGTTCACATCAGCAGGCTCTGCACCGGCAACCGAGGGCCACAAGCTCCTTAAGAGCAGCCTCCATTCCTGATTGGTAACAGGACAGAAATAAATCTGCAATTAACAATCTCAAAGGCATACTTTCATCATGGGCACTTAGGAGAGGGGAAACAGAGCTGATATAAACTTTGATGTAAATACAGCTTTAAGGGTTTTTTTTTTCTTTCTCCTTCTTTTAGTGATGTGACACCTTCTCCTTGACAGAAATAGCAGCATATTAATTCTCTGCTAAACCTTCTCTTGAAATGTGCGTTTACGTCTGGCATGACTTTATCCCCGTGTCACCTGGTCCTGCCCTCCACATCCCTGTTCCTCCTGGCAACACCCACCCAAATCTCAACACATTTTTTTTCCCTCACAAATTTAGCATTAGCTTAAGTCATTAACTATATTTAGAGAGTTCCTTCATCCCTTTCTGCAATAAAAAGAACAGCTACAGTAATGGGCGTGTTTCATTTAGGAGAAAAAGTGACCATTTTTGATCGGTATATTTGTGTGTGTGTGTGTGTGTCTGTGTGTGTGTGTGTGGACATGGCTCTGATAGAGGCAGGGTATGATGAAAACTCCACACTGGCCAAAAAGTAAGCAGGCAGCATTCTTCATTTTATTATGTGAGCTCCCCACACAGTCTGTTGTGTGGAATTCGTGTGGGATCTTATTTGCTGTATTACAAAAGCTGTCCTTCGTGTGTATTTATGCAGGGGAGGAAAAAGGGCCTCTTGTATAGAAGTCAAATGTCACTTCAGAAAACTTTACTCTGGAATGCCTGGAAAGCATCCCATGGTTTTCAGATCCCCTGAAAAATATAATTTGTTTTGCACAACAAGTTAACAGGAGCAAGGTGCATGGGATGGAAGCTAAAGCTGCTAGGACTGAGGAGAGCCAACGTTGCGTGAGGCAGGGCCCCAACCTGGGACAACGTGGAAGGGAGATAGCAAGAGGGATAAGGAGGTCACAGATGACAGAGAGCCACCAGCAGAGACTCTGGGCACTCAGAAAAAGGTGATGACAGTGGGCCTGAGCCTGGTAACATCTTTACAAGGCTCCAGTCCTGTCTATATATGGATGCCTCATGGCACCATGCTTCTAGCTGCTCCCAAGTTCTCTGAATTCATCTTCATGTGTTGACTTGAGGGACTCACTTAAGACAAATAAGGTGAATTATGTGTGGTTCGAAAGCAAAGAAGAAAGAAAGCAGTTGCTAACAGCTGGTGGACTATCCCCTCACCAGCAAAGTTCAACCATCAAAGCTGGATCCCAGGCCTCACCTGCTGTTTGTGGCCAACATAAGAACTTCATCATTTAACTCTAAAACCAAAAGACGACTTATGAGCAAAAAACCCAAATCGAAGAACCAAACTGTTCATGGTTCTGATAAGGTCAAGCTCACCATGATTGTGATATAACCAGAGGATATGAGGTAAGGCCATAAGATTATGTCCTTATCAAGAAAGGCCCAACTACAGACTGCTGAGGCTGGAAACAGCCCTGCCTTCCTTTCAGATGGAGCCTTCCCAGCTCCCACATGGCCTACACGGGTTCCGGTCAACGGAAAAATATTTCCTCCCCTTGCCTCTACGTGGGAGTTTTTCATAGCTTTCCATTCTTTTTCCACAGAATTGGGTGTGCATATTCCCTTGAAAATTGTCTCAGGATGTAAAAATTTTGTTTTAGAAAACACTTAGAAACCATCAGCTGAGAACTGCAGCCGCAGCTCCTTGTTATCTCTCTGTTGAAACATCAATTAGAAGCTGCCTCACTCTGACCAGCAGCTGGCCCAAACCTTAGGGTGAAAGAAGGAAACAGGGACTGAGGAGACCTCTTTCCCATCCTGGGCATGGCAGCTTTGTTTAAAGTCCACCGGTGAGCTCCAATTCTCATCCATGTCGGTGTAGCTCTGAGGGTCACGGAAATGTCACTGCCCCCTTAGGCCCCAAACAAGCAATGACAAGAAGGACAATATGCAATAAACATTTACAGACTTGCAGAAAAGGAAGGAAAAAAATAAATCAAGCGAAGGGACCATCAAGGCCACGCCCCTGGTACCCACCAGGTTCTCACTATTCAAGGCAGTGGAGCCTTTCAGTAAATCAAGCCAAGATTAAACTTCTTCAAGGTTCCTTTAAAACACTGGGTCTAGGAACATGAGAGATTTTGCTAACAAAGTTTACAACTTCTTTCCTGTTCTAACGCACGGGTATTAGAAGAATATGAAACCGGAGAAGAAATCAACAAGATTTATCAATGGATCACAACAAAGACTTGAAAATATGGAAGTGGATATATTACAAAGATAGACGGTAAATATACATTATTATAAAGCCGAGCCTTTTGAAAAATAAAAAGAGATTACTTGATAAATGTGTTTAATGCGACTGGGTAACTCTGAGAAAGATGAGGAAAGTTGGATTTCTATCTCCTTCTTTAAACCAAAATTAGTTTCAAACGGATCTTGTTTTTCCTACAGAAAATGAAGCCGGTAAAACGAAGCCGGAAGAGTAAGCAGGGAATACCTGAAGCATGCAGGAAACAATACCCTACTCCAGCCACAAACAAAAGAAATATTTGCAACACAGATTCCAAGAGCTGCCTTCCCTCCTGAGACCATGTGTGCTTTACTGTCTGTGGGAACCTTCTGGAGAGAGACTGGAAAATGCTCACAAGACACTGTTGCAGGGACCATCTGTGAGCTATAACATTTCTGGTGGATTTACCAGTGCTTATTAAAATGTAGAGAACATGTATTTCTGCAATCAGAGCAACAGAGAATTTACACCACGCTCCCTCCCACAAGCTGAGGTTCCACTTGAGGGTCAGGGCTGTCATTTACACTTGGATAAGGCTCCGCCCACATCCCCTATCCTCCCCCCTCCACTGAAAGCATCTCTGTTCTTTAGGACCAAACCCAGATCAAATGACCTCTTCACAGACATCACCGTGTCCTTAAGATGCCAACCTGCAGCATCCTGAAGGCTACATGTTTGCATCTTCTAGAGCCAGGCTTGAACCATTTTTTGAATTAAAGAACAGATGAATGAATGATGTGTAAATAAGATAAACTGCATCTCCTAAGTGAATGAATGAATGAGTGAAGGAGATAGACTAGCTCAGTTGGTCTCCTTAGTTGGTGAGTTGATCAGAGCCAGGGTTGACACTTTCCAAGTAGGTAAAAGGTTTTAAAAGAGCAGAAAGACATACAGCGTTTAAATCGTCTTCCAATGCACATAAGGTTAATCTTGTACGTGAAGATTATTTTTAAGTATGCAAAATTACATTACCTTACAGAACGCAGTATGAGTAACTGGTAATGAATCATGAATGTGGCGGGTTGGGTTAGATTTGATGAAACCAAAACCTCTTAAGCTCGGAAGCCTGGCTTGTTAAATAACAATGCTCCTGTAAACAGGCCTGTGAGATTTATTGTGCCCCTGGGAAAGTCTCTGGAATGAACACAGAAAATGCTTCTGTTGATTAGCCTTTTTAGCTCCAGGCCGAGTACTGACCTAAAAGGGAAAGCTCTGCCCTCCAGATTTTACATAATGTGCCCTTATCAATTCCTGTCAGGAGAGAGTCCCCCACAGGGCTGTCAGCTAGAGGAGGTGCCTCCTGCCTAAGCCAAGTGCCCTGTGTCTCCAGAGGCTTCCATGGAGCAGAGCCCATCACCCCTCAACCAGCTCCAAGACTGAAGAGTGGAGTTAAAGGAAGACAGGATGCAAAGAGGAGGATGAGAGAACTAATACAACCAACAAGATGATTAACGCATGCTCAGACAAAGAGCGGAAATGCTGTCCAAGTGTGCGTGATAACCAGTCCAAGGTCGGACAGGAACTGCGGCCAGGCCACAGCTTCTCTGGCCACCTCCTTGGGGCTGGCTCTGCAGCAAGAGGGATCATTTTTTCAGAGGCAAGCCCTGGATACCCAAACATATTTTTACTGGATAAAGGAGAGGAAAGGAAAGATACTCTTCTAAAGAGGACACAGAGCATCCATTTAGAGCCAGTAACAAGAAGCCTCTGTCAGCACTCCGGCCTCACTTACCCAACTTTTGGGATATTTCCCAAACAGTTCTAAAAAAGGTACTCAAAATAGGAAATAAGAACAAAGACAGAGAACTCAAACATCAGGAAAGTGACGGGAGAACTAGAACAGTCTAATAAATGTAGACAGCATTCTCAACCGTGAGAGAATGTGTTTTCTAGCTGGGATAGCACATCTCCATACTCGACTCTCCTCCCATCAATGGCCATCTTTCCCTGTGCTCCAGTGAACACCCTCTCCCTTAGATGCAACAAAAAAGTAGCTGCTAGACCTCTGAGCTTTACCCCCATAACATCTGGCACCTTTGTCCTGAGCATCCTTTGGTACACCTGCCTGGAGAGCTCTCCTTGTGAGCCACTGCGTGCTGGTCATATGGGAGACAGGCCCTAGGTGGTTCAGTCTCCCCAGCTGACACCTCAGCACATACATGAAAAAACTACCTTAGAACATCAACTGTGTATGTATAACATACATACAGTCCAGTCCCAGCACCATCAGGTCACAACCCCATGAGACACCCTGACTGAGAAACATCTGACTGAGGACCACTCAAAGACAGAATAGAAATAAGCTGCAAACCTTCCAATAACAAAATC
Source organism: Mastomys coucha (assembly GCF_008632895.1). Taxonomy (NCBI): domain Eukaryota; kingdom Metazoa; phylum Chordata; class Mammalia; order Rodentia; family Muridae; genus Mastomys; species Mastomys coucha. The sequence continues at coordinate 55,585,348 of NW_022196904.1, forward strand.
CATCACAGAAGGGTTGGCTGGTTAAACTGTGAGAAAGCATCCTAGAGAGTTTCTTGCTGTACAACACTGGGAAGGTGCCCCAGAAATGTTGATAATCTGACAAGGTCGTCTTAGGTCCAGTTACAGCTCAATTCTCTGAGAGAAAGCCTGTGGGGATGTGCCATTGTAGAGCTCCCAGCCATAGGAAGGCAGGCCAGGTGGTTGGCTTTGGTTGGCTGTGGGAGGGGCCCTGCAGGCAGGAAAGCACCAGAGGGCAGCCCACAGGGAGGCCCAGGTGTCTGTCCGCTGGATGATGGAGAGATAACAGGGCCTTTCCTATCCAAAACACTGTTCCCATCCAAAGCTCTGTTGTTTGTTATTGTTTCCTGCAAACTCTAGAATGATCTGGGGTCAGAGGGGTATTTTTTTACCGTGAGCGTAAATACAGATTTAACTGTGGGATCCTAGATTGTGTGGAGTCTTCCTTTGATACTTAACTCTCCCTAAGATTTAAAAGGCTTATTTTATTTCAGCCTTGAGCCTCAAATTCAGACTTCAAAATATAAAGCAAAGATGAAAGCCCAGACTAGAACAGAAAATGAAAATAAACAAAACACAGTTCAAAGATAGTACAAGGAAAACATAATTCAGATACTGGAGACAGCTGGTGCTCTGCTACAGTCCCTACAGGTGTCTCAGCCCAAGCATTCCCCAGGGATGCCTCAACCCTAGCACCGCCCCTTCCCCGCCCCAGGGATGTTCAGCCTGGCCCCAAGTCTCTGCCTTAGTAGCCCTCCCCTGCCATAGATATCTCAGCCCTAACTTCATCCAGAGGTGACTCTTTCCTAGCACACCCAAGAACATTGAGGACACTTAGCATCTCTGAGACTCAAAATCTTGAGAGATCTTGAAATCTGTTTCCTCTTTTCCTTCTCTCTTCCCCCTCTTCTCCACTCCTTCCTCCTTCCCTTTCTCCCTCCCCTCTCCCTCCTTTCTTCCTTTCCTCTACTGCACTTTTTTTTTTTTTTTTTGAGATGGGTTTCTCTTTATAGACTTGGATGTCCTGGAACTTGCTCTGTAGACCAGGCTGGCCTCAAACTCACAGAGGTCCGTCTGCCTCTGCCTCACAAGTGCTTGGGATTACAGGTGTGCACCACCACCACCCAGCCAACTGCATTCTTTGTTTGGACTTTCTTTTGGGATTTTTGAGATAAGGTCTCAAGGTGTAGCCCAGGCTGACCCTGAGTTTAAATTCCTCTGCTTCTTCTATGGTCTGGGATTATAAATATACACCACCACACCTAATTTACATTTATTAATCTGGAATTTTTAAAAAATGGCTCTGTGATCTTTGGGCAGTAGTGTATATGCTATGTGTGACTATAATCAAATATGAATCTTTTCCATCAAATACTATAAATTGTGTTTAGGACAAGGAATTAAAATCTTTTATTTCTCCTACCTTTAAAACTTTTATGCACAGCACTTGGGAGGCAGAGGCAGGTTGATTTCTGAGTTCGAGGCCAGCCTGGTCTACAGAGTGCGTTCCAGGACAGCCAAGACTACATAGAGAAACCCTGTCTCGAAAAACAGAAAAAAAAAAAAAA
>NW_022196904.1:55587041-55593178 GCF_008632895.1 Mastomys coucha
ACTCAGAAATCCACCTGCCTCTGCCTCCCAAGTGCTGGGATTAAAGGTGTGTGCCACCACTGCCCCGCACTGCTGCACTGTTTTAAGAATTTGAGGGCTGAGAACAGTAACCCTTGTCTCCTTGGAGCAGTGACTCCTTCCTCCTTCATTTCCTGTGTGACAATTCTTTTAAGACTAGCCAACTGTACAAGATGGTGGGCTCAGACCCTAACCAGTGAAGGAATGGCACAGCTAGCCCCTGAGTAAGAACGAAAACTAAACCTACGTCCTGTCTCTGTGTCAGCTCTTCCAAGCGGCCATGAGTTGGTCTAGCCTGAGTCTCAAAGTGCATCTCACTTGCCCACTTCATACAGCAAGCAAGGGCCTTCACCACAAGCTTTGCATTCACAAGATGCTCATGGGCCTCAAGCCGGATCTCAGAGATCCAAAGCAGCAATGCATGCTAGTCATTCCAGCAGAAAGCCATCTTTGGGATTCCACACCACGTTTGAAATCGGGCTCTCGGAACAAGGGGGAGTCGGAAGAGGAAAACTGCCCAGGAGCGTGTTCTGGGCTCAGCAGACATACACCTAGGGCTTGCTGTGGGGGAAGGGCAAGCTCTGCCCAAAAGAGCATCAGAGCTTAAGGAACATGGAGTAGCTCTAAGCATTTCTTTTGATGTCTAATTGGCAAATATGTTTCTTACTAAATAGCCCAACTCATTAAAGCATGCCACATATACTGAATGCTTGTGAGAAATCCTGTGTGTCTTTCAGGTTAAAAAAATTGGGGGCCAAAGGTTCTTTACAACAGTCCTTTCAGGCAACTCCTAACCCAGGTGCTGAACACATACTAGGAGAATCGACGGTCACCTTTGTTCCTAGGACCTGAGTGTGGAAGCCATATCTCTCAAGGGCACTGTTCCTTGTGATGATTGTGTTTCCTTTGTGAACAAAATGAGAGATGGCGTCAGCTATACCTTTAATCCCAGCATTCAAGAGGTAGAGGCAGGTGGATCTCTGAGTTCAAGGCCAGCCTGGTCTACAGATGGAGTTCCAGGGCTACACAGAGAAATCCTGTCTCCAAAACAAAACAAAACAAAACGACAAATAAAACCAAAAAAGAAAACATATGGATAGAAAGAAAAACCATTCCCTTCTCCTTCACGTCTTGTGTCCCCAAACGCGCCTTCCTCATGAAGTTCCTCTGTTCCGGATAAGACAATATTTACTCCATGTTCTTTGGATGGTGGCAACTACCACAATAAATAATGCTAAAAGAAGTGTGGTCACACTAAAAAGACAGGGTCTGAGCCAGGCAACATGAGAGTTAAGCCATGGCTTCTTTCCTTTTCCTTCTTTCTTTCTTCCTTCCTTCCTTCCTTCCTTTCTTTCTTTCTTTCTCTTTTCACTGTTTCTTTCCTCCCTCCTTCCTTCCCTCCTTCCTTTCTTTCTCTCTTTGTTTCCTCCCTCCCTCCTTCCTTTCTTTTTCTTTCTTTCCTTCCTTTCTTCCTTCCTTCCTTCCTCCCCCTCTCTCTTTCTTTTTTTCTTTCTTTCTTCCTGAGGCATTGGGGATAGAAGGGACACCAGAGTGACAGTGAGGGGTTGGGTGAGGGACAGTCTGCACCTCACAACACAGTCCCTGCTGTGGACTGTCAGTCAGTCACCAGGATTACAGGAACTCGGTCCCCACAGCAGAGAGGGGGAGGGGTGGGGACGGCAAAAGCAGCATATTGCTGTTTCAGGATGTGATTGAGACTGGCATCATCGACCACGTGACCAGCCTCCCCAGCGCAGGAGTCAGAGACAATGCCCTGGGTTGAAAGAGGAAGCCACCCATTGTGAACTAGAAGAAACCTCAGCAAGTTGTTTGTGTTCTGTGTTCTGTGAGCTGACAACGTTGTCCTGCAGTGAGCACAGTGGCTTAGTCCATTCAGATGAAGTTTGGGTAAAAGTGAGTGGCCAAAACTGGATTTTAAATAAAGCTAATTTATTTTACTTTCGGTTCTCAGCTTGATTGTAAGCTTTTAAGACAAAAATGTTTAATCTCCCCCTCCCCCCATCAAACAGAAAGTGGCTTTTAAGCAGAACTTAACTAGTGGCTGTATCACTCTTACTTTTCTTTTTTTAATTTTTAAAATTGTGTATGTATGGATGTTTTGCTTGCCTGTCTGTCTATGGACCACACTTGTGTAAGGCTGGTCTCCCAGACAATTGTGAGCTTTCCTTTGTGTGCTGGGAATTGAACCCAGGTTCTCTTTAAGAGAACAGCCAGTGCTCTGAACAGCTGAATCATCTCTCTAGCCCACTGTATCAGTCTCCATCTATGGATATCAGTCATGCTTCCAATGAAAATAAGCAAATGTCAAGCTGAAAGGATTGCTAATTAAACCTGAATCAAAATTTACATACATAAATTTACATACGTAAAGAAAGCAAAGTCACTGGGGTAAATACAGAGGAACTAGAAGAAGCAATAATACCAATGGACCCGACCTTTTAAAGGTGCTGGGTTTTTATTCTCCTTGGAGAGTAACATGGAGTAAGTGAAAGCTGGCTGATGAAAGGGTGAAACTTATTACTGGGGAGGATTTTTAATCTTAAATGTAGCACCAGTCTTATCTTAAGTGCAGGCCTACACCCAGCAGTTCCTGTAAGGAATGCTAAACCCAAGTCTGGCTACTCACAGGGACTCTTAGCAAAACCTTCCACTCCTGTCCCTTAAGTGTAGCCCTGACAAGCACCAGAACCATCCACAGACTTTGGCAAGCCTTTGGTTGACTTTCTAGCCAAAGCCCAGGAGTCTTTTGCCTGTTGTCCTGTTTGGTTGTTGGATGCTGGTGATCAAACCTGTGGCCTAACACATGGTAGGCCAGACTTCTACCAATGAGCTACATTCCCTCCCCACTAAGAGCCTTTGAAAACACGATTTTGATTTTGTTGTTGTTGTTTTGTTTGTTTGTTTGTTTTCTGAGACAATGCTTGTCTGGCCTACAACTCGCTCTGTAGACCAGGCTGGCCTCCAACTCACAGAGATTCACCTATCTCTGCCTCCAGAGTGCTGGGATTTGAGGTGTGTGCCACCACTGCCGAGCTCTTGACCTTGTTTTTGTGTTATCTGTTAGATTTTCTCTTACTAAAGGACTCTGCTGTCACTGAGAGCTAAGGTCAGCTCGATGTGGTTTCTGCCTGCTGCAGTAAATCAGCTGGGCAAGCTTTGGGAAGTAACTGCCCTCGGGATGACATGCTCAAGTCCACGAATTCTCCCCCAAGTCCAGGACGTGATGTGGCTCTCTTTCTAATATTAGAAGGGAAATGTCATCATTTTCCCTGTAAGATGGCATCTCCAAGAACCCGAAATAGCTGTTCAGTCAAAACTCTGTATGTCAAACACAAGAAAACCAGGAGTACGCTGGGCAGTGGTGGCGCACGCCTTTAATCCCAGCACTTGGGAGGCGGAGGCAGGTGGATTTCTGAGTCTGAGGCCATCCTGGTCTACAGAGTGAGTTCCAGGACAGCCAGGGCTACACAGAGAAACCCTGTCTTGAAAAACCAAAAAAACAAAACAAAAACAAAAACAAAAACAAAACAGGAGTGCTAGCAGTGATCCAGGAAGCTCCAATGGGCAGTGTTGTCACATAGAATGAAAGATGAGTCTGTCTGTTCTCCTGGCTCACAGTACTCACTTTTTCCTTTCAGAGTTACTTATGTGTATGAGTTTGCTTTACCTGCGTATATGTCTATGTATCATGTGCATGCTTGGTGGCCATAGTGGTCAGAAGAAGGCCTTGGATCTCTTAGAATGAGAGTTACAGAACATTGTGAGCCACCATGTGGGTGCTGGGACTGAACCTGGATCTGGAAGATTATTTAAGAAGCAAATCCATTGACTTTGTGTTTGAGACGGGATCTTAACTATGTTGCTGTAGCTGGCTTGAAACTAGGCTCAAATGATCCTTCTGCTACACCTGAGTAGCTGGGACCACAAGCATATACTATTTTTCAAGAAAGATTAAATGGTAATCCACTCTATGCACCGGCAGACAGGCCAGTTGGCCTGTTCTCAACCTTGCAGACTCTTTGACTCAGAGCTCCCAAATCTCTCCACCCAGCTTGCTAAGTTCCTATGGTGGGCCATGGCCACCCATGCCCCATGCTTCCAATCTATCACTCCCGGCCATATACCGACACATGCATACTCGGAATCAAGACTAAAATCTCCTGAAGAACTCAGATGTATCTGTGAAGTCCCATTTTAAAAGCCTGCTCCCAGTGACTAGCTGAGTGCAATCTAAATTGTCTTACTGTCTGTGGCTAGCTAGTCTTGACCCTTTCCCCACACCCATTAATGGAGGCCTGGGAAGAAGCTGGAAGGTTCACAAACAACTCTTTAACATCTAGAAGTCAGATTGCTCTGACAGAACCTTGTTTTAGAAAAAGCAGGCTGTAGTCCTCAGAATAGAAAGCCACAGAAGGAAATGAAGGAAGTCTCTGCAAGTATTCTCTGAAAGGTGCTCCTGCAGTTCAGCATTCCACGGAGCTGTATAATTTCCAATCAAGCATGTAAACAGCTGACATGAAAAATGACTTCCCTTGTATATACATCTGCTCCACACTTGCTTGTGTAATGCTGCCGTTCTGCCCCAACCAACAGGAAGCTGGCCTCACGGAATACCGTGGGAGTTCATGCCTGTGTGGTGGGCCTGGTTGAAGGCCCATGGCTGGGAAGGGCACAGGCACTAGGGGTGAACTTAAGATATAACTCGCTCTCACTTTCATGCCCATGCCTCTTCTAGGTCCCCTCATCCTGATTCACATACTAGCAGTTAGAACAGGACACCATTTCAGTGGTCAAGAAACAGCTAAGGAGGGCTTGCAGCTGAGGAGGGCCCTCCACAGTCTCTATTCATCTGACCTGCTGGCTGTTGGTAATGCCAGGCCTTAGAGCTTTTTCCCTCTTCATCCCTTTCCTGTATTCCATGAGGCTCATCCCCAGAGCCTCCCAGTACCTTGAGAGTGCCATTCACCTTTCTTCCTCCTCCTCCTCCTCCTCCTCCTCCTCCTCCTCCTTCTCCTTCTTCTTTTTCTTCTTCTTTTTTTCTTTTTGGTTTTTCGAGACAGGGTTTCTCTGTATAGCCCTGGCTGTCCTGGAACTCACTCTGTAGCCTAGGCTGGCCTCAAACTCAGAAATCTGCCTGTCTTTGCCTCCCAAGTTCTGGAATTTAAAGGCATGAGCCACCACCACCTAGCTTAGGTCTGTTTTCTAAAGCTATACCCATGACCAGTGCAACACTGTCAGGGGCTACGTTTACAGTGGTTTCAAACTACACCTGGGTTTTCTAGGTAGCATCCACTCATCTGTTCCAGCAACAGCAAGCGTGAGGTCAGTTGTGTCCACCAGTCACAGGGACAGGGCTCTGACATCCAGCTCCTTCTTCTGGCATGTTGTTCAGACCGATTTATAGTACTAAATGAATAGATCATCAGAAGTGCAACGAAGAATGCTTTTACTGTGTTAGCCTTTCGGAGTCACTTTTAAAAAGTAAAAACTGAAACCCAATTAATTTTTCAACAGCCAGGCATGGCAGCATAAGCCTGCAATTCCATAATTTGGGAGACTAAAGCAGAAGGCCCGTTGTGAGTTCAAAGCCAGTTGGCTTACCTAGTATATTGGTTTCTTTTCTGTGGCCTTGACAAAAAGCAACCTAGGGGAGAAAGGCTTTCCTGCATTTAACAGTTTCAGAGGGCTATGGCAAGCAGGAGCATGAAACTGGCTGATCAAGTCACAAACTCACAGGAGGCAGAGAGAAAAAGAAAACAGGGCCGGGGTGTCAAAATTCAAAACCTACCCTCAACAATGAATTTCCTGTAACAAAGCTTACCCATCGAAGGTTTTACAACTTCAGAAACAGCACCCAGCAGCTGGGCACCAAGTGTTCAAACACAGGAGCCTGTGGGAGACATTTTACTAAAAACCGTAACACAGAGAGCCAGTCAGGGAACTTCATAGCAAGACGCTGTCTCAAGGACCTACACAGCAGCAATAAAACTATCAACTCTCGCTGGGTGGCGGTGGCTGGTGGTGGCGCATGCCTTTAATCCCAGCACTTAGAAGGCAGAGACAGGCGAATTTCTGAGTTTGAGGCCAGCCTGGTCTAC
>NW_022196904.1:55593188-55604040 GCF_008632895.1 Mastomys coucha
TCTCTTGGAGCTGGCTCAGTGATAAAGTATATATCTCCCTGGAACCAAGCTCCAACCCAAACTTATTTCTTTTTTTTTTTTTAAATTAATTTAATTTTATTTTATGTACATTTGTGTTTTCTCTACATGTGTGAGGTGGTCAGAGCTCCTGAAACAGGGGTTACAGAGAGCCATGAGCTGCCATGTGGTTGCTGGGAATTGAACCTGTGTCCTCTGGAAGAGCAGTCAATGCACTTAACCACTGAGCCATCTCTGCAGTCTCCTGAACTTGTCTCTTAGTAGTATGAAGTTAATGTCAAAAATCACAAAAGTGTTGTAACTTAATTTTTGTTGTTTGTTTTTTGTCATGTCTTCAATATTTTTGATATAATGTATTTTAACAATCCAACTATTTCATTGTGCATATTCATTAAAACTATAAGAATAAACATTCTTGTTCATAGTATGGTACCTCCTCCTCTTCCATCCCCTCTTCCTCCCAACTTTACCAAAGTACAACTAATACACAAAGAACTGCTCATACGCAGTACGCAGTTTGGTAAGTCCACATAGAAATAGCCCCGTCTCGTCCTTGCAACCCTGGTATTATGTGCATCTGGCACCTTCTCACCAAAAGTCCCTGAAGAGCTCCTTTGGCTTTGCAGTTTTGCTTTTGTGGTAAGTACAATTAACCTCAGATCTACCCTCTCAGGTTTTTGAAGAGCACGACATTGTACTGTTAGTGTAAGCACTATGCTTTTCTGCAGACCTCCCCAATGTACCCATCTCACACGGCTGAAACCTTACACCCAGGGAAGAACAGCTCTCCTCTCACCAGCCACCAGCGGCAGCCGCAGCAGCACTCCAGCTTCTGGCACACACTACTGTATCATCTTTGCTTCTGTGAGTCTGGTTAACAGAGATGCCTCTCAGGAGCAGAACGGCATGGCGTTTATCTCCCTGTGTCTAACTTACTTCATCAAGCATAATGCCTCCAGTTTCATCTATGTGACAAATAGCAAATTTCCTCTTTTTTTTTTTTATTAAAGCAGAAGGATATTTCATTGTACAGACTCCACTTATTCATCTTTCCATTTGTTAACAGACACTTCGGTTGATGCTATATCTCGCACATCAGGAGTAATGCTGCAATGAACACAGGATCTCTTTAAGACGTTGAACTCGCTGAATCCCATTGGTGGGATTGCTGAACCATGTGGCAGCAGTTTAATTTTCTAAAGGAATTTCCTACTGTTTTCCCAAAGTCCTGTACCACTTGACAGTCCCCCCACACAAGGTACATGAGTTCCAATTTCTCCACATCTTCACTAACATCTGTAATCCTAAAACACAAAGCCAGGCAGTCCATCCTGGCACATGGTCCTACTCCACTGTGGGACTGATCTGAAAAATGTTCAAATTGTCATAAAGGTGCTGAATATTCTGAGTATTGTTCATCTGCCTTTTGGTTCTTGCATAACTACTTGAGAGAAATGCTTGTTAAGTCTTTTGCTGGGATCTAATCAGGTTGTAACCAGGTAGCCCTGGCTATTCTGGAACTCTATCTGCAGACCAGGCTTGCCTTATCTTTACAGAGATCTGCCTGTCTGTGCCTCCTAAGTGCGGGGATTAAAGGCTTGTACTACCCCTCCTGACTTTGTTTTTTGGGGGGCGGGGCATGGTGCTGGGCTCAAATGTAGGGATCACACATGCTAGGCAAACACCCTCTTCTGACTGGCAGCCCCAGCTGCAGGTGACTTACATCTTTTTGCTCTTGAGTTGATAGGAGTTGTAGCTCTCTGGATGTAGGGAGTTAACCTCATTAGATACCTAGCTTGCCAACCTGTTCTCCCATGGTGTAAGCTGACCTCGGACTCTACTCATAATTTCCATTGCTGATTGGCTACATCCTTTGGAGAGAGTTAAGTCAGAGCCTCATTTCTTTAGTTCACATCCTATCAATCTCGTGGTCTGACTTACTCTTTATGTCTGTCTTCCTTGTCTGTTAGTCTCAGATAATGCTAACCAGAAGAGACAATATAATGTCTGATGCATAAAGTTCTAGTTTCTTTGAAAAGTTAGTTATGTCAAATGGTGTTTTGTTGGAGCACACAGCTGAAAGGATGTCTTGCTAAAGCAGACACATGCAAGAATGTTTTTCTGAAGCAGACAAAGGTGAAAGGATGTTTTGATATAGCAAACACGTGAAAGGACCATGCTGAAGGAATATAAATATGACCACAGAGACACTGGGGAAAGAGCATTGGGCATTGGTTTGGTTTGCTCCACCTCCCTATTCTTTGCTAAGACAGGCCTGTATTGGTTTGCCTTACATAGATAACATTGTTGAGCTCAGCTTGTGGTAATGACAACATTAAGAGAAACTCACCCAGAGGTTCCTGCAGCAGCTTGCCACTTCAGCAGCCTCTCCTCATGCAGGTTGGTGAGCCTGGTGGTTCCTTCAGGATTGAACTCCAGCTGCTGGCTTGTGCCTGGTGTCTGCCTGCCTAGAGGACTGGTCTGCAGCTGCTGAATGGTCTTTGGTGTTTGCTATGGGGCTGAACTGCTGGCAAAGAAGATCAAACTCACTCCCACAGAAGAATTGCTGAGCAGGTCCACTTCCCCCAGATCCTAATAACTTTTCTTTTCCACTACCTCTGCTGGGTGTTGGGCTAGAGGAAATATATGAACCCTTATTAAAGTGGGTTGGAAAAAATGTATGCCTACAAATAAATGTCCATGAAAATTTTACCCATGGTAGGCTCCTCTCTCAGAAGCAAAGGATAGAAGGATAGGGTGAAGAACTCTGGGATCGGGGACTAGGAGGGAGTAGCATTTGGAATGTAAATTAAAAAAATAGAAAAAATTTTTACCCAAGGGCTAAGGATGTGTCTCAGCGGCAACATGCTTGCTGAGCACGTATGAGGTCCTGGCTCAGTCCCCAGAACTGCACACACACACAAACAACAACAAAACTATGCAAATAATGTTTTTATTCTCTTCTCCCAATGGATTCAGAATTGGTCCAGGGAACAGATGAACGCTGTTGAGAAAGCTTTATGGATATTTATCAGTATTTCTTAGATACTCAGGGAAATGATTTTCCAAGATGTTTCTAAACAATACAACGATGTAGTTTTAGCAGCCATCTGTTTCCTAACACTGTATACTTACAGGTCCTGAAATATTTTCTATGCTAGGGCAGCTAGGCATTCAGGGTGTTGATTTGCACACACAAAGTCCCATAGTGGTAGCTGGTGTTCATACTTCATTTCCTTGATAATGACTGAACTCTGCTTGTGAGGCTGGCACCGAGACTTGAAATGTTTATTTCTGTGACACCTTCTGACATCAAACCCTGGACAACTCCGCACACAACTTCTAATGGATGCTTTAATGTGCCGGATGCTCAATGACATCCCCCACTCATCCACATCCAGGCTAGCCCTAAATTCCCCCAAGAGTCCCAGAGAGCCTTTTGTTTGTAGCTATTTCAACAGGGACATGTCAGTGTTTCCACCAAGTGCCTTTTGTGGGTGTTTTGGAAAAGAGGGAAGAGATGCCAACAGACCCCAAGTTCCCCCCAAAGCACACTTTAAGTGTGCAACAGGTCTCCTGCCCTCACTGTCCTTCTTCACCAACCAAGGACGTCCGCCTCAGCTGGAGACTTCAGAGGCATTAATAAACTTTCTAAAAAACGATCTTGTGACTTTCATCCTAGATGGCTCCACAAACAAATCATTCGATAGATTGTGGAAAATGGGCCATGAGATGACCAGCAGGCACATGTTAGGATAGTTGTACAGGAGGCACGTACAACAGGGAACAGGACCAGAATTCAATTTGTCGCTTGGGATAAGTAAAAAAATTTCTAATTGGTAAAAGTGGCTGGATTAAAGGTTCTGGGCACAATGAAGAGTAACTATGCTCACCTCGTGCCTTGAGAGCCCCTTGCCAATGACGCTCCCTAAGTTAGGAAGCTGAGCACACTATGCGTTCCTCAGTGAAGCTCCCTGGGACTTCTAAAGCCTGTGATAGCTTCTGGCTCTAATGTCACTGGTACCTTCCCCCAAATGATGAGCATTTTGATCCAGCTACTTCCAGGACTTGCTCCAACATCAAGGAAACACTTTGAGAAGGGTGACTTGAAGAGATGGTCTATTTCCCAGAAAGAAAAATGCCACCAAGCATTCAAGATCATTGTTCCTGATAGAAAAAGACGTCACAGATTTATCACAGTTTATTTAGTATATTGGTGGTTTTGTTTGTTTAAGACGGTCTCATTCCATAGCTCCTGATGTTTGTGAACTCACAGCAACCCGACTTCAGACTCCCAAGCGTTAGGCTTGCTGGAAATATCCATTACCCCTGGCCCAGATGGACTTTTACCAAGCTGCCCACACTAAAGAGACTTCTGGTTCATCTCATGCCATCTGATGCCCCAGAAAACCTGTCTGCTCTGTCCAACTACTGTTGAGGGATTTTACTTGGCATTAAAGGCCTCTTCCATCCATCTACACGCAAAGCCTGCTTTGGGACTTAACTTCCTTGAGGCTGGGTCTGTTTTCTTAAGCTTAAGGAGTTTGCAATTGAGGATCTCAGGGAAAAGCTTGAGGACCTTGTATAAAATGCTCAAGAATGTCGGGAATGCAGAGAGTTCACTCTTGACTCAGAGGTGAACGAACCATCCTGGCTTTTGTGCCTTGCCTGGGAAGCTGACTTGCAGAACCTAGGAGCAGGCCCCACCCATGGATGCAGCAGAGAAGTACTGTTCAGTTCCCTTCCTCCTTTTCATCCTAAGATCTTTTATTCTGTCAAAACCTTTGAGTAAAAAAGACCAAATGAAAAAGGAGAAACTGTGTTGTAATCAGAGTCTCCCTTTCTAATTCGGGCCATAATCATCAGGATAGAGCTCCTTTGTAATTAAAACAAAGCAAAGAAACTCTGTAGTGGTAAAAGGAATTGATGACCTGATACCAACTTTATAAACCTTTCAGAGTTTGCGGATTTATATTATTAATCAAATATTTACAGCTCAGGCTTATGAAGGGAAAACATTTTTACATGAAGCTTCCCATGCTTCTGTGCTAAGTTGTAGTGTCACCACAGCTGTGGCACTCCCCTATGACACCATTAGTAAAGTGAACATGATCAGAGTTAGGAAACTTTTCAAAGGGTGTCAGGTGAATTCAATTATAGAGAAGTCGCCCTCAAAACAAGGCTATTCTACTGACTGTTCACAAGGAGAACTTGGGCTGGGGGCATGACTAAGAGACACAGTTTGAATCAGATGGCAATTTAAAACTCCGCGGGTGCTGTTGCACCAATGTGAACAGCAGCTGCACAGGTGTCATGCCGATGCTCACAGCTCAAGGTGCTACAGGGTCACTGCACAGATTGGTATTTCCTTTAAAAGCCACCATGCCATTAATCAATCCCAGTCACTAGGCTGTAATTATTTTAGGACTTGTGCGATGACTCAGTGGATCAATGCGCTTGCTGCCAAGCCATAATTCCCAGGACCCAAGTGGTAGAAGGATCATCCTAAAGGAAGTTGGCCTTTGACCTCTTTGGCACGCTCTCTCTCTCTTTCTCTCTTTCTCTCTCTCATACACACACTAAAGTAAGTATAATTAAGAAAAAATAATTATTTTAATGGCCAGAGTCTTACTTAGTTCAGGTTCCTAGCAAGTACGAAGCCCCTGGTTCAACCCCACATCCTCTTACCCCACACATGACCAAGCCTGCAAAGGTTCTGAATGCAGTCGCCAGCACTCATGTCACGCAGCTCACAAACACCTTATAATCCCAGCTCTAGAGGATCTGATGCCTTCTTCTAGCCTCTGTGGGCACTCTGACGCATACATACACATGAATGAAAAATAAAATCTTCAGGGCTAGAGAGATGGCTCAGTGGTCAAGAGCACTGGTTACTCTTCCAGAGGACCTGGTTCAATTCTCAGCACTCACAGAGTGGCTCACAAGCACCTATAACTTCAGTTATAGATGGGATCCACCACCCTGTTCTGGCCTCCAGAAGTGCCAGGCACACACGTGGTACATGGACATATACACAGGCAAAACACCCATACATATAACAATAGAATAAAAATGAAAAATAACAAAATAACCAAACTAGTAATAGGGAAACGGTGGGCAGAGGAGGGGGGAGCAGGAGGAATAAAAATTCAAGGCCATCCCTGGCTACTTGGCAAGTTATAAAGGCTGAGCCTGGGCTATGTGAGACCCTGTCTAAAAAAAATTTTTTTTCAGGCCAGGTGACACACTTATACTTCCAGCATGGTTAGTTGGGGTCCTGCTTAGATTACACAACTGCCTTTAATGTCTTTAAAGATAAAAGTTAACCCAGCACTCGTAAGGCTGAGATAGGCAGATTTCTAGAGTTCGAGTCCAGCCTGGTCTACAGAGTGGGTTCCAAGACAGCCAGGGCTACACAGAAAAATCCTGTCTCAAAAAAACAAAAAACAAAAAACAAAAAACAAAGTCTCAAAAAAAAAAAACAAAAATAAAAACAAACAAACAAACAAAAAGTTAAATTATTTTTCAAGAAATTTGATCTGCTCTGCTATAAAAAGAGGAAAGACAAGTGAACAAGGCATAAGATATATTTAGATGATTTAATCTACAATTTGGCACAGGAAGCTGTCTGATATATAATTTATGACTAGGTAAACCAGGCATCCCTAGCACATTCCTGTCATTTTAGACTTAGGAGGCTGAGACAGGAGGAGCATCAAGGATTCAAGGCCAGTGTAGATTATAGTGAGGCTTCATCTCTCACACCAACAAAAGTGGGTGAAACCAAGATGCTGTAGGTCAAAATACTAATTACTCCTGGGCACGCTGCTTCATGCCTTTAATCCCAGCACTTTGGAGGCAGAGGCAGGAGGATTTCTGAGTTTGAGGCCAGCCTAGTCTACAGAGTGAGTTCCAGGACAGCCAGGGCTACACAGAGAAAAAAAAAAAAAAAAAAAAAAAAAAAAAAGAACACACAAGTAAAAGATTAGAACTTCTCAACAATACATAGAAGGACTATTGCACTAATGCTCTGAAGCCTTTATATTCTTACTGTTAAGGGGTGAGGGGAGGGGAGAAAATCCCAAGATACTAAATTTCATACTCAGTAAGAAGTACAGCTTTATTTACATCCATATACATAACCATTGCCTATTTCATGCATTATTTCTCACTTAAATTTGTATTTTTTTTCTTAATTTTATTTTTTGACACAAAGTCCTGTGTCTGGGCTTGAATATACTATGTGGCTAGAGGAGTTGTTGAACTCCCAATGTTTTTCAGTCTTTTTGCATTTACCTCCCTAGTGCTAGGGTTAGAGCTGTGTGCCACCCTACTTTACTATCAAGAGGGGCATCAAGTTGGGCACGGTGGCACACACATTTAAACTTTGTGAGTTCAAGGTCAGCCTGCTGTACTAGAGAGTTCCAGGACAGCCAGACCTATATAATAGATAGACCTTGTCTTTGGGGAGGGGGGACAAGGGAGGGAGAGATGGAAGGAGATCAATATTAATACTAACAGGTGGAAACCAAATGGATGGAGAGGAAATACTTCACATTAGCATTATATGTAACAAGCAGAATATTCAAGAAAAAAGGCCACAGTGTACAAGTGACCCACAAAGGGAGAGAAGGTCACTAATTTAAGCATGGGTATGATACTTGTGGCCAGTGCTTTGTGAACATATGCCTTAGTGGGAGCCCTATGAACACCCATCGATGCTGAGTATCTGTCTTTCCATCTCACTAGCTCACTCCATCCTCAGATGTGTTTGTTTCTTAACAGACAGCTTCAATTCCTATCATGATTCAAGTGTCCCTGGTCCTATGCATTGTCTGGGGAAGGAAGAACCAGGAGATTTTGGTGGGCCTCCTGCTGGAACTCTGATTATGCCTATAAGGGTTGGTGAGGCAGGCAGGAGAGAAGCATGAAATCTTCTGGGCTCCTCTCTTTGTTAACATGGTCAGCCACTACTCTCTCCTTCCTTGAGCACTTGGAGATGGAGGGCGGGCTCCCACAGCAGGCTGAGAGTCTGGGAGAATCAGGTCCAACATCTCCTTTTTTTCTAGGCTTATAGTGCCCCACAGCTGGTGGGGGCAGGAATATATCTGGACCTCCTCCCCTCCCTTTCCAACATGTGATGAACCTTGGGGAGAAAAAGTATGCACTGGGTGGTGGCTGCCAAGCCCACACTTAATAAGAACCCCTTGTAGATGTACAGCCAACCAGCGCTCTCGTAAATACCAAAGTGGGCTATGCTCTGCAAGTAAACTGGCTCTCCATTACACAGAGCTGCCTGCCAACCAAATGGGTAATCAGTATGAGGACAGCTATGTTGATGAATGTGCAAATAGGGTTGCCTACCTGACTGCCTGAGGGCCTCAGTTAACCAAGCCTGGAGCCCCAGCATCACATACCCTCCAGGTTTCCTGTACTAAGGCTACTTGTTACCACAATCCCAGTTTCCTTTTCTTCATTTCTTCCTCTCACACAGCCTGCCAGCTCCAGGTAGAGCATTGCAGATGCAGAGCCTGATACCCCAAGTTTCTGCTGGCTTCTCATACTTTCTGGGCCAGATGACTCTACTGTACCAGTTTGTTGCCCACTGTGACTCATTTGCTTAGCTCCTGCTCTGCTATACTCTAACTGCTCTCAAATCCTTCTAGTCATTTCTGTAGGCAGTGCTAGTGATGAGGATATGAGGGCAGCCCCCCAGACAACAGGGTATCCCTCAGCATGAGATCCAAAAGGAAAAACCCTACCCGTTTGTGCGTTGACCCTAAATGGAGATTTAAAACAAAAATCAAACTCATTCATATGATCGGGCCTCTTTTTCTCAATGTAGCAGCCTAATGGGTTTTTGGTTTCTCTTTCTCTTCCTCCTCCTCTTTAAAGAACTTCAAAGGAGAGTGGCTTTATTCTAGTAGTGTCCCAGTAGTGGGAGGAGAGAGAGGGAGAGAGAGAGAGAGAGAGAGAGAGAGGGGGGGGGAGGGAGAAAGAGAGCGAGAGCGAGAGCGAGAGAGAGAGAGAGAGAGAGAGAGAGAGAGAGAGAGAGAGAGAGAGAGAGAGAGAGAAACACTGAGAACAGAATGTGAATGTTAGCAGTATTGAAATTTAGAAGGTAAACTGGGAATTTAAACAAGTGTTTCTGATTCTCCTGTGACTACACTCAAGACTCCCCCACGGATACCCAGGTTGGATTGATGGGAAAGTGCTAAGTCATCAGCTCTCCTCTTGGATGAGAGATAGATAAGAAGGATGAGTCTCAACACATCACAGATCCTCGGGATCAAGAATTGGATTGCCCGGGCTGGTGAGATGGCTCAGTGGGTAAGAGCACCGACTGCTCTTCGGAAGGTCGTGAGTTCAAATCACAGCAACCACATGGTGGCTCACAACCACCCATAATGAAATCTGAATCCCTCTTCTGGTGTATCTGAAGACAGCTACAGTGTATTCATTTATAATAATAATAAATAAATCTTTAAAAAAAAAAAAAGAATTGGATTGCCCGAGAATTTAAAAAAAAAAAAAAAAAGGTAGTATTTATTCTACATTCTGAGTATACATGCAATGTAAGCAGTCCTGCTACCCGCACCCTTTCCTGCTCCCATGACAGACTGTCTCTCCGCTCTTGGCAGTGGGCTTTAGCACAGTAATGATGAGACCACAAAGGAGGTAGGAACCAAGGGAAATAGCCCCAAGTGCCTTTTCATGACTCTGCCAGCATAGGGGTAATGCCATGGAGAGAGAGATGGGAGGGTGGAACCCAGCTTGTGGGCTACACAGGTGTTGGAGTCTCCTATCAGTCACTCTTCTGCCTTCAGCATTTTTAAGGGAACTACCTGGATCCCTCGGGACAAATAAAGTCCACACCCATTTTCCCACCATGGACTATCAACGATGCATGGAGAAGCTAGGAAGGGTCTCTGAGGATCCATTCCAATACACCAACAACTCCCAGACATTAACTTCAGCTTCTGCCCTTATATGAAAAGAGTTACAAGGACAGCCATTCAGATAACAACTGGGGTTAATTAAAAAGAAGTCCCAGCTGTTGAGATGGCTCAGTGGGTAAGAGCACTGACTGCTCTTCCAAAGGTCCTGAGTTCAAATCCCAGCAACCACATGGTGGCTCACAACCATCCCTAATGAGATCTGATGTCCTCTTCTTGGAGTGTCTGAAGACAGCTACAGTGTATTTACATGTAATAAATAAATAAATAAATTAATTAATTAAATTAAAAAGAAGTCCCACCCAAACATCACAGACACCTAATGGATCATGCCCAACCCTGTCTCCTTGGTTTTCCCTTGCCTTATGGAGACTTCCAAAACCCCCAATTCTCTGCTCCCACGATCCTACTAGCTCTTGCCTTCCTGCTCTCCTCCCAAATAGATAAATGGCTTTCCTCATTTGAAGACAACTATCCCTAAGACTCACTAGTCAAAACAACCATGTTAGCACCAAGCACTGTAAGCGACATAGGAAGTTGCTCCACAGGCTCAGCTGCTGCTGCTTCTGGGTGTTCGGTTGAGATCTGAGAGAAGGGACCTTTGCCTGACATGACCTGATCCCAGGACCAATGGGACCTTAGGAGACGGGCTGGGCTGTCAGCCAGAATGCAAAGGGCAGTCTTCCAGGCCCCCAAGAGTTAATTCTGTTCCTCCAAAGCCTGAGATACAATGTTTAACTTGATGTAAAAGTGGTGTGGATTCATGTTTCCATGTAGTTGTTTGTAAGCCTTTCAGGATTAAGACAGCATGGGGAGCCGGGCGGTGGTGGCGCACGCCTTTAATCCCAGCACTTGGGAGGCAGAGGCAGGTGGATTTC
>NW_022196904.1:55604107-55630587 GCF_008632895.1 Mastomys coucha
AAAAAAAAAAAAAAAAAAAAAAAAAAAAAAAAAAGACAGCATGGGGAAACTCAGTCAGCTCTAGAATTCCCTACAACAACTGAAGAGCAAAGCCTGTGGCCACGTCATTCTTTTTCATTCATTTTTTCTGTACATTGAAATTATTGTTTTATTTATTCATATGCCTACGTAAAGTATGTGTATGTGTGTGTGTCTGCTGGGCAATGCTGGCACACACCTTTAATCCCAGCACTTGAGAGGCAGAGGCCTGCAGATCTTCACTGAGGTTTTTTTTTTTTTTTTTGGTTTTTCAAGACAGGGTTTTTCTGTATAGCTCTGGTTGTTCTGGAACTCATTCTGTAGACCAGGCTGGCCTGGAACTCAGAAATCTGCCTGCCTCTGCCTCCCAAGTGCTGGGATTAAAGGCGTGCGCCACCACTGCCTAGCTTTTCTTTTCCTTTCTTTTCCCTTTTCTTTTTGAGACAGGTTCTCTACTGGTATCCTGGAACTCTCTATGTAGACCAGGCTGGCCTCACACAGAGATCCTCCTGCCTCTGCTTCCCAAGTGCCGGGATGAAAGGTGTGTGCCACCCTCTGCCTGGCATCTTTAATTTCTTAAGTCACATTAAAATGCCATTTTTTTAATCTATGAAATGTTTCATAAAACCTTAAAATGTTACTTGTTTATATTATGATTATATAGTATATATGATTACACATGATTACTTGTATATATTTATGATTCATCAGAATCATGAAAGTATAAAATATAACATTGGATATATAGATTTTTTATAACAATTCCTTTTTAATATAGTTCTAAAAGTAAAGTTTTGTTTCAATTTCATAACAGTCATAAGCAAAAGAATAAAAATGCTTTGTGTTAATTAAAATGCCACTAATGTATATTAAAATCCTTTTATTAGATGAACTGCTAAGAAATATTCTTTTTTTTTTCCTAAGACAGAGTTTCTCCGTCTAGCCCTGGCTGTCTTGGAACTCACTTTGTAGACCAGGTTGGCCTGAGACTCATGTAGACCCACCTGCCTCCACCTCCTGAATGCTGAGATTAACGGTGTGTACCACCACCACCTGACAAGGAATATTTTTAGTACATGTTAAAAACAAGGTTTTTATACAAGTAGAATGATGAATCTGGAAATCTCTCAAGGATCTTTGTTAAATTGCCTTTTCACAATAAAAACTGCAGGTGATACAACCCGATAAATTTTAACTTAGAGTTGAACCATTAAGATATAGAAACTATTGCCCAACCATTCTACCAGAGTTCTCCTCCTTCAAAAAACGGGTTTCACAAGGTTCTTATCTTGCCCAATTTAGACTTAAAAACAAATGGCTTACAAAGCAAGCTGTTGGTGCACGTCCCACCCGTACAAAGCCTTATCAATAATCAGGTCAGGCTCTGCACCTTCCAAGCTGAGAGAGTCTTCTATTTTATTCATAGAAAGTGTCATGACTTTGAAAGGACAGATTTTGGATGAAGGATTGTTGAATCCAATGGAACAAAAGATCTGATCAGCAGCAAAACTTAAAAATGACAAAGGTTATCAAAGATCTTTGATAATTAAAAATAATCAATACTCATACACTCTCTGCAAATGGGTTTGTGTTTGTACAGTGTTTAAACGGTACCAAAGTGACTTATAAGTCATTTAAGCTAAAACTGCTAGGTTAGTTCAAAGTCCTTTCAGGTCATAGTGTGACTATTTGGACAGCAGCTGATGCCTGTACTTTCAGCTTTCTTTTAAGTAATGAAGGTTTCCCTGCAATGATCAGACTGAACTCAAAGAAAAGGAAAGAGCCAGGGAATGAAAATAGAGAAGCAAGAACAGTATCCTGCCTTACATGCCTTGTAAGTCCAAAAAGAAATCAATTCAAATAAAAACCAGAAGCTAAACACTTGACAAAATACCTAAATCTTTAAACTTTTAACAAACTATTTAAAAGTGTGTTGATTAGAAAAATATTGTCTTTTGAATTGCTAGCATGTTTGGCTGACAATCAGGATAGAGGTTTCTGGTAATATCACTTAAATATTGTTTTATTAAGAAAATGTATTTCTGATAAAGAAAGTTAGAGAAAAAAAAAGGAACTACTTTAAATGAAAGGGGATTTTGTATGGAGATGTTGTAACGATTGATGCTGCTGGGCATGGGGGTGCATGCCTTTAATCCCAGCACTTGGGAGGCAGAGGTAGGCAGATTTCTGGGTTTGAGGCTAGCCTGGTCTACAGAGTGAGTTCCAGAACAGCCAGGGATATACAAAGAAACCCTGTCTCAGGGGAAAACAAAAAGAAAGTTGATGCAAAGTAAAAATAGATTAAGACAAAACCAAAGAAGTTAAGGCCACAAAAAGATCTGTAAAAGCTAAAACTCAATAGTATAGATCTGTGAGAACTTTCTACAAGTATAACAATTTTATGTTTTATAGAGATATTATTTCTAGCACCAGGAGAGATGGTTCAGTGGTTAGGAACTGTCTTAGTCAGGGTTTCTATTTCTGCACAAACATCATGACCATGAAGCAAGTTGGGGAGGAAAGGGTTTATTCAGCTTACTTCCACATGGCTGTTCATCACCAGAGGAAGTCAGGACTGGAACTCAAGCAGGTCAGGAAGCAGGAGCTGATGCAGAGGCCATGGAGGGATGTTTCTTACTGGCTTGCTTCTCCTGGCTTGCTCAGCCTGCTCTCTTAATAGAACCCAAGACTTCCAGCCCAGGGATGGCATCACCCACAAGGGGCCCTACCCCCTTGATCATTAATTGAGAAAATGCCCCACAACTGGATCTCACGGAGACACTTCCCCAACTGAAGCTCCCTTCTCTGTGATAACTCCAGCCTGTGTCAAGTTAGCACACAAAACCAGCCAGTACAGAACACTGGCTGCTTTTCCAAAGGACCTGAGTTCAGTTCCCAGGAGCTATACTGGGCAGCTCCCAACTGTCTGTAACTCCAGCTGGAGGGGATCAGACATTATCTTCTGCCCCCCTCAGGCACCTACACACACACACACAGATGCACACATATACACAAAAATGACAATGAAAATATGAAGAAAAGGCACGTTATGGATTCTCCTGAGTTTCTAGCTGGGTAACTGAATTTTAACAGAGTCAAGACTTATTTTAAAAATCTGTCTCTGCCAAACATTGAGTGTTATACAACAGCTGAATTTTAAACCACAATTTGTACTTCAGTACTGCTGTAACTGTCCTTCTGGATGCTTAATGATCATACTTGGCTCCTTAAGACAATAAGAATATAATAAGGACTGACAAGACAGCCAACGTGTGGCCTCGTTCCAGTAAAGAGACTCAATGACTTCAGCTATAGAGAACAAATGGCTGATTTTGGCCACCTGCGTGCTCTTAAGCACACAGAAGGAAAGTGAGGCCAACGAATGGAATGATTGGTGATAACAGAGCAAGCAGATGGCTCAAGACAAGACTTGACAAAGGCTGTTGGGGCTGGAGAGATGGCTCAGCATTTAGGAACACTGACTGCTCTTCCAGAGGACCAGGATTCACTTCCCAGCATCGACATAGTGGCAGCTCATAAGCATCCATTAACTCCAGTTCCAGGGGCCCCAGTGCCCTCTTCCAACTTTTTCTGGCACTAGACAGGTACACACACATGCAGGCAAAACGGTCATACATATACAATAAATACAAATACATCTAAAAAAATTTTGAAACAAAGCCAAAGAGATGATGACTCGGGGCTGACTGGCCACCCAACTGACCCCAGGTATGGACTACAGACACACCAGGTAGGATAATCACAGCCAGGAGCTACAGTACAAAGTTATCTCTGGACATCTGCCAGCGGTTACAACTATACTTAATCTTGTAGTTCCAGTGGCTGCAACCTCAAACTATCTTCCTCTCAATCTTTTTGGTATTGCACCCCTTTTAAAAACTGCCCTTGTGTGTTTTACTACATTTTCAACATATAGCTGTCAGTTGTTCTGACTGTTTTAAATAGCCCAAGGGATCATAGTCCTAAGAGCAACTTATACATGTATAGCTCCCTGGGACAAGTATGGTGGTGGCCTTCCTGGCTCCTGCTCTTTGGGGGGCCATTAGTTACTAATTCTTGCTTTGACCCTTTATTTAAAAATATATATATACTTTTCAGATTTATTTACTTGGTTTTTTGCTGGGGAGGGAATGTGTGTACTATGACATGCAAGTGGGGCATCAGAAGACAATTTATGGGAGTGAGTTTTCTCCTTCCACCGTGTGGGTCCTGGGAACTGAATTGATAGGCTTTGTATTTTTTGTGTCTTGTAGGATAAGAGTCCATTTCAAGCTGAACTCCTTATGATGCAGGGAATCTAGTCACCTACTACAGGAGACTAAAAACCTCTTCAACCAATAGATAAAGTAGGGAGAGAGTTTTGTGATCCCTCACTGGCAAGGACCATGCCACTCATTGGCATGGGAGAAGTCATATAACCCTCATTGACCCTCTGCTACCCTCAAAGGGTCTTAGGACCACAACTGTCAGGGTAGAATGGTGGCAGGAAGGTGAGTAGAGACTGGACAGAGACAGCCATCAAGATTAACAAGTGAAAGCAGCCAATCGGCAGAAAAAGACAGGAAACCCTTCCCTGTCTGGGCTACACACAACCAACAGCCAGTGATATATGATGTGGGAGGGAAGAGTTCTGGGTAAATGACCTATGAAGGGTTTCGGGACTCACACTCCAGTGCTTCTGAGTATATGCCTTTCCCAGCACACTAGCCCAGTCCTATCTCCAGCCTTTCTGTTGATTAATAATCAATTTCTACCACTGTTATTAACCATGTGTACATGGGGGAAAGCACCCTTCTAGGACACAAGGAGCTGGAGTCTTGTCGGATGCCCAGTCTACATCTTTTGTCTGTCTTTGTCAGTTCACTAGCAGACTTCTACACTCGAAAAGGAGTCCCTTTCACCCTTTGTTAATAAGGTGCCTCCACTCTAGTCACTACTCATGGGACCCTGACCAGTTCACTGTTCCAGAACATAAGGATGTGAAGACCTTTGCGGCTCCCATCTCTGATCTGCACCAACAACATTTTGTTGTAATTTGTTCAAGGCCTTTAATTTTGTTCAACAAATGGAGTGTAGAGCCACAAACTGTTACTATAGTACTGAAACAGAAATAGGGGCTCTCATGGTTACAAGAGATGTCAAGATCTCCATAGTCCTTACTCCGCCGTGAGGCACTGGGCTTGTTACTCTGAGGGTTTCTATCTCCCCTGGTCAACAATATAAAGTATAAAGTCTGTCTCTAGCTTAACCTTGATCACAAGAGGAAAGACCCACTAGGTAAAAGATAATGCCAGGTGCCACCAAAGACAAATTGGCCTCTAAATCTTACAGGGGAAAACCCCTCAATCCATGAGAGAGACACTACCATCCTCATGACTAAGGAAAATGGCCAGATGCAGACTCTTCTAGCTCCCTAGAAGGGGCCCTTTCTCTGCTCTGCTGTCCCTTAATCTCCCGCAGTGGGTGCAGCCTCTTCCTCGGCTCCTTTTCCTTCCAATTAATTAATTAATTAATTAGTCTTCTCTTTTCCTTCCAACTCAAACATCATCTGTTGGCGAGCTCGAACTGCATCTCCACGTGTTTATTTCTACAGCCACGGAGGAGAGTTGCTTCACATCCGCTATCATATTAACAATCATTTCAAAGTGTACAATTAAAATTAATTCCCAGAATTTCATCCCAATAAAGTCATATGAGAAGCGCCTGGCTTTGAGTTGAGTGCACATTAAAGAGTCTCATACGTAAAGCCTCCAGGTAGTAATTTAAGGGCAAAACCAGTAATTTAGTTCTTAAAATGGGTGAGCAACACACACACACACTCTGGATAAAAGCATTACCTTTTCTGTCTTTATTACGTACGTAGCCTGAAACCACATTCTCTCTCAGCCCAGGCTCTAGATCAGCATCCCGCAACAACGTGGCATGTCCATAGGTTCCACCCTTGTCATCAGGACGACAGCAGCTCGTGACAGAGGCATGAGATGAACGGGGGCTGCAGTGTCACGTCTCCAGTGAGACTACAGAGAGGAGCAAATCTCCAAGAGGATTAACAGAGGAGTGGAGCTCACTGAGGCAGCAGAGAGTATTATTGGCTCCAATCGGGTGCTATAGGCTTTGAATGCCCAGAAAATGTGCTCCGCAGAAGGCTAAAGACTCCAGCTGCCAAGACCAGAGCTGCAATCCGCTCCTGCAATAGGGTAACCATGACTGGGAAGATAAAGAGGACAGCAGGACTCAAACCGGAATCCACAGCATGTGTGCCTTGCTTTAGCGCTAAGCACAAGATCACCCTGAGAGATCGCCACTTAACATTTAGGGAGATCAAGAGAACCTGCCATGGGGCTGGGTCGATGTCTCCTGCTCTGCAATTATAAGGAGCTAGTGTGAAATCCCCAGCACCTACGTAAAGCACTGAGCAAAGTCTGTGCATGCCTGGAATGCCAACATCTGGGGAGATTGTGGCAGACATCAGGAGTTAGCAGCTAGGAATGCCTAAACAAACAAACAACAATGAGGAAAACAAGATAAAGCACAAGCACAACTCATTCAGGTTCGGTGAGAACTTTCTCTAAGCAGATGATAGGGGAAGGCAGCTGGCATACATCAGCTCCCCCATGCTAACGTGTAGGCACACACAACTTCACACTCATGTGCATGTACGATATGACACACATATGCAACCTGTCATGATGGTCTTTCTGTTGTAAGCTGGAAGATGTATCTGAAAGTTGTTAGTAATGGATATTATCATGGCTGCCTACACTTAATGGCTGTAGAGTTTAATGGGTTCTGTCTTGGGTATTTGCTTTCTGTCAGGATGGGCAAGTGTGCGTTTCAGATGATTTGAATGTTTTAACATGGGCAGGCATCTTGATATAGCTAATCAGAGAGAGGTACTTACCATCAAGACTGACAACCTGAACTCCACCTGGGGAACCCAGCGGCAGAAGAGAACTGACTCTGCAAGATGGTCTCTTAGGTCTTGCACACATGCACCATGCTATACCTGCCCCCACACACGTGAGCACACACACACACTCTCTCACATACACACTCACATGCTCACACACACTCATATACACCCTCACTCATACACTCACACACACTTTCTCACATACACACTCTCACACGCTCACACACACTCATATATAGAGTCCCTATTTATCTCTCGTCCCTCTCTCTCTCTCTCTCTCTCTCTCTCTCTCTCTCTCACACACACACACACACACACACACACACACACACACACACACAAATTAAACGTTTTAAGGTGTAAATGCTCAAAAATTAAATGCACTTTAAATGTCTGGAGGAAATTTGGGATTGGAAAGAGATGGATAAGCAGTTAAGAGCATTTGTTTCTCTTGCAGACAGTCCAACTTCAATTCTCAGCCTCTTCATGTTGGCTCACAATCACCCATAGCTCCAGTTCCAGGAGATTCAATGTCCTCTGCTGACTTCCTTGATCACAAGGCACGCTTATGATACACATACATACACATGCAAGCAAACACCCACATACATAAAAATAATCCAAAATTCTATCAATTTTTTTTCATGTTTTAAAAAAATCCAATAAGTAAAAATGAATCGATAATCACATTTTATGTAAAAATAATTTGGTTCATTCTAAATAACAAGTTTGATAAGTTAAAAAGAAACATGAACCAAGTACCACCTTTAAGCACTAAAAATGATAATAGTCCTTTGGTGGGACAGCAGTCCTTCACAATTTTTGCTCTCTTCCATTCATCTGCTTGCCAGCCTCTCTTGCAGCTAAGTTCTGTTAGAACAAAACCTCTCAAGCCAGAGAAAAATGTCAGGCCTGGGTGGAGACCTAACATTCCAGTTGGGCCGGTTAGGTTACTTCGGCTAAGTGACCAACCCTAGAAAGGTTTAAGCCATAATAAAGAACCGGCAGAGTAATTTGTCATTTGGTGAAGTATGGCACTTTTCCTTCCCAGAATCCTGCTTCTAGGGCAAAGGGTTTGGACCACAACCATGTAAGGTCACGAGTCTGCCCATTTCTCTAAATTACTCAGAATTGTGACAACTCCTTTTCTTCTATCTCTTTTCTAAGCATGCTT
This sequence comes from Mastomys coucha, assembly GCF_008632895.1. Taxonomy (NCBI): domain Eukaryota; kingdom Metazoa; phylum Chordata; class Mammalia; order Rodentia; family Muridae; genus Mastomys; species Mastomys coucha. The sequence continues at coordinate 55,612,234 of NW_022196904.1, forward strand.
TCCTTAACACTTTGGGCTTTCCCACCAATATTTTGGACTTCCTTATTCTTTCTCTAAAGCTTCCCTCCCTCCCTGACATGTGGCTGTGTGGTTGCCATGTGCCTGACTCCACCTCTCCAATGTCAGCTTAATGGCATCTATCTTTCTCTTCTTTTCTCCCCTCTCCTCCTCTGGGCAGCAGCTGGGGTTTTTAGCTTGGCTGCTCTATGGTGTTTCTTGAATACTGTAATGAAATTGCCCTTGCGTTTCCATTAGAATCCATTCTTAAATTCTTTTATTAATGAAACCAAGGACCTCAAAGGCAGACCCCAGTTTCCTTGTATCATCACAGATAATGGATGGAGCTTCCCAGGCAGCCAACAATAAAAGCAATGGCAGGCCCTGGTCTCTCTCTCACTGGGGCTGGCACTTAGCTATTGATCCCGAGGAGACTCAGGCCTACAAGGTGTTCCCAATCATCTTTAAGGCTTTCATGGAAGAGAAAAATTAGCAGATTTGATGCTTTTTCTACAGTTCCACATGAGCAAGACAACCTTAATTTCTTCCATCCGATTTCTACTCAAAAGCCCTTTTTCCTGCCAGAATTACTCTTTTCTTCTCTCTCACTTCCATTCAGAACCTTTGTAGATCCTCAGTGGCAGATCCCACTAAGAAAAAAAAAAAAGTAAAGTTCACAGTGGACTGGAGGGGCTACCTGAGGTCTACCATGCCAGTGGAAAAGTAAACAAAACAAAACAAGACAAAACAAAAACCAGAAAGGAGTTGGGGTGGGGGAATGCCCTGCTGCCAAAATAGATTTTTCTTATTTAAAAGGAAAGACTGTTACCAAATATTTGAAGCCAAATGAAAAGTAAAGTGGTTACGTTTATCACAAAGAAAATTCACTATTTTGCTGAATTCTTCGGCTGTCAGCAATGATCTCTAAGCTGGAAAAGGTTGGAGGTGAGCAAATGCAGTGGGAACAATTTCAGTGGTCGTGGGCATTGTGCACATCGAGATGAGAAGCAATGTCCATCTCTGCTGGGCCACCATTGGTGTGGCTTCCCATGGGGCAGATAGACAGCTTTCAGGAAATGGAAGCCAGAGAATATTTCCTCAGTTTTCAGAAAACAGCAAAGAAGATGATGCTAGAAACTACGAAGGGGCCAACTATGGTGTCGGTGTCAGCAAAATCCCAAGGCAGATTGTTAGACAACTGTCGGGTTGTGCACAGAGTAACACAGGATGCTCCCTACAGAACGCATTGGAAAACAATCAAGCCCTTTTGTTCTTCGGAGATCTCAGTGCCAAAGGAAGGCTCTACACAATTGATAAAGGTGAAAGTGTGTATCATTTTTCCTCGTGTACTGTCAGAGAAGCAAACTTTCAGTAACTCAGTACTGTACTGACTGCAAAACTATTCTGGAACAGAAGTCTGCCAGGGAAATGCCTATGTGTTCTAGTATAGCTGCATCAAAGCCATACACAGCACATTTGATGTGTGCCCCAGCAGGTACCAACAGAGACAAAAAGAGATCAAGAGGCCACTGATACCCAAATCAAGTTCTGCCTCTGTGGTGTTACTGTTCCTAGGGAGACAGGAACAAACATCTACTCACCCTAGACTGAGAGCCTATGACGAACCAAAGCATGGATACCACCAAAGCCCAGCGTGGTGAACCACTATGTTTTATTAAAGTTACTTACAGTATTAGTGAGGGATTACAATAAGAGCAGAAATGGACTTATTGACAGTTGCATTACCAAAACCTACGCCAGCACAGGTGACAGTCCACAAAAGCTGTCAGGTCACTTAACAGGTGGGAGGATATCCTTTCCTTGTGGCTCTGTTGGTCTGAGCCTCTTCTAAGCAATTCAGCTGATGGCTTTTTGGCTACTCTGTTTCTTCTGGGCCAGTTGGCTGAGCTGTTTCTTCCAGGTTGCCTCCTCTAAGCCTTTATCAAGCAGCTCAGCGCGCCTGCGAGTGACTGTCAGCACTCTTTACTGGTTATATACTCTCAGGGGAGGGAGGGGCCTACTAAATCCAGTCAGTTTCAGTGACTTCCTGAAGCTATCTATATTGAGCTGTTTACTTCCTGTCTTAACTAGCTTCCCTGCAGGATAGTGTGCCCCTTAGAAAAAACACTCTGCTGCGTCACCTCCTTATAACACAAACATCCTATCCTAAGTATCCTTTGCTTCACTTTCCCTTCATATCCTAGGTCTTAAACAAATTTCTGTCCCAGTCTATCCAGAAGGAAACTGCTACATAACAACCTCCTCGCCATCTTCCTAGAGGCAGTATCTTTTCCTGAGATCCTCTGTAGGGCTCTAGGCATGGCTGAAGTCAGGAGTCTGTGAGTTCGAACCCCACTCTTTCCAACCTGTAACCCTCTCGGGGTTGTGATCCTCTTGTGGGTGCATGTGGGGTGGCCTTCCAGATGAAAACAGGGGTTGGTAACATCGCAAGAACACGCCGAGGAAGAACAGACCATCTCTGCAGTCCCCTCGACTCAGACTCTGAGTTTAAAATCCAAGCATTGTCCTTTGCCTTCGCAGTAAAAATGTAAACTATGAACTACTTTAAACACAAGAATTCTCCAATCGGTATTCATTTCTCTACTCTTCCCTTCTTGTAGAGTGCACTATAGTAATCAAAGCTAAAAGATCCACCTGTTCACCTGCAGGGTGCTTAGCGGTCATGACATCATGCCCTTTGCCATCCCCCCCACTCCCATTTTAAGCAGATCTATGAAGCATTACTTACATAATAGGTAGAGTATTGCAGAAGGTAAAGAACAAGAAAGAGATCCCATTTGCTTATGCCATGTTTTTACTGGTGACTTCATTAACCTTGTGTCTGGGACAGATAAATGGAAATTAAGTCATTTAAGGACATGTGCTGTTTCTGTACACAGAGGCAATAATCAATGAGAAAATATACAGAATTTCCACTCCACTGGTCTGCGATGGCAAGGAACCCTGTGGTTCCCTGTCCCTGGGGGCAGTCTCTTGCCCGGGGCCTCTGCACAAGGTCCTGGATATTTCACTCTTTCCAATGTATGTGGGAAAAGCAATGCGCCTTGGTTCTTGTGTTCTTTGTGCCCAAGAAGATGTCATGGCCCTGATGTTGGCCCAGATGTTGCTAAGGTTTGCTCATTGCCTTCCAGAATGGCAGCCACTAGTGCATCTGGAGGCAATGGAGCTGAACCTAGGTGGGCAGAGCGTTCTGTCCTGGGATATGGGGAGCAGAGCCTCAAGGTGCCTGCCACACAGCACAGTGAATACCAAGCACCAACCACCCTCCATCACTGCTGTTCATTTCCAGCTTGTTCTATCTCCAAAGCACCTCTGGGCCTGTGATAGGAGTGGCAGTCTCTCAGGTCTCCAATATCTCTCAGGGTCATTCTCCCACCATCTGGATGAGAAGGACCTGGCTGCTTCACACCAGGCAGCTCATCAAATCATCACCTGTATACCTGTGGTGTTCCCTTCATATGCCCACAATATGGGCAGGCTGAGAATTGCTTAAATACCTAAGATCTGTTTCTCTCTTGATTAAAATGTCTGTCTTCAATCTGTTGCTTTCAGGGCTAGAGAGACAGCTCAGCAGTTAAGAGCACTGGCTGCTCTTCCAGAGGGCCCAGGATCAATTCCCGGCACCTACATAGCAGCTTAAAAGTGTCTGTAATTCCAATACTGGGGGCCCACTTCCAGTCTCCACAGGCACCAGGCACACACATACATGCAGGCAAAACATCCATATACATAAAATAATAAAATAATGTAAACCATTGCTTTCTTAGTATATTTTATTATTCATACGTAGGCAAGTCAAGCTGAAGCCTAGCACTTTGTTTAATACAAGATTCTTCTATCATGTCCCCCAAAACCCTTCTACCTTCTACCTATCACCCAGTTCCTAAGCAGCTTCCACATCTTGGGTTCAGTCATGTCTAGGTCTTCACGGTACTCTACGTATTAAAACAAGTTCACTGGAAACAGCTCCTCCATAAATGGTGACCGTGGCCTCATCCCTTTCCTGTCTACCATTTCTCTTGATTGCTTTAAGCAATGGATTCAGGCCATCCAGTCTTATGCATGTTTACACTATGATCATGGAGAACAATAAAGCCATCAACACATCCTTTAGAATACTTGGTAAATGATGCACAAACTCCCTTAGCACCAGTTTCTTTCAGCCCCATTCAGGACGTTCAAACGGAACACCAAAGCTCAGGGAAGGCGAGGTTTCGTCCTCTGGGAGCTAGTGCCTCAAGAACAAGATACTGGAAAACCCAGTGTCTGGTGAGGGCCTGATGCAGATGCGGCTTTCCATCCTCATGTGGTGGAAGGAGGCAAGAGAGCTTCTGGAGAGGCAAGGGTCCTTTTTATGAGGATACTCAGTTCACTCATAAAGACTGCCGTCAAGTGCTCATCACCTCCTCAAGGGTCTATATCTAATTTTAAGGTTCAAGATTCCACTATAAGCCAGGTGTGGTGGCCGACCTCTTTAATCCGGGCACTCATAGTTTTAGTCGGTATACCTTGGCGGGAGGGCATGGTAAAAAGAAAGAAAGCCCAAGAGGAGGGAGGGAGAATATGCCAGGCTAGCCAGGGGGCTCATATGCCCCTCACCCAGGGGCTTTCTCTTTCCACACATCCCAAGAACCACAGAGGCCGCTGATGAGTTTGCCTCTGTCAGCCCACGGCAGTGAAGGAGCAGGAGCGGCCCCTTCAGTAACATTACTCAGTTGTCGACATGTCTATGTCATGCTCTGTCACGATCTAGACCTTTATGTGCTGTTTATCTGGCTTGAGTGAGCACTATCTCCAGAAGGCTCACGTACTTGTGTGCTTGCTTTGGGGCACTGTTTGGGAGGTTACAGAACCTTTAAGAGGTGGCGCTTCAGTGGAGGAAGCATGTCATCAGGCAAGCTTTGAGAGAGTTTACAGCCTTTTCCCACTCCCAGTTCATTCTTGGCTTCCTCTTTGCATTTGAAGGTCTCTGTCTCTGTCTGTCTCTGTCTCTCTCTGCTTCCTGCTCCAGCCACAAACTGCCCTCTCCCCCTTGTTATGGACTCCCCTCCTCGAACTGTAAGCCAAAATAAATACTTTCATCCGTAAGCCATTTTTGGTCCTGGCACTTCCTCACAGCGGTGGATAGTGTCTAACACAGCTTCACTGTGGCGTTCTCATACATAGTATGCCATTGTACTGGGTTTTATTCTAGTCCATCTCTCTGCCCACTTCTCTTGATTCCCTCCTTCCTGCAGCCTCCCTCTGCTTTCATGTCACATGTAGTCTATCACTAGACTTTTCTCCTCTCTCCATCCTTAACAGCCCTCTCTACTTTCACATTTTTTTTGGAGACACTGGCCTTGAACTTGTGACCCTCATGACTTAGCCTTCTAAATGTTTTATAAGCATTTGCCACCACAACCAGATGATCTGACTTTCCTAGTGTCATGAAATAAAAACTGCCAAGTTTTTAAATAATATGGAAAAACAAATTATGAATTTCTTCAGAATCCTTTGTGCTCATGCCCTCAACCTTGAAAACTCAACTTCTATGAATTAAACAATTGAGGAAATCTGGGTATTCATATGGTTGTAAGTAAGTAACATTCGCTTCTAGAGTTTAGGTAATGGGGACCTTTAAAGTTTTATTTTGTGAAAACATTGGTAAATGAGGGGGAAAGAGCAGTGCCAGTTCACAGAGTTCAAACCTTTCCACAAAGCCAGGCTTGGGGCTATGAACCTGGGACCTAGCACTTAGGAGATGGAGACGAGAAAATCAGTAGTCCAAGGTCATCCTTGGCTACCTGGTGAATCCAGGGCTAGTCTGAGCTACATAAGATGCTGTATCAAAGCAAAGCAAAACACAATCAAAACAGCATCTACTAAAGGGAATGCAATTATAAAATCTTTTTACAGTTTTACCCCACACCCAGTAAGTGCTTATTTGAAAGATTCATCTACTTGGGAGAATGTAGATCACACTTAGTGTAATTAATTGGCAGTTTGCTCTAACTACAGTATAGATGGAGGACAAGCCATTAACAAACTAAAGATATAATAAATCTAGCTAGTTATGAGGAAACCGACTGATAGGGCTCTCTCGGTTGTATCTTTGACCTTCCACATGCTGGGCACATGCTCTGTATCCAGGAATTATTTGTCAATCTGTTAACTCAGATTAACAAGGTGAGTTAGAATCCTAGTCCATTTACAAACATAAAAATGGCTGGGACTGGGAGCTGGTGAGATGGCTTAGCAGGTAAGAGCACCAACTGCTCTTCCAAAGGTCCTGAGTTCAAATCCCAGCAACCACATGGTGGCTCATAGCCACCTGTAATGAGATCTGATGCCCTCTTCTGATGCATCTGAAGACACCTACAGTGTACTTATTTATGATAATAAATCAATCTTTGGGCTGGAGCAAGCAGGGACTGAGCAAGGAGGACACCAGAGCGATTGGGGTTGATAGGAATGAGCAGAGGTCCTAAAAAGTCAATTCCCAACAACCAGATAAAGGCTCACAACTATCTGTACAGCTACATTGTGTACTCATATGCATAAAACAAATAAGTAAATCTTTAAATAAATGATTGGAACTGAGAAGATTATTCATTATTGACATTGTGTAGTGTTGAGAATCAAACTCAGGAATGCAAGGTCTCTCCATCTTAGAACATTCCTAAACCCTGACACCCACCCACTCCTCCACTCCTCTACCCATTCCACCTATCCATCTATTCATTCATCCATCTATCCATCTACCCATCCACCTATCCCTCACCCACCCATCCATCTACTCATCCACCCACCCTTCCATCCACCCATCCATCTACTCATCCACCCACCCCTCCACCCATCCATCCACCCACCCACCCATCCATCTACTCATCCATCCACCCATCACCTACCAACCCTACCTACTTTGCTTCCTTCCTCTCTTCTTCCCCCTCCCTTTTTCCTTCCTGTTTTTTCCCCCTTGAAGGAACATCACCCTTCTACCTAACAGGTCAGGTTGGGGTCTACTTGACTGAAGACAAGCCTAGTCTTTGTAAACAAAGCCAGCTATTCACCACACGTGTCGATGGAGCTTTCTCAATCCGTTTACTTCTTTCTCCATCTTTCTCCATCCTTTGGCTCAGAGTAGAGTGTGGTGGTTTGAATAGAAATAGCCCCCATAGACTCCACTATTTGAATACTTGGCCCACAGTGGGGTTGTACTATAGGAAGTGTTGTCTTTTTGGAGGAAGTGTGGGGGCAGGCTTTGAGGTCTCCTATGTATGCCCAGTGTGGCACACAATCTTCTTTTGCTGCCTGCGGATCAAGATATGGAACTCTCAGCTCTTCCTCCAGCCCCACGTCTGTTTGTATACAGCCATGCAATACTGAACCATGACAATACTGAACTGAACCTCTGAAACTGTGAGCCAGCCACAATTAAATGTTTTCCTTTATAAGAGTTGCCTTGGTTATAGTGTCTCTTCACAGCAAGATAACCTTAACTGAGAGAAAGGGTGACCCCTAAATACTTCATATTAGACATCACATTTCCCCAGGGCTGCATGAAGCTTAAGATGAACTGTTTTTGAAAGGTACAAATCATGCAGCTAATGTAATATCATTCTTTTACAGGACTCATGTACTTATAATAACATGTGATATTTATCTCCAAGGATCCTCTTGCAGCTTGGGAAAACATTGGATTAAAATTAAAAACTCCACCTATAGAGAAGCCACCAAATGTTCAATCTTGTCAAGTTTCAGAACCGTTTTTTTTTTAAAACTCAAAGAATGTTCCCTTATATTTTTCAAGTTATTTATCCTTCTTTTTTTTTTTTTTTTGGCAGAAGTTAAGGTAAAACTTTTACAGAAAACACTGGTCTAAGTAGATCAAAGCAACAAGAAATTCTTCCCAGGGAAAATTAATTTTCAAAACTCCCAATAAAGACTGTAGTAGGAAATCTGAAGACAAACATACCACACTGAAGCAAACGAGCTACAGAGCGGGGAAGTGGAAGCGTCCAGTTCTCAGACCTCTTGGTCCGGGTTCTGAAGCCTAAAAATAACCCAAACTGATTCTGTAGGAGCAGAATTCAGAGAGACTCCCGCACCTAAAGGCCTGGCTCGGGAGCTAAAGGAGGGAGAGCGGAGCAAGCAGGCAGAACGAGCAGGCAGAGTGGAGCAAAGAGGCTGGAAGACCTAGAGGCCACAGCCAGGGCTCTGGCTGTGTTCTCCCACCTACTGAAGGGTGCTGGCCAGAGGGAGAGAACTGCATTTACATTTGAAAAGGTTGGCTTGGCTACTGAGACTGTGAGCACAGGCAGAGGCAGGAATGCCAACAACAAGCTGCCCTGCAACCATGGCACCCAGCACTGCTGTGGCATCCCTAACGGAGGCCTTGGTTGCCCCATGTTCTTCACATGCCTGCTGCCATCCCAACATGGCCGGTGGCTCCCTGGTCTCTGGGTGTCTCAGACCCTGAGTGTGAGAGGAGCAAGGGCCCTGCCTCTACCCCTCCAGCCCACCAAGCTATTATCTCCTTCATGCCCTAAGGACCCAGGAGGTCAATAGTGTGCAAATGTTTCTTCTAAACCCCCTTTCTCTGTATTCTTCTTCTTCTCCTCCTCCATCATCATCACCATCATCATCATTATTAAAGAGGGTGAGGTCCCAGGTGGGAATCCCATCCCCCATAAAGTCTGTTAGTGTTTTGGGGGGAAATCTAGATATGAACCAAGAGGGCTTAGAACATGCCTATTGCCAAGAAGGCAAGAAGAAATGACCAGCTTAGTGAGATGGTTATAGGAGAGAGCCAACAGGGACTTGTTCCTAAGTCATTTGCAATAAACATGAAGAAGAGAATATTAAGGCCATACCTCTTCATCAACCCAAATAAAATGCAAATGGTTTCACAAATCGAGACAAACCACTTGGATGAAGCTCAGGCAAGAGTGATAAACAAGGTTCAGAATCAAAAACGTGAAGGAACTGCTCTATCAAAGGATCTTAGCACCTTTAGTAATTATGGAAATTAACACTGAAAGAAAGTCCAGATGTGTTTCCCCATCTGTTTGGGGAAAATATTAAGATGACTGTGATGGGTTGATTAATAATATCCCCTTAGATTCGTGTCTACCTGCAATCCCAAACTTGACTATTTACAAAGAGGGGTTTTACAGCTGGCATTTCACTTGCCACGCCCCTCCATGGACAGTTCTGCTCTCTGTAGTTTCCCTTACAGTCAACAGTGGTCAGAAAATGTTAAATGGAAAAGCCTAGAAGTAAATAAGTGCCAAGCTGCATGCAGTGCTGAGTCGTGTGCCAAGTGTTGTTTTGTTTTTTAAGAGAGTCTCTCCGCATAGCCCTGGTAGTCCTGGCATTCAGTATGTAGACCAGGCTGGTCTTGAACTCACAGGGATCTTCATGCTTCTGCCTCCTGAGTGCTGAGATTAGTGATGTCTGCTATAACACCCAGCTGTGTGCTGGCATCCTGAGCGTGGCATTCCATCCCATGTGGGACATGGACGTCTTTCCTCTGTCCAGTGTTTCTATGGTCTATATACTCCCACCTGTCAGCCAGTGAGCAGCCACCCAACTAGTCAGTAACTGCCATGGTGAATTGCTATTTGCCATTTTTACTCTTATGTTACTTTGGTAGTCCCAAAGCTTAAGAGTGCCGGTAGTGGGTAGTGGTGAGTTGGATATAACCAATGTTTCCTTTAGGTGAACAAACAAAATCTCTCAAATGAGTAATAAGGAATTAAATGTCAATCTTAATAAGCTTTAGAGTGGGAACTAATTTCCTTTTTTCTTTTCTTTTCATTTCTTTTCTTTTCTTTTCTCTTCTTTCCTTTCCTTTTTTATTTTTTTGAGACAGGGTCTTTCTACATAACTCTGGCTGTCCTGGAACTCACTATGAAGATCAGATTGGCCTCGAACTCACAGATATCCACCTGCCTCTGCCTCCCTAGTACTGAGAGAGAATTTACATCCTAGTCATGAAATGTAAAGACATCCAGCAGTTTTGCTGTTGCTCACCGACACACACACACACAAATACACTGATCACAGCGTGTGGCAGCTGTCTGATCTGGATGGATTGGTGATGTGGAACTAGAACAGGGAAGGGCAGCAGAGCGGCCTCTCTTCGGGAATGCAGACCATGCCCAAAGCACAGCAGGTTTGAGTTTATAGGGCAGAAAAGGGGTTTGGGGGAGGTGTGGGGTGGAAAGTTCCAACTGAGGCTCTGTTTCCTGCTGTAAGGCCTGAGGATGTTCGTATTGATAAACTGACTTTTTCTCAACTTCCATAAGGCTCTTTACTTTAGGCATTTAACCCTTCAGGGGCTGGCCTCGGTGTAAGTAGGAGGCCTAGAACATACACCTGTGGAGAAAGGGAACTATCTCTTTAAAGTGAGGTTACACTAGAATAAAGTGGATCTTAAACCCAGTGACTGGTGTCTCTACAGGAGGAGAAGAGCCAGATGGGGGAAGGGCTATGGTAACAGGAGTCAGACACCAATGAGTCATCTAGCCACAGACTGTCAGCAGCTGCCTGAGGCTAGGAGGTAAGCTGGGCTTCTTCTCTTGAGCCTATGACTAGGGGAAGCCTAACCCTGCAGACATTTGGATTTCAGGCTGGCCTCCAGGTCTGTGAGGGAATAAGGTCCTAGAAAGGGGACAGTTATGCACAGTGTCTCAATGAGTGTGGAAACAGTGGTTGTAGCCATCTCTGATGGTTCATTCACAGATTCACAGCAGGGTCTTGGGGGAAACCAACTGGTGATGTTTACCACAAGTTGTGAGGCAGGTGTGTCTCTGTGAGTTCAAGGCCTTCCTGGTCTATATAGGGAGCTCCAGAATATCCAGAGCTACACGGTGAGAGCCTGTCTCAAAAACAAAAAAATAAAAAGTAAAAGCAAGTGACTTGGAGAGTTCAGGGCCAGCCTCTACTACATAGTGAGCTCTGGTCCAGACTAGGCTACATGAGACCCTGTCTCAAAAATCCACAAACAGATCAGCTCTTGTGATATAGATTGATCTAGAAAATACTGTATGACCCCCAACTCTACAACATTCTGGAAGGCCGACTGTGGAGAAGGAAAATGGAAGAGTGGTCAAGAGTTGGGAGCAAAGTACATTCCCAGGGCAGTGAGACTGCTCTATGATGCTGTTAGGGGAACAAGTGTGTCTTTCCAAACTTTCAGATGTACAAGGGCCAGCCTTGATATAAGCCACACACCGTGGTGGACAACTTTGTCAGCACAGGGTCAACTGTTGTATCGGATGCACCGCTTACACATGGATGCTGGCTGTGGGTGTGTCTGAGCCTTCCCAGGGACGGGGTGGGGTGGGGTGGGGTGAGGGTGGGTGAACAGGAACTTTCTGTACTTTCTGTTCCATATTGCTCTGAAGCTAAATTTGTTCTCAAAACAAGTCTCATACTATGAGACAAAAATGCCCAGTTATCTATTTAAAATGATGATTAAAAAAAATTAAACACGTGTGGTAGGGAGGTGGCTTAAAGAGAGAAGGGATTTGTCATGCAAGCCTGACCTTCCTGAGTTCAATCCTTGGAACTCCCAGAAACAGGAGATGAGGGGCACACCTCACAGGCCAGGTGCCTGGTGGAGGTGGCTCAGTGACAGAAAGAAGAAGGACTCTGCTTCTAAGCAAGGTGGGCAGAGAGAATGGACTCTTCAAAAAGCCACCCCAACTCCTCAACAAATACATTTTTGAAAAAGTAATGAAAGATGTGACGTGTTCTTTTGTATTCTGGCAAAAGCAGAAGGGATAATACAACCTATGATTTGATTCTAATTTTGCTTTTAAACAGTACGTGGCACATGAATATACCGCAGATAGAGAAAAAAAAACCAGTGAAATGCTAATATCAGCTATCTGAGTACCACGATTACATACAATTTTTATTTCCCTTGTGACCTCTTAACGGTTTCAAATTTTCTATAATAAACACACATCCTATTTGTAATTAGGAACACAGTTACCACCATTTTAAAGCAATAGAAAAAAACCAATGGTTTGGAAACCTTAGAACTTAGTGTGAGACTAACAAAGCCCTTGCATGAGGCCTCCATGCTGTGCATGTTTTGTGCCAGATTCAGATTTGGAGCTTCCAAACCCTGGCCGTTTTGAGGGTAAGAGCAGCTTTGTTATGCTAATGAGGTGACTCATCGAGAAGCCCCTCCTTGGCTTCAGGATGAAGACTGGCCCCCAGTTAGGCCAACTGCATGATTAGAGGGTTGGAGCTTGCAGCTGTCTGACCTTCAGGCAACAGGAGGGGCTGAGGGTTTAATTCAATGACGTGGTCAGTGGTTTAATCAATCAGGTCTCTATTATGGAGTCCAGTAAACTTAGGGCCTAGAAGCACGGTAAAGCTTCCTGGCTGGTGAAGGCGTGGAGGCCTAGGCTTGTGTTGCACACTGCAGGACTGATAGCAGGGACTACCTGTGGAGGGCAGGGCTTGCTTCTATCCAAGGATGCAAAGAAAAAAAAAGAAAGGCTTCTTGAATTACAGTGTTATCCCAAGGGACCAGAGAGATGGCTCGGAGACCCAGGCTCAATTCTCAGTTTAGATAGTGCTTTGTAACCGTCCACAACTCCAGTAGATCCGAACCTGTTTCTGACCTCCTTGTATACCAGATATACATGATACATGTGTGTTCACACAGGTAAAACACTCCCATAAATGAAAATAAAAGACATCTAAAATAAAAAAGAAACTTCTTTGAAAGATGGCATGCCTGAGCCTGAGGAATTTCAGTCAGAGGAGACTGTCGACATGGACACTATTTAATTCTCCATTCTTCAAGACACTTTGGGCTGACCCTCTTCAGGCCAGCTCTCCCCGTTCCCTTCCGAAATCTCCATTCCTGTGTCACCATGTTCTCATTTAAACGCCTAAAGGGGGCGAGAAGATGGTTCAGCCAGTAAATTGCTCGCTACACAAGCACAGGACCTGAGTTTGGATCCTTATCACCCACGTAAAAGCCAGGTGTAGGTGTGTGATCCCAGCTCCAGGATGCAAAGACAGGAAACTCCCTGGAGCGTGTTCATGACTCAGTTTATGTGAATCAGTGAGTTCAAGGTTCAGGGAGAGAGACTGTCTCAAAACATACGTTGGGAAGCTATTAGAGAGGATACTCAACATTGATCTCTGGCCCAGACACACATGCACATGGAAGTGCATGAGCAAGTGCTCTCTCTCTCTCTCTCTCTCTCCTCCCTTCTCTCTTCCCCCACCCCCCCTCATACACACACACACACACACACACACACACATAATGTCAAAGAGTTGGTTTAAGTAATATGGTAGTGGGAATGTGGATAATTGATTCACACATAAAATCACGTGACTGAAGTCCGCTCTCAGATTAGCTTGGCTAATCTTAAAACACTGTTTATTCAATGTGATGCTCTGGAGACAAGACATTCTACTAAATCAATGTACAGACAAGCCACTTAAGACTCAGGAGCAAGCAAGTTCTCTGGCTCCTTAGCTAGAAGACCCAGTGTCTGTGTGAGAAGGCAAGCAAGCAGCTGCTCTCAGGATCAGTGTGCCCCAGAGTGCTCTCACACCACACACACAAGGCTCCAAAGGGAGCCGACTGCTCTGCTCATCCAATGTCATGCTGTGCACTGGCGTGTGGAATCTGCAGAACAGAACCCAGGTCCCTGGGGAATGCAGTGTGGCTTACCCTCCCAAGGGCTCCACATGGAACCTGGCCATCCATTAAGTTGTAGGAGGCAAAAGTATTCTTTTCAGAATTCTTTAAGTCTTCATTGCTAATAGCAATCAGAACTTTCCAGAATGATCCAGATATACACACCACAACTGCACTGAGATCAGAGAGACTCTCATGAAAGGCAATGGGATGTTTGTTTATTTCTATTAAGGGGGAAAAACCCACTGGAGAAAAACGCCTTATCTGGAAAGGCCATTTGAACTTTCACTTATCTCCCCAAATCTAAATTGACATCTAATACCCACTTTCCTTGCTAAACAATGGCAGGGAGCAAAGCTGTTTCTTATGCTAAGAAATGTTATGGAACCCAAGAAGAAATAACTGCACTACTTATTTTCTGTGTCCACACACTTTCTTCTTTAACATCAAAGTCTGTTTGTATTTTTAAACACTTAAGTGGAAAGAATGACTTGACTGTGTTCCCTAGACCCAAGTTCATTGCTACAATACCTGAATCTCTGCCAAAGTGTTTGGCTTATCCCTAGGAAGTCCAGAACACAGGCTTGTTTTGAAGGCTTTCACCACTCCCTCAACCCTTCTACTTTTAAAACATTTCCTTTCTTTCTTTCTTTCTTTCTTTCTCTCTCTCTTCTTTTTAAATGAAGAGTGTTTAAAATGTAACAATCAAATACATTTTATTTATTTTTTAAGATTTATTTATTTATTTAATGTATATGAGTACACGTTGTAGCTGTACAGATAGATAGTTGTGAGCTTTCATCTGGTTGTTGGGTATTGACTCTAGGACCTCTGCTCGTTCTGGTCAACCCCGCTCACTCTGGTCGGCCCACTCCCTCTAGTAGACCCTGCTTACTCAGTCCCTGCTTGCTCCCACCCAAAGATTTATTTATTATTATAGATAAGTACACTGTAGCTGTCTTCAGATGCACCAGAAGAGGGTTTCAGATTTCATTATGGGTGGTTGTGAGTCACTATGTGGTTGCTGGGATTTAAACTCACGACCTTCGGAAGAGCAGTCAGTGCTCTTACCTGGTAACCCAAGCAGTTGAGACTAAGCTTACTACCTCAAGGTGGATGATTCTGGAAGAAATATATATTCTTACTCCTCAGAAAAATGTAGCTCTCACACCTCATCAAAGAAACCTCTTTTTGCTGCAGACAAAGACCATCACAGAAATCAACGAGTGGTCAAAATGTAGAGAGCAACTGACCATGGGCTTCCTGTGCCCAGGTTCCCATTTTACACAACCCTACATCTAAGGCCCAGGGAATATCACTCAAGAGGAGGTGGGAGGATTCCAAGAGTCAGAGTACCATGACATCTGCATCAAAATGGTGTCTTCAATACACAACCATGAAGCCTTAACAACATGGTCTCCAAAACGAAACCCACCAATGACAACAGTAGTTCATGGGCCCATGTCAATGGTGGGGGAAGTCTCACAACGCCCCGCAACTGAACGAAGAGCTAAAGGCAACTGATGGCTACTAAGAGAGAAAGAATCAGCCTCCACCAAAGCGATTCTAAATCCCATCAAGCTGACCAAGCTTAACTATCACCCCTTAGCTCACACTGGGAATGAAAGGTGTACTTGAGAACACTCAGTTTATGCAGTTATTGACATGCATAGTGACTAACATCACCCTCTTTTCAACAACTTTTAGTAGACTCATTGCTTCCTCTCCCTCAGAGAACACATCGTCAGCAAAAGGACATAAATTCTTTAGCTAGCACCAGTTACATGCAGTGAGGTAAGCTGAAAGGGTATGAGACTGCTGAGCTATGAGCTATGAGCCCCAAGAGACAAGA
The DNA here is from genome assembly GCF_008632895.1 of Mastomys coucha. NCBI lineage: Eukaryota > Metazoa > Chordata > Mammalia > Rodentia > Muridae > Mastomys > Mastomys coucha. The sequence continues at coordinate 55,627,767 of NW_022196904.1, forward strand.
AAGCACACTCTAATGAGGTGCTACCCCTGACAGAACAGGGTAACTTTGTTCTGGTCGCTGACTGTTGCTTTCACAAGGTCTTGAAGAGAATGGAGATTGATAAAGAAATGGTGAAGCTCAAGCTACGTCCCCCTCCAATTTATTTTCTGCAGTGGTGGCTCATGGATCCTGTTTTCAGGCATTCAAATCAGCTGTAGCCTACTGCCTGCTGTTGAGAGTCTGAACCAATGATCTAGCCTCAGAGCCAGCATACAGCACAGTGTCCCTGCTTAAGCGCCTAAGTGAACCCAGAGACCAGAGTCTAAGGCAGTGAGCTTTAGTTTCTATCACAACTGTTAGGAAAAGCTGGAAAAAGCATGAGAGAGGTCCACGCTCCTAATCAACGCACACCTTCTGATGATCGTCATTAACCACTGTGTAGCCCTGGCTGTCCTGGAACTCACTTTGTAGACCAGACTGGCCTCGAACTCAAGAAATCGCCGTGCGTATGCAGCTATAGGTGGCTGCAACAAACCACACGTTCATCTGTTGCCCTGAGAAGACTCAGGCTCTGGACACAGAAGTTGCACCTGGCCGAATGCTACCAACTGTGGGAAAGATACAGGTAAGAAAGATGGTTTGAATTCTTGAGAAGATGAGCAAAGAATGGGAAGTGGTTAAAGTTTACTGGGGCCACTGTAACACGATGCCCTGGACTAGGGGCCTTAAACAGCAAACATGGATGTCTCTCAGGTCTAAAGGCGGGAAGTCCAAGGTCCAGGCTCTGGCAGATGGGTGCCAGAGGAGGCCCTGTTTCTGGTGCTGACAACTGCCTTCTTGGAAGGCCTTGGTGGCTTGTCATTTCTTGGAGAGGGCCGGGGGCTTTGAGTGGTTCTCTGTTTCTCTAACCCTTTCAGAAGCAGTCTACCTCATAAGCCAACTTCCCATCAAAGAACACACTGCCCATCACACTAGAGGTGAGGATTTCAACATAGTGTAAACACAGACAGTCATTGGAATCAAGTATTAGGTCAGCCATACAGAGTGACATACAGTCTTTGCACAACACTTATTACAAGGTATCATGACAGCCATTCTAGAGACGATAGAACTGTTTGACATCTTCATTTTGGTGATGCTTAGACATGCGTATGTCAGACCTCTCGGATCCATGTGCCCAAAGAAGAGTGAAATCCGCTGCGGGTGACCTAAAGAACAGATTTCAAAAGCAGCTGAATGTAATTTCATATGGCTAAGCGCTTCAACCTAGACAGCCTACAGGAGAACAGGAAGCAGAGATGAGCAGAGACTGACAGTAATAAGACAGTGTCACAAACCAAAACCATTTCATCAAAGCCCTGAGAAAACAAAGTCTCTCCCCACAGTTTCAGCAAAGTAGGGTGAGCAGGTGAGTGAGTCTACATCTCAGAGTCAAGGAAGCCCGCACTTATGTCAACTCGCTGCATGAAGGCAGCAGGAAGGACAAAAGGTTGAGAGAGTGAGGTCCTAGAACACTGGTAGGTAAGTCAATGAGCATTAGTCTCTAGTAATGGCAAGTCCGGAAAGCATTTAAATAGAAGGGTGACATAATTAGACCTATTTTGGAAAGATAACCTTGATTAAAATACAGAAAATTTAGGGCTAAACAGATGGCTCAGCAGTTAAGATCATGTATGCTTTGTAGAGTACCCAAGTTTGTTCCCAGAACCCATAAATCCAGCTCTAAGGGATCTGAGTTGTTTTTCTGGCCTCTAGGGCATCTGCACTCGAGCCGCCCCCCCCCCCCACACTTAATTAAAAGTAAAACAAAATGTCTAAAGAACTACAGAGGTAGGTGTGGAAGAGACCAAGGTGAGAAAAATCTGATCTCTGTCTTGAGAATGTCTGCAAAATTGTGTGTGCATTTGAGTATGCACACACACGCTTGAGAATGTGGCCTATGGTACGGTATGCATCAGAAGTACTGAAGGATTGTATAACCCACAAAGGTTCAGAATTATAATGTTCAAAGGCAAGAGCAGCAGCCATGCGTCAAGCAGAATTCATTCATAATGTATTTTATAAAACTTGCTTTTATAGACTTTGTAGGTAACTGTTGAGGGAGACTAGAAGGGAACTTAATGAGGCCCAAACACTTCCTGCATGGTGAGTAGTGGGGTTGAGGAACACTGTATGAGAGAAAGGAGAGAGGGAGAGAGATGTATCATCACACTCTGAAAAGCAGCAGCAGCAACAACAACAACAACAAAAACCACTTCACTTCAAAGAACTGAATATTTAACCTCTGCACCTGAGTTCCTCTAGCTGGAGACTGTCTTCTGTTTTCATGGGCCAAAATATTTTTGGCTAAAGACAGAGAGATAAGATGACCTACAGAGGACCCCGCTTGCATATAAAAATAAAAAGGAAGAGAAGAAAACAAGCTTCAAAGCTTTTCTTGGCACGATTTAATTCCCCAAGCAGGCCTGGTTTCTATACCCTCATGGTGTGGAGAAACTTCAGGGGGTGTGGCCTGCCCCTCCCCACCCCCCACACACAGAGGAAAAGAATTTAATATATGAATAAAGTAAGGTAAATATACAAACCAAACAGTGGTAACTTTTTAACTGTAAACTTCTTCTTCCTTCGTTTCTTTGTTTCTTTTTTTGTTCCGTTTGTTTGTCAATTTCTTTGTTTCTTTCATTGTTTCTTTCTAAACAAACTAGGAATTTGACCCCAGTGTGGATTACCCCTAAATGAATAGTTTCTCCCTTGGGTCTTTCTGTACCCTGAAATATATCTCTATTTAGGAAATATAATTAGGCAGAACTTAATGGTTCTTTGGGATTATTTCTTCTTCTTC
>NW_022196904.1:55630628-55652814 GCF_008632895.1 Mastomys coucha
CCTCCCCCCAACCCCCGTTCTCATCTCCAAAGTAGTGGCCAACAACTAGTATGGCTTAAAGTTGGATCTACAGCAAAGTGAGTACTCATCTCTAGCAAATTGCAGGCAAGATGACTCAGGGGTCAATGTGCTTGCCATCATCTCTAGCATTTCAGTTTCTATGGGTGAAACTCCTCAGGGATCTAAGAGGCATTACTATTTTCTTCCATTGCATAGGGAATGCATAACAGAGCTCCAGTGTGGCCCAAGTCAGTGGCTGCTTTCTATTACAGAGGTTGACAGGGTGGCCCAAGGACCACAGCGCCTGAGTGTCCTGGTGTGCTTGCTGGGAATGCAGTTACAGGGGCTCATCCAGACTCCATCAGGCTCATGACAGTGGTCCAAGTGTGTACCTGAGCGGCGAGTACACATGGGTTCTGCTTACATCAAAGGTTGAAAGCCAAAGGCATAAGGGTATGACTCAGAAATTAAATAAACAGATGGAGAAAAGATACAGGGTGGCAAACAACAGAAACACCTAAGTATGATGGGAAGGGCAGAGTGGGAGTACCTCCAAACTTGGACATGGTCTCCATTAATGCATGTGGTATGTATGTATGTAGGTATGTATGTATAAACCATAACGCCTTTACTGGCTGAGTCTTCTTGATAGCCCTCTTTCCTTCTTAAATTTTTTCTCTATTAACAATAGCTTCTCATGCCTCCTAGATGGATTCTGCAAACTTTGATAGTGAGGATGTTGAAGTTCTGATCTTCTTGCAGCCTCCTCCAGAGTGCTGGGTTTATGCAACTCAAGTGATTCAACTCTTCGTGTACTTAGGCAAGCATTGTAGCAACTAAGCTACATCCCCAGCCCTAAATAGGACTTTCTCTACTTCCATGAATGCTCCCAATGGGTCTGGGGTTGAGAAATCTGTGAGCTGAATATTGTAAAGACAGAGGCAGTAATAACTGCCACATCCTCCATCACTTCCCCAGCCTTCATGGAGGTGTGTGTGTGTGTGTGTGTGTGTGTGTGTGTGTGCGCCCGTGCAGGACAACTTTGACAATAGTGACCCTCAGGTTTCCAGACACAGTTTTCAGGGCCAGAGACTGAAGTAAAACTTCTTGTTATCTCCACAGTGTATCTGGTGGGCCTGAACTGCCGTCTGGTTGGAAGGGGCTTGTGAAAGACCTTAGGCAGGTTGGGGACTATTCACCGAGGCTGGGAATCAGCCTGCTATCTGATATACTCATTCTGAATGGCTCTCAGACCTCTGCTTTCCTCACAGTCATCCGGATGATAGAAGCATCCCCCTGGGCTGCTAGCAGGACTGGAGTGGCTGAGAGCTTGCATTTCTGACAGGTCCCCTAGTGCCACTGCTGCCCGTGGTCCAGCGCCAGCACTCTGAGGGCCTCTGAGCACATTATCATTTCTGCTGAGTCCCCTCTTCACCACTAACCAGCTGTATTAATAGACACTTTCTTGGCACAGGCTAAGGAAAATGTAGATCTGAAGCCAAAAGACAATGCCAACCTAGAGTGCTAATGAGTAAGCTGGGGTCAAGCCAGAAGTTGCCCCGTAAGACCAAAGACAAGGAGAAAAAGTCAGCTGGGGGACGACGGGTAGGTAGGCTGGGGATCAGTTTGAGAAGAGGAAGGCTGTAGGTTCCAGGAGTTCAAAAAGCCACAGGGTGATGCTCTCTCTCTCTCACCCCTAGAGGTCTGAACTCCCTGAAACCAGAGAAGAAAGAGGGCTATAGGGCAGTAACTCACTTGGTAGAGAGCTTACCAGCATGCAGGGAGTTGTGGGTTCAGTTCCCAGCACTGTATAAAACCATGTTCAAGACAAAAGGATCAGGAGTTCAAGGTCATCCTTGACCACAGTTCCAGCACTCAAGGCCACAGGAGTTCAAGGTGGGGCAACATGGGGATTCCCCCACACCCTGTCAGACTTTCCATATCTTTTCTCCAATTCCCAAGGCTCCATGATCCCAGAATGAGCCATGCTTCTCTGATTCAAACCAAGTTTATCCAACATGGAGCTGGCCAGGCCACCAAGCACCAAGCCACGCTGAAACCTCCTGCTCTGGGGCTCCCAGGGACTCAGAGCTGTGGCCGATTCAACTGTTCTGGCCATTTGTATTTTCAAGATTTCCACTCACTTGTTCTCAGTGCCTGCAGGTGAACATCGAGATCCACCAAGAACCCTTACCTGCTCTGCCTGTTCCTCTGTCTCCAGAAGCCTGGAGACCCAGAGCTGTAACCCCGCCTTGGGAGGCAGCAGAGGAATTTGGTCCAATAAACCCATGCTCATAGACTTCCCCAGTGATGGCTGTCAGGAAACACCATAGCAAGGACGGTCTGCTTACTGGTAACTTGGCAACCTGATGCTGTCAAGAGTCAAGTTCAGTCACACAGGAGCAGACCCACGAAGGCCAAGGAAGGTGGCTCTTGGGAGAAGAGCGCCCAACAAAGGGACTATCAAGAAGAGCAGAATGTTCACATCTCACTAAACCCAGAGATGTTCACATTTCACTAACCCATGGACTCTGCATATGACACTTATGACCAACCACTGTGGCCTCTTAACGGGGCAAGCACAGTGCTGAAGTCTTGGGCTCGTGTAGGGACATCAGCTTCTCCCTAACCCAAGCATGTACACATACACACACACACACACACACACACACACACACACACACACACACTCACATACAGGCATACATATTCATACACTCACACACATCCATACATATTCACACATTCACTCACACATGCTTATGCATACAGACATACATACTCACTCCTACATAGAAACATTCACTCTCTCTCTCACACACAGAGACATGTATATTCACACACACACAGAAACACACAGATATACATATACACTCATACACACACAAAAATACACTCACACATACACACAAAAGCACACACACAGGTATATATACTCATACACATAGAAACACACATATACACAGATATACATACACACACACTAACACATATATACATACTCACTTTCACACACAGATACATACATACACACACACAGAAACACACACATACACAAAGACATACACAGAGACATTTGTTCTCACACACATGCACATTCACATACACACTCAGAGACACACATACTCACACACATAAACACATACACATATATATATATACTCACACACAAAGACACATATATATTCACACATATGCAGTCATACACACACTTAGAGACACACATTCTCTCTGTCTGTCTGTCTCTGTCTGTCTCTCTGTCTCTCTCTGTCTCTCTCTCTTCTCTCTCTCATAAAGAACACACATACCCATCCATGCAAGAACACATCTGCTCTCACCAAGAGGGCTCCATGAACACTAATGCCCTTGTCAGCTGTCCTGCTTGCTCTGCTCACATCTACTGTAACCTTCAAGAGAGGGCAGGAAGGATGACTGTCTACTGAGCAGTTTGGAAACAGCTGATGGAGAGTTCTTGGCCCCCACCCCATGCTGACAAGTAAAGTGTGGAAGATATTAACTCCACAAAGGAGAAAAGAAATCAATAAAACTCAAGGTCTTCTACTTGACTCTTCAAGAGGCATGATCTTTCCACCTTAAGAAACCAGTGGTGGCACAGTCCTTTAATCCTACACTAGGCAGGGGCAGCCAAATCTCTGTGACTTGGAGGCCACTCGGGTCTATACTGGGAATTACAGGACAGCCAGGGCAATATAATGAAGAGATGTTGTCAACCAAGGGGGTTGGAGGGAGGAAAGGAAAAGAAAGGAAAGGAAGGGAAAGGAAAGAAGGAAGGAAGGAAGGAAGGGAGAAAGCCGTGAACTGATTACCAACTACCATGGGAATTAACCAGAAACTAGTAGTTCTTTACTTCCTTTTCTACATGAATTTATCTGAAATAGATATTATCCAGCCCCATTACCTAATATCACCCAGTAACCAACTGTATTCCCCGTCACCTGGGAAACCCTGGCTGTTACCAGGTTCCATCAAGATAGTGCCAAAGTCTCATTTATCATGATGGATATTCAGCATGACCTGTTAGAAAGGACCCACTGGCCATTCTTCTTCCAACTACCCCAAGAAGATTTCATACTTAGAAAGGAGCTCCGGGACTAAATAAACAAATGACAGCTCCAGGCAAAGTACACTCTAGATCATTAGCACAATTTTAAATACTAGTAATTGTTTCTTAAAGAGTTATAAAGTTAACTGAGAACTTAAGGTAGGTGCTTGCTTTGCGTGGGCAAGTTCCAATTTAAGGTACCATGTGGTGTTTGAAAAACTTAATTTGTCATTATTGAAGTTAAATTTAGTAAGAAAACTGTCACTATGGAAAACTGCCTTGTGCATGATTTCTGCAAAGTTTATTCTGTCAGAGGGGCTGTCCTGCTATCAAATTTGTGTACAAAAAAGTACTGGTAAATTGTAACTCTCCGGAAAGCCTTGCTACATTGTAAACTATTAACAAACTGTTGTTCAATATATCGCCAGAGTTTTGGAAGGCCTCAGAAGGGCAATGGAGTGCCCAGGGTAGTGTATGTTACTCCTACACACACACACACACACACACACACACGATTTAGCATAACAGAGTAAGTGGAGAAGTCATCACTGTATTTCCTCAATGGGCAACAAACATGCTTATATCGAATCCACCAAAGGCTGATTAACTTCATCCCTAATTAAAAAAGGAAAAAAGATGGTGGCATTAAAGTCATATTTACTTCCCATGATGGTGGCTAAGGGGGAACCACTAGATCGGGGCTGTGTTTCCAATCCCTATATGAGCACTGTCACACTATGCAGTGTTCTCTCATCTTGGTTGCTTTCCTCATCTCACTGCTCAGCTCCTGAGCCCACACAACTTCTGATGTCATTCAAAATTGGAGTCTTTCTTGAAGACCTCACCTTCAACATAGTAGATCCACCCGTTAATCCATATTAGGTTTAATATCCATAAGTAAGATTTAAAACCAACTTACTGCTTTATTTGAGTAGCATTTATAAAGCTATACTGCACAATTGGGACATAGTATTACTGAACAGTGAGTTGGGATATTATATGGCCTTTTCTTTCCAAGCCACACTCCTAATCTCACACACACACACACACACACACACACACACACACACACACACACACACACACACGAGACACATATGCATACATACAGACACCCCCCTACAAACACAAAGGCACGCATGCACACATGTACATACACAACACACGTTCCTCTTTCACGGTCTATATTTCTGGATTATATTTAAACAAATCAATGTGAATTTTTTTCATAATTTTGGAGGGCTATTACAACTCCCTTTGGAGAATTCACCAAGGTGAGACACTTAAGATTCGGTCCTTTACGCTGTCATTGGTGCTACCACTGACTTCTGTTTTAAGAAATACTTCATCTGTGAAATGCTATCTTCTGGACACGACATGGCCAATACACTCATGAATATACCACAGCTGCACAAAGTTGGTACAAGACTAAGCTGGCCAACATTCCTGCACAGATAGATGCCAGAGAGGCATAGGAGACATCACCCTTCCTTGAGATCAATCAGTAGTGAACAGTGGCTGAGGAAGGAGTCGTATTCTTCAGTGATGAGCCAGAGCTAACATACTCAGGACCCAGTAAATAACACTACCTCATGCCCATGCAAAACAAACAAAACAAAAAACAAAAACAAACCAATCCAACTCAGTGGCTCACAAAACCCAAAACAACAAAATGACATGCAGACAGGGTGGGAATTGATAAGGAAGGGTTCATTAAGGGTAGGGTGGGACAAAAGAGGGTAATGGAAGGTGAAAATGGCCAAAATGTATTTTATTTTGACACTGTCAAGGAAGAAAATGGAAAAGAGAGATTGGGGAGGGAGGGAAGAAGAAAGGAAGAAAGGAGGGGAGGGAGGAAGGGAGGGAGGGAGGGAGGGAGGGAGGGAGGTCTTGTCCTATCAGGACTCAGAGGATGCCAGCTCAGCTGGGCACAATGACTTGAAGTCGTTATCTGAAAGCTCAGTAGGTTTGTTACAGTGTGGAAGGTGCCAGCCAACATGTCACACCACAGGGTGTGCTTGCGAAGGTCAAAAAGCAACCCTGTTTCCCTTATCTAGGTCTCAGGGATGAAAGTCAGGTTGTCAGGCTTGGCGGCAAGCACCCTTACCCACGGAGGCGTCTTGCCACCGCGAAGTAGTTTAAGATTCTGACCGACTTCTTGATTATGTGGACAAAAAGATGAACTGATAAAAACATTTGGAACTTTCCTTTAGGTGTGAGTAGATTAAAAAGATTATTATGCCTATAATTACATAGATGCGACTGTTAAAACACACTCACACCAACTTCTAATTAAGAAGATACAGCTACATGTTATCGCTTCTCTCTCTTGAATCCCTGCCAACCCCACCACCAACAAAAAGCCTTCAGTGGAAAAAAAAAAAACAAAACAATCCAAGAGATACAGAAGAAAGGACACTTTTTGGAGGGGTTGGAGACTGGGCAGAGAAGCATGGACAGGATGGGGAAGCAGCAGCTGGTGAGGGCACTGGTAGAGGAGGGGCCTCTGCTCTGATCGAGCACTCTCACCTGCCAGCCTCTGCTGCAGGTGGGGAGCACTCAGCCAGAGAGCCAAGGTGGGGAAGATACTGGGATGCACAGGCAAGTCTAGTGGGCACATGACCCCAGGGCCTCCACAGACCATAGCAGATGCGTCTCTCAGAGAACGCTTGCTTGCTCAAGAGCTTTTAACACAGCCACCAGATTTTCCTTTTTTTATTGTAAAATTCACCACCCTAACCATTCGGAAGGGAAGGGTACCGGTCCAGCTTGGTACATTCACAGTGTGCAGCCATCAATCCCAGGCACCATGGAGGTGGTCATCTTCCCAAGCTTAAACACAGTTGCCACTGGACACCATTGCCTGAGTCTGCCCCTACACCCGCCCAGCCTTGGCAATCATTATTCTGTTTTCTGAACTTGTGAACATGAGAACTCTAGACGTCTCGTGTAAGTGGACTCACAATTATCTGTTGCTTGACACCTGACTTCTTTTACTGGTGTCGTTTCTGGCATATTTTAGACCTGTCTCCCTTGTAAAGGCTAGGTATCTACTCATCTGTCAATGGGCGCTGGCTTGCCCCTAAGCGTTGGCTACTTTGAATAGTATGGCTGTGAACTTGGGCGTGTCCATATCTCTCTGTGTTCCTGCTTTCTAGTGATTCATGGGTGACAGATAACAGAGGCTTAAAGGTCATTGTAGAAAAACTTTACAGCGCGATAAACAGAAACCAACATGAAGGAGGAAGACCTCTTGAAAATTAAAAAAAATATAATTACTATAAATAAAACAAGCTAGGTGGGTTGAAAGTAAAGGCATAGAACTCTTCAGGCAAATAGAATAAAGTGATAGACCAGGGCTAGAGGTGTAGCACAGCAGGAGAGTGCTTGCCTAGTGTGCGCAAAGCCCTGGGCTCATCCCAATCCCCAATCCCCCCTCCCCGCCCCCACAGCACTACATAAACCAGGTGTGGCGGCTCAAACTTCCAATCCCAGATGGCAGAGATAGGAAGAGCAGAAGATCAAGGTCAGCCTGAGTTACATCACTGAGTCTGAGGCCAGTCTGGGTTGCAGAGACACAGTCTTAAACAGTTAAGAATTGATGTGGATGTTTCCAGTTAACAGGATTTCCCTAGAAAGAAGGCATTTAATTAAAGAAACAATAGAAGACGTGTCCTTAAATATGAGATCATCTCAATGCTGGTGCACAAAGAAAGAGATGAAAGCAGATTCCAGGGAAAACGGAGCAGTGAGCTCTCACCCTACCAGGAAAAAGAGGAGCAACACACACAGACAATGTTTTTAGAATTCAAAGGGAAATAATACACAAGCTAGAATCCTACACTGAATCGAAATGCCAATCCACCAGCCATAATGGAAGCAAATTAGGTCCCCCTCTCCCAAGCCAACCCACGGGAGACAGGCGCCTCAGCAGCAGAGGGCCTTGCATTCTGACCTTGCACTGGGCCTGTGATTCATTCATCTACTCCATGATTTGTACTGCGTGTCTGCAGTGTGCCAGGCACTGTTCTTTTCTGGGCGCTGGTGACACAGAGGTGATAAAACAAAGTTCCTAGCTGGGTGTGGTAGCACATGCCTACAATCCCAGCGCTCGCTCAGAAGAGGAAGGCAGGAGGATCAGGAGTTAGACTACACAGTGAGTCTGAGCTCAACCTGGCCTTCAGGAGACCCTGTCTCAAACAAAACAAAAACCACAAAAACATCCAGTTCTTACCCTCATGGACACATAAAGGGGTTGCATAACGAGCAAATGTATCATTAGGGAAATGAGCAGGGTCAGACCAAGAGGGTGGAAACTGGTGGTGTGCTAGAGCAGAGACAGGGACCCAGAGCAGTGAGAGCATCAGTCTGGGTGACAGAGCTGGGTCGGGCTCCAGACAGGAAGGATAGTAGTTGTTGGGACTTCAGGACCAGACCTCCTCGCCCAGTTAGCCTGGGTCCTGGCATTCCCCAAGGAGTCCCCATCTCTTCTGCACCCTTCCCAGAGCTCCCCCTGCCTCAGCAGGACTAAGCACCCACATACTACATGACTGGGCCTATCATGCTCCTTTCTTCTCTCTGTGGTGGGGAGTTAACACGAGACTCTGCAAGGGAGACGAGACTCCAGACAGAGTCCTATAATAGTACTGTTCTGTAATGTGAATTTCCATAAGCCAGACAGGCAGAGAAAGCCCCATCAACTGCACATATGGATGGAGAAACTGAGGCAGAGCCAGGTAAAGAATGTGACAGGGCTACAGATCACAACGGTTTCAGGGTGGGCTGGAGAGATGGCTCAGCAGTTAAGGACACTGAATGCTCTTCCAGAAGTCCTGAGTTCAATTCCCAGCAACCACATGGTGGCTCACAACCATCTGTAATGGGTTCTGATGCCCTCTTCTGGTGTGTCTGAAGACAGCTACAGTGTACTTATATAGATAAAAATAAATAACTTTAAAAAAAATAATAATTACAAAGGTTTCAGTGAACACTCTGACTTGGATCTGCTTCAGGGCCGGACACTGGGTTCATTCTTTTTTATTTTTATTTTTATTTTTTAACTTTTCCACACAGGTAGAAATGGAGCAAATGATCTTTTTCCTTTAGCATTTAATTACATGTAACTGTCTTGGAGTTCACTTCAGCTGTCTTGTTCTCTATACTCATAGTCACAGCCAGACGCCAGCACTGTTAAAGTCAGCCCACCTCAGATCGGAACAAGTAGGGGAGGGCAGGAAGCAGAAGCTAAAGGCTTGGATAAAGCTAAAGCCCACCTAGATGTTTTGATGGAACTGAGCGGTGACTGCACTCAGAGCATATTGCCTCGGACTTCCCTTGCAAACAGGAACTTCCTTTTCTTGGCTGCTTTCGGGTCCCAGCTGTGTCCCAGGTGCAGAGGAATGTTTGTCTTTGCTGGGCAGAGACTGCAATGGTGCAAGACTGGAGGGGTGGTGGATGCCAGCTTGGGGAGTCAGCAGCAGGGCCTGCTGCTCCTGCTGAGCAAGGACCTGAGGGTGGCTCCTGAAGCTTGTTCAAACATTGAGTCACCGCTTGCATGTAAAGCCAGGCAACTTCCTGACCCGACTTAAAGTACTGCCCTGTCTATTAGCTTTATGATTGCTCTTACCTTAAATTCCTAAAATTCCTGGAAGAGAGAGAAGCATGCCACTATCTTCAATTCACTTGAAATGAATCAGAAAGAGTAAAAACGGAAGGTGGATGTACAGACGGACATTCAAACAAAGCAAACTGATAAGAGTAGAATCGGGGTTTTCCGAACAGGCACATTTATTGTGAAACTCTTTCAACTTCATTATGTGATAAGACACCAGAGACAGCAGAAAAAGACTTCTGTTGCCTGGGATGATTTCGATGTCCCTGTGAGTGATTCATCCGATAACCCTCCATCCGGCTTCCCGACTCTCGGTACACCTGGGACGCTCTGCTCACCCTTTGAACTCAGCTGCCTTGAAGTTACTAATTGTTTCCTTGGACTAAACTATTTTCATCCCTGCACACCGCCCCCCCCCCCCAGGTGCTTGAACTTCAGGAAGATGTTGAGTGCCAAAACGACTTCTTTGTTCTCTGTTCTCTCCAGCAGAGATGCCAGGAGGCACCAACCAACCACTCCCTCTCCGGCCTGCAGCACATTCCCTACCAGCGCAGGAGGCCAGACACCGTGAGGGCCTGGGAACAGACAGGCAGAAAACAACTGAGCAGCTCCTGCCTGCTAGGAACATCACCAGGAGCTGAGGTCATTGCCCCAGCAGGCTGTGACATATGAGATGCACTATCACACCTCCACTGGAGATGGAGAGTCTCCGTCACCTCCAGTCTGTTTCCTGGGCTGGAAGTCCACTGCCTCATGGCTCTAATCTCCCAAGATGTTTTTGTGTATTGCCATTTTGACAGAGCATGCATTTTCTAACAGTGTGGTTCACCACCACCACCACCACCACCACCACCACCACCACCACCACCACCACCACCACAGCATCTGCCAGAGGAGGGAACCAGATCTCATTACAAATGGTTGTGAGCCACCATGTGGTTGCTGGGAATTGTACTCAGGACCTCTGGAAGAACAGCCAGTGCTCTTAACCTCTGAACCATCTCTCCTGCCCAACAGTGCATTTTTAAATGAAGCATTTTGATTGATTTTCACCCCTCAGACTCAAGGATCAAGATTTTTGCTTTATTGTTATAGTTTGAATAAGAAAGGTCCCTATAAGCTCATGTTTTAAACTCTTGGTCCCCTTTGTGGAAATTTTGTAGACTTAGGGGGAAGCAGGTTAGAGGAAGCATATTACTAAGGGGAAGGCTTTGAAAGCCCTCAGTCCCCTCCTCCCATCCCCACTCCCTGCTTCCTGCTGGCTGAAGAGCTCTCCCCCAGAACCCCTCTGCCTGCCTTGAAGTTCCACCAAACAGCCATAGGCTAAGCCCCCTGAGACCACGAAGCAACATAAATCCTCCCTGACTGAGAAGCTGGGCATGTAGGCAAATGTTAAAGCTCTTATAAACTGTCTTGAGGCTCTGTGGTCCAACGTCACACACTCAAATACATTGCTGATGATTGTGGGGGCTGCTAAAGATGTTGCTCAGTGGAGGAGAGCTTGCCTGGCAAGATTTTGATCCATAACACCATAAACGACAATTGAAAAAGACAGTTGTGTACCCAATAACCCCAGCAGGCTCCCTGAACACTTCCAATCCAATAGACTCCAGTTAAACTAGATGGGTCACAAAACAAATCCAAGTCATGAACCTGGGGAGGAACCCATAGAGAGAAAAGAGGTTTACAGGGATGGGAGGGAGAGAGGTAAGTATATTCAAAACACATTATACACACATGAAATTGTCAAACAACATTGTTTTTAAAAGATTTATTTATTTGTTATATGCAAGTACACAACCCAGAAGGGGCATCAGATCTCATTATGGATGGTTGTGAGCCACCATGTGGTTGCTGGGATTTGAACTCATGACCTTCAGAAGAGCAGTCGGTGCTCTTAACTACTAAGCCATTTCTCCAGCCCAACAACATTAATTGTTAAAAACACATTGTATCAATGGATTTTATTAGAATTCTAGAAATAAGCCTATTAATACACTGTTGAATTCTATTAGTTAACAGTTCACTTAAAACGTACACTGATGTTGGTTAGTAAAATTGTTCTTTAGGGTCCCCCTACTCCTTTATTTTGGTAAAGTATCAGTTCCTTTTCTTTCTGAGATGGGCGTAGGGGAGAGAAGTAGGGGGAAAGCCCTGGGTTATCTGAGTGTTATGGACTGGGAGCAGTTCCTGGGGTGGGGGTGGGGGTGGGGACAGGACAACCAGGACACCACGTGTGCATGGAACAACCTTATCAAAAGCTCTTCTTCAGTGTTCTTGAGGAGCCAGGCTCAGACTTCCTGTCTCTGCTGGTATCACTGGAGTAAGATACATTTTCGCAGTTATCATAGAAAGTTCCCTTTTCATCTATGTTTTCAAAAACATTTGCCGTTATGAAAAGGATACATTTTCTCCGTTTTAATAGTTATTTCCCCCACTGTATCTTATTTTGATATATTTATATATCTGTCCTAGTTTTCTTCCCATTGCTGTCACTGACACACAACTTAATGGAGAGTCTTAGTTGGCTTTTACTTCCAGGTCATAGGTCACCATTGAGGGTGGTCAAGGTAGGAACTCAAGCAGGAATTTGAGGCAGAAACCATGGAGAAACCATGCTGGCAGGACAAGGTGGAGGCAGGCCGGAACAGCACCTCCTGGTGACCAGCATGTCTGGGCTACACAACCCAGGACTACCTCCCCAAGGGATGGTGCCACCCACAGTGGGCTGGGCCCACCTGCATCAGTTAGCAAAGAAGACAATCTCTACAGATATAGCCACAGGCCAGTCTGCTCTGCATCTCTGCTATCAGATGACTCTAGACAGTGTTCAGTTGATAATTAAAGCTAACTAGGGCACTATCTTTCCCCAATTCATTTTAGTTAAGTGGGCTCAATTGTTTTCTTTTTGTTGGACAATTTCCTAGCTTTACTACGTCTTCTCTTCTGTTCACTGAGTAGGTTACACTTTTGCATTTATTAATCCTATCTAATTTTAGTGTATTTTGTTGTCTTCTGAGTTTAACTCTTAGTCCATCACTTTTATTTATTTTCAATTTGTTCCCATAGACATTTATGCTGTGAATCTTCCTAACCATTATTTCAACCACATTCCATAGACTCTGATAGCGAATGGTTTTGTTATGATTATTTTATCATTATTCTATATTTTATTCCTTTTTTATCTTGATCTAAAAATTATTTTGAGTTTACATACTTCTGGGATATAAAGTGCTTTAGTTTGTGTGTGTCCCATCTAAACTCATACACTAAAACCTTATGTGTGGGCAGGACAAGGTGGAGGCAGGCTTATAGAGCAATGGTTTCAGCACTTGCCTAGCAGTGTGGATGTCCCAGTACTGGGACCAAGAACAGCAACATTAACAGCAGCAACAACAGCAAACACACACACAGACAGACACACAGTCTTTGAAAAGTCACTATATGCAATGGTAAAGATTCCTAAAATGAGATTAAAATAAGCTCCACAGAGCTGTATGAACCCGAGAACACCAAAGGCTTCAATACCAAACACTCCATTGATTCGAGACTTTCTAGCTGCTAGAACTGTAATACATATATTTCTATTATCTATAAGACAACCACTTTATGGACATTTTGTGACAATAACCCAACAGATGATGGCAAAGGTTCTTTTTTTTGAAAAAAATATTGTTTACTTAATGTATATGAGTACACTGTAGCTGTCTTCAGACACACCAAAAGAGGGCATCAGATCCCATTACAGATGGTTGTGAGCCACCATGTGGTTGCTGGGAATTGAACTCAGGACCTCTGAAAGAGCAGTCAGTACTTTTAGCTGCTGAGCCATCTCTCCAGAACAAGGGTTCTTTAAATATGAATTACATAACCTATTTGATACTTTGAACCTCAAGGTAAATGGACGTTTTTGTTTTGTTTTGTTTTGTTTTGAGACAGTTTTTCTGCATAGTTCTGGCTGTCCTGGAACTCACCGTGTAGACCAAGTTGGCTTTGACCTCACAGAGATTCACCTACCTCTGCCTCCTGAGTGCTGGGCTTACAGATCTACACCACACTCAGAAAGGGAATCCTAAAGGAACCTTTTCCCTAGTTCTCAAGACAGCGTGAGCTGTGTGACCCTCACCCAGGTCTGTAGGGTGACAGGTCTGTCCCCTCTCATCTATGAGCTCAGACACAAGATTAACTCTACATGCTCTTCCTGGTTTCCTCAGGAAACTGATGTGCTCTTGACAACACTTCTTTATTTTAGGCTTTAAAACAAATGTGGTAAACTATCCACCCACATCTTGGCAGTGCTTACGAGTGGAGTTCTCTGGTGCTGCCTGTGCCCAACACTGCGGTGCACTCACCCTTAACCTCTGCACTAGTAACTTCTACTCATACACAAAAATGCGGTTTCATTTCTGTTTCCCAAAGTTATTTGAATGTTTATGCTGTCGTTGGTGGTTTCTTTTTTTGAAACAAAGTCTCATTCTGTACCCCTAACTGGCCTGTAACTCACTACATAGCCAAGGACAACCTTGAACTCTGTACAGGTCCCCTACCTTAGCCTACACCAGAACCACAGACATGAGCCCATGCCCTGCCTGGAAGTTATCTTGTTTATTTAGTACAATGACCAACTTAATGTAAGATCAAATAATACAAGTAGGTCACGTTGGGATTCAACACCCAGCACTTACTGATCCCTTTGTTAATTATTTATTTAGAGCAGATATAGCCTTACTAATTTTTTATTTGACCTTTGTAAATAAGAGTGAAGTACTGCAAACCTCCCAATATTTAAATTTTAATTTACTTACTAGAGTGTTTATATGTGTGTATGTGGGAGATGTATATAGTTGTAGTCTGTGTGTATGTGAGTTATGGTATGTGTGGTGTGCTATGTGTGTGCTATGTGTCTGTAGAATAAGTATGTGTGTATGTGTGTTGCATGTATATTTGTAGAGTATGTGAGTGTGGTGTGTGGTCTGACGTATGTATATGTATGATGTGTGTGTGTAAGAAACAGACAGAGAAAGATGTGGTGAGTGTGTATGGTATAGGGTTATGTGTAGGATGTGTATATATGTGTGTGTGTGTGTATGTGTGGGATGTGTATATATGTGTGTGTACTATGTGTATAGAATGTGTATATGTGTGTGTAGGATGTATATATATGTGTGTGGTGTGTGTAGGATGTATATATGTGTGTGTGGTGTATGTAGAATGTGCATATGTGTATATGTGTGTGTAGCGTGAGTAGGATGTGTATATATGTGTGTATGTGGTATGGGGGGGATGGTGTATGTGTGTAGGATATATATATGTGTGTATCTGCATGCAGATGTGGAGGCTATAACTCTGTAGAGTATGTTCTTGTTCTTTTTACCCACATGTATGTGGTTTCTGGGGATCGAACTCATATTGTTCAGTCTGGAGGTACTTTAACCCACTAAGCCAATCTCCCCAGCCCTCAATCGCCCAATTATCAGTGTGAACTGAAATCTCGTGTCTCCTGCAGTCTCCACTTCAGAAAAGCTGTGACTGGGTTATTTAGAGCAGACAGCTAATGCTGTGCACCTCAACTACTTTTAAATGTGTCTGCACTGCACCACTTTTTTTTTATTTAAGATTTATTATTTACTTACATGTGTATATATGTACGTGTGAATGTCACGTCTGTGCATGTGCACATGCATGCAAAGGTGTCTGCAGAGGAAAGAGGTGGATCCCCTGGAGCTGGAGTTACAGGCAGTGGTGGCCTGCTTGCCATGGATGCTGGAATATAAAACCGGGTCTTCTGCGAGGGCAGCAAGTACTGTTAACCACTGCACTATCTCCAGCTAATGCACGATCCTTACATTTTATTTTTGTTGTTGCTGGATGCTGGAGATTGGAGTCAAGGCCTTGCATAGTGTAAGCATATCCTCCATCCCTCAGATGCCAGCTCTGAGAACCTATGGTTGTTAGTAATAATGCAAGCCTACTTACACTCACAAAATCATTTGTACAACACAGGATGAAAACTGCTTTCTTCGGGCAGTGCTGGATTTCTGAGTTCGAGGCCAGCCTTGTCTAAACAGAGTGAGTTTCAGGACAGCCAGGGCTACACAGAGAAACCCTATCTCGAAAAAACAAAAACCAAACCAAAACAACAACAAAAAACCCTGCTTTCTTGGCCCTTTGTTTTCTCTTTTGCTATTTCTCTTGGCACACAGAAAATTGTTGTATTGTAATATCTTCCTTATCTTGAGGCAGGGTGCCACACAACCTTTGGATGGGCTCTGTAAGTGATGGTGTATGACCCTGAACTGCTGACTCTTCTGTCTTTACCTCCTAAGTGCTAGGATTATAAATGTGCTGCCACACCAGGTTTAGATGGTGCTGGTGATCAGAGTCAGGTCCTCCTGTATATTAAGCACTGGACCAACTCATTCATATATATATGTATAGGAGACAGTCTCTATATAGTCAGCTAGATCCTTGTTATATAATGGCTTCTTTTAAAATAAATATTATTTTTATTTTACGTGTATAGGGTTTTGCCTGAATGTGTATACGTGCCCTTGGAGGCCAGAGGAGGGTGTTAGATCCCCTGGAACTAGAGTTACAGATGGTTATGTGCTGCCATGTGGGTGATGGGAATGGAACCCAGTTCTACAAAAGCAGCCAGAGGTCCTTAACTGCTGAGCCGTCTCTCTAGCCCCTGTAATGGCTCCTTCCACATAAGGGAATGAGAAAAAATGAAGAGCTGGGTATATTGAAAGATCAATCATTCAGAAACACAGAAATGAAGTGTAGGAATCAGCAAGCGTTAGTCTATTAATTTGATAACTAGTTGTTTTCATTTGTAGATTAGCCCGCAGGCTACACAAGAACACATCTGTAAAGGGCTATGTCGTTTCAGCGACTACGGAAGTCTTCAGCTGGCAGTTTAGACTCTTCTAAAATTAGTTAAAGTGAAAAGAAATAATCGGTGTGAAAATGCCAGGGTTAGCTGTGTGGGAAAATGTCTAATTGAGGGTTGTGAGTTTCTCATCTCAGCAGAAGAATAAATATTTTGAAGAGTAACACGGAAGGTGGCATTTTAAAAGAAATTAAGTGGTTACTAGAAGCCACAGGGAAAAGCATAGAAAGGAAATGGTAATGGAACAAAACAAACAATAATGGGATAGTTACCCACAGGTTACCAGTGGATAAAGCTGAGTAACAGGTACGACATTACCATCCACTGTGGATTCAATGGAAAGCAACAAAGGATACTGAAGAGCTGGAATGTCCCATACGGAAAGTCTAAATTTCTACCTGAAAACATTATCTAAGTCTTTAAAAAAGAAAAACAGCCAAGAAAAGCACAAATGGCAAAATTATATGAAAAACTAAACTGTTCAACAACAACAACAACAGCAAAGTGCTCACACACAGGGGCACACAGGCACGCACGTGCTCACAAATGAACACACACAAGTTAATCACAACCGTCTATCGTGATGTTGTGGGCTGCACAGGCCCAACACAGTAGGTTCACAGACTCAAAGACTGCAAACTGTGAGCCTCCTTTTTAAAGCCGGTTACCTCAGATAGCTTGTTACAGTAAGAGAAAGCTAATGGCCGGGCAGAGATGGCACATACCAGCACTCTGGAGGCAGAGGCAGATGGATCTATGTGAGTTCAAGGCTTGGTCTACAAAGTGAGTCCCAGGACGGCCAAGGGCTAAACAGAGAAGCCCTGTCTCAAACAAACAAACAATCAAACAATCAAAAACCAACCAAGCAAACAAAACACAACTAAACAACAAAAAAAGAAAGCTAATCATACTCCTGTCTGTAATAAAAAGGAGTAAAATACTGAGACTTGCTACAAGACAAATAATCCTTAAAAACACTGTTGAGTGAAAGAGGCCATACAGACACAAAAGATCATATATTACATAATTACATTTATATGAAATATCCAGAGTGGCTGATAGACAAAAGGTAGACTCATGATAGACTGACAGAGACTACTGACTGCTAACCTCAAATTCTCTCTTCTGTCTAAATAATGTGTTACTGTTAACCCTGCTGCTGTGCCACAGAACACAAGAACTTAACTCTTACAAAAGGTGACCTTGGCCGGGCAGTGGTGGCGCATGCCTTTAATCCCAGCACTTGGGAGGCAGAGGCAGGCGGATTTCTGAGTTCGAGGCCAGCCTGGTCTACAGAGTGAGTTCCAGGACAGCTAGGGCTACACAGAGAAACCCTGTCTCGAACCCACCCCCCCGAAAAAAAACAAAAACAAAAACAAATGGTGACCTTGTACCCTCTGTACCCCAGTCCTTCTCCCCTTCTCCCCAGTCCCCGATAGCTTCTATCCTACTCTTCATGTGTATGTAACCAACTACTTCTGACCCCAGGGCCAGCAGGATCACATAGTGTTTGTCATTCTCTGCCCAGCTAAGCAAACAACAGGGTGTTACAGCTTAAGTCTATGCTGTAGCATTTGAATCTCCTTCCCGAGCAGACATTTAAGTTGATTCTGTATCCTGGCTATTGTGCATGCTGCTATAGAAAACATGGAAATGTGGGTGTCTTCCAACATGCTGACTTCCTTTTGGGTCTACACTAAGAAATGGGATTCCTGGATCACGTGGTAGTTATATTTTTACTGCTAGGGGGAATTTCCACACCGTTTCCTATACTAGCTATTCCTGTTTACATTCCACCAAACATATACAGAGTGTCCCTCTTTATCCTGTGTCCCTCTCAACAGAATTTTATTATTTTACTTTATCCATTTGCTATTTGATAAGAGTATTCTAACTGAGGAAAGTTGGCATCTCCCTGTGGTTTAAGCATCTCTCTTTTCTTCACCTCCTAGAGACATCTCCAGTCTCACTAAGGAGTACAAACTGGCTCAGAGTGCAGCCCAGTCTGGCCTGGAATTCATTCTTGTCTTGCCCTGCCTCTCAAGAGCTGGGACAGCAAGCAGGAGTCACTATGCCCAGCTGGATGAGATAACAAATAGAAATAATACCATAATATGCCCAGGCAAAGGACAGAAAATTATCATTATTTTCAAAGACTGGAATATAAAGAAAGAACGTTCATGATCTATAAGAAAAGCAGGCCCAGGCTAGCACTTGCTCTCCCTCCCTCCTCCCTCCCTTCCTCCCTCTGCAAGCTCTCTCCTTCCTTCCTTCCCCTGTTCCTCCCTCTCCACCCTCCCTCTGTACCCTCCATACTGATCTCTAGATGCAGCACATTCTTTTCTTTCTCTGAACACCATGCCTTTCCTTAAGAGCCACTGTGCTGGTGTCATGGGACGACATCCCCTAGCTTGAGGAACAGGGGCCGATCTCAAGCTCTTCCCGAGAAACTGGATTCTGAAATCACATTCCAGATCCAGTGTGCTAGTTTGCAGTCCGCCCTTATCCTAGGAATGCGATAGGATCCAGGCCACCAGGCCAGCCATGATTGCTACCTGACAGGCCCTACTCTGAAATGCCAGTGTTCCATGGAATGCAGGGGCTGAACCAGCACACCCTGGCAGTAAACAGCGAGGTTAATCCCTGGGAATGTTGGCAGTGTCCACCCTTGCCAGCAGCTTCCTGAAGCTTCGTTTAATAGACACTAGTCATACTAAACAAGCCAAGGGGGGGATTCTGCTATACAACCTAATTTTCATGTCTTTTGTCTAGAGTGGCTTTGGTTTGTTTTGTCTTGTCTTGTCTTATCTTGTTTTGTTTTGTTTTGTTTTGAGACAGGACAACTCTGGCTGTCCTAAATCTTACTTTGTAGACCAAGCTAGCCTCAAATTCAGAGATCCACTTGTCTCTGCCTCCCAAGTGCTGGGATTAATGGTGTGTGGCACCATGTCTGGCTCTAGAGTGTGGTTTATAGGTATAGGCCTAGATCACCATTACATGCTATGCTATGTCTCCCTCATCTCCCCCACAGAAGTATGTTAGGAGATGGGGCCTTTAAGAAGTACTGCGATCTCTGATGTCCAGAGTGGGTGGATCCATTAATGGGTTAACAGATGAGTAGAGGAGGAGTCATGCAAGGTCTCTCTGACTAGGTAGGTTTGCCTCACCACATGATGCTGCAAGACCCCCTGCCAGGGTCTGGTGCCATGCTCTGGGATTTCCCAGCCTCCATAACTAGAAGCCAAATAAACTGCTGCTCTTTATACATTACTCAGTCTCCAGGATTTTGTTATAGTAACAGAAAGATGGACAAAGGATGACACTTTACATAGTATCTTCTGCTTCTGGGGCCACAAAATTCACTTGTTTTCTGAAATACAGTGTGTAATTTTACATGGATTCCTTACTGTCTCCTCCACACCCCTCCTTGCCCACTGTGACTCCCAGATCATTCAGTGAGAGAGAGAGCAATGTCTGACATTCATCTCCCTCAACACCACAGGGCTGTGGACTCCATTGAGCACCCCTGACTCCAGCACAGAAGGCACCCCAATGGTGCTCCATCCACATCCGGAAATTCTTTCAAGTAGGAACTCAGCCTCCCCTGAGCCAGCACCCTTCCTGATGGCACCCAATCTGTGAGAGCAGAGAGGAACCCTTGTGCTCTGTGACACCTGCAGCGGTGAAGCCGTAAGGCAGGTTTCCAGGTCTCTAGGCCCTGGCTCGCCTTCTAGTCTGCTCTGATTACTCGAGATGTTTAATGTTAACACATCTGTATGTGCTCTTCAGAAGGTGTGTGGTGACAGCATCTACCTGCTGGTTCATCTGTGGTAGCGTGTGTTCCGTTGTAGACACCGGCTTTTTTTAAAAATTTTAAAATAAAAGAGATATCTGTTTGCTGCTGTAAACAGGATAGCAAGGTCCAAGGCACGGGACCCCTGAGAGCCATTCTCAAACATCCAGAGACACTGTGTTGAGCAGTACCTAACGGGGTACCTTTCTCCCTGGTAGTCAGCTCTCTCCATCCTGGTAGCTTTAGAGTTGGACAGGATGGTTTGTTCCTGAGTTCAGTGGTGTCTGTCTATGCTCGCTAGCCCTGCTTCTGCACCTGTGACAGCACATGGTGCAGCGTGATGGGACCTGTGTGGGTCAGGCTGCTCACCTCGAAGCAGCTAAGAAATGGAAAGAGAGAGGATTTGACTGGACACCATAGCCCCCTTCAAGGAAGGAAAGCCTTCTCCTGACCCCCACCTCTTGAAGGATGCCACCATCCCCCAGCAGCTTGCTAAGGTCCAAAGCTCCAACATGCGGACTTTGAGGGACCTTCCAAATGAGATCCCATTGCACACTGAGCTAGCAGGCTCGGTTGTGTTCTCCTTCTACTTTTCTGATAGAAAAAGTATCCTTTTTTTCCTTTTTTTTTTTTTTAAAAGTTTTATTGATGCGTATTTCACAGACCATAAAACTCACCCACTGAAAGGATAAAGTTCAGTGATCTTTATTATAGGGAGGCAGACCTTGACCACCACAGGAAAGAAGTCAAAATGAGGGTTAATGCCTTTGTCCTGTGGCCAGCTCTTCTCTCACACCCTTATCTTTCTCTCCACTGCTTTGTTTTTGCTGGGTGCTGCATTGGGCAGAGTTCCGGAACAGCACCTCCTGGTGACCAGCATGTCTGGGAAAGAGGAAGGAGGGATGAGCGGGGGGGAGGGGGGGGGCGTGGGGTGTGTGTGTGTGTGTGTGTGTGTGTGTGTGTGTAACAGGTCTAGTTCAGTACAGCTTAACTCCATACTCACCGCAGCAAACTAAGGAATAAGCTTATTTGGTTGGTTGTCAACGCAGCAAACTAAGGAATTATTTGGTTGGTTGGCTGGCTGGTGTTTGTTGTGTGTATATGGGGGATTCGCCTGCATAGGTATGTGCATGCAGTGACCTTGGAAGCTGGAAGGGAGTATCAGAAGCCCCTGGAACTGCAGGTTCAGAAGGTGTGAGCTGCATGTGGGTGCTGGGAACTGAACCTGAGACTTCCTTCTAGAAGAGCAGCAGGCCTTCTTAATGCTTGGGCTATTTCTCCAGCCCTGAAACTATTTGTCTTATTGAAACACTAAAGAAGTCTGAACAAAAACATGGTCAAACAAATGGAAGTATTTTGTGTACTTTTACATGACAGGCAGGAAGGTCAGAGTTCATCAGCAAACACTGAGGGTGTTTCACTTTCCTTTGTGTTTAAGCTTGGCTGTGTGATCTTTGCTCTAGTCTCACACAGAGTGAAAGTCCCACAAATAACCACGTGGAACTAACTAAACGAACAATTATTTGGGGACACCATATGAGTAGCAAATAATGACTTAACATCTAACACTTTTGCCTCGATTTCTAGCTGTATTCGGTTTCTACCATCTTAAGGAACACTTTTCATAGGTCAGATTGGAAACCATGTCCAACTATGTCATCCAACCTGAAAGTGAACTGTGGACAGGTAAACGTAGTTGGAATGGATGTTTAAACAAGTATCTTGCTAGATAATCACCCTAATAGAAATTACAGAAATTTGCCAGGCAGTGGTGGTGCAGGCCTTTAATCCCAGCACTTGGGAGGCAGAGGCAGGCAGATTTCTGAG
>NW_022196904.1:55652907-55654289 GCF_008632895.1 Mastomys coucha
CTACAGAGTGAGTTCCAAGATAGCCAGGGCTACACAGAGAAACCCTGTCTCGAAAAACCAAAAAAAAAGAAAAAAGAAATTACAGAAATTCTAAATGATTTCTGTAAAGGAAGGACATTTTAAAAAGTGATTAAGAACCCCAAGAAATAAAAATCTGAAAACTAGGAACTGGGCAAATACAAAGCATAGGAGAGTAGTACAACAGAAACATGGCTAAATATGCCACATGGGGCATCGGAAGTGAGTACACAGAAATGATGCCTCCACAAACTCCACACAGGTGCAGTCACAGAGAGGTCAAGTGGGAGCTGGCTGGTGAGGTAATTCAGATCAGTCCTCCCTGTGAAAGCAGAGCTATAAAGGGCATGGTTTTGAGGGCATCAGAGATCTGGCAGAGGACCAAGAGCGCCATCCGAGGTTCTGGGAATGGGGGCTGAGAAGCTGAGAAGCTACAGCCATGCTCCCAACAGGAGCAGCCAACTCCAGGGAATGAGGCTGAGTAACACTGGGATTCCACCCAACTCACCTTCCAGAAAGTGAATCCAGGCCCTGCTCCCAGAGTTGGGAAGCTGAGTGCCTTCCCCCTCCTCTAGACTGGGAGCCCAAAGAAATAGCCAGAAGTTGGTGGGTGCCCACAGGGATTTGGGGACACTGAGTTACTTTATTCCTTGACTGTGAACTGATGTCGTCCCAGGCTGTTGTGGCCAAGCACCTGGAACCAGAGCAGACCCACTGAAAGATGATGTCATCCTAGATAACTGATTCGGGATGCTTGAACTGGTGTTCACGTAGACAGACACCAAGGGTGATGGAAACAGGTCCGCAATGGCACTGGTTACTAACATGTGAGAGCAATAGTGAAAATGATGCACCATGTGCGCAGCAAGGTAGCAGGCAAGCTGACCACGGGGGCGGAGCACTGGCAGCCATATGGAGGAAGAAGTCATCAGGAAGAAGAGGCCTTTCATTCACCAGTTGGTCAATGCACACTAAGCCTTGTTAACGAGGATCCGCTCAACTACCCACAGCTGGTAGGATTCCAAACTGCCCAAATCACTTTATCGAACTATTAACCATTAATAAAGCTGAATATACTCAGAGCCAATGACAGCGTCACTCTACAGCTAGGTTATGCATCTAAAGTGTATGCACATGAACACCATGAGATATGCCCATAAGAATCCCACCAGCAAAACTTGAGCACTAGAAGCAAACATGGGGAGCACTCCCAGTCGTAGGTTTTATGCGCCTGTCTTAATAAATTAGTTGATCTGCTGAAGGAAAGCCATGTAACAACTTCCAAGACTCTTAAGCCTAATCTAAAGAAAAGACATTGATTAGAAAACCCATTAAGGTACACTCAATAGTTTTTTTTTTTTTTT
>NW_022196904.1:55654299-55664551 GCF_008632895.1 Mastomys coucha
TTTCGGGGCAGGGTAGTTTTAGGAATCAAACCCAGTGCCTCACAAAGTCCAGGCAAGCCCTGGACAAGTTAGGATTGAGCTTTACTCCAGACCACACAGAAGAAGAAGAAAAAAAAAAACTGCCTCTATTAAACAATCAGGGTAAATTTCAACAGTGATCCAAGAATCCTATCTTACCGTGATGAAATAAAAAATTAAGACAAAAAGATAATCAGTTTGTGTCTCTCTTCTTGGATATGGACATGGCGGGCCATCCAGATCCTGGGCCAGAGAGGAGACTGCAGACTGTATTAGCAAATACTTAGGAGTCATTAGCTTTTCTTCAGTTATCAATTAACTGATTAAGACAGGTGTATAAAACCTATGACTGGGAGTGCTCCCCATGTTTGCTTCTAGTGCTCAAGTTTTGCTGGTGGGAGTTCTTCTGTGCACATCGCTGGGCGTTCAGGGGCATAAGCTTTAGATGCACAACCGGGCTCTAGTCTTAGGTGGGAAGCACTGGATAGTGAATAAGTGTGAGTCAATTAACTACTGCTTAAAACGTTCCATATTTTAAGTGCACATTGGAGAAGAAAAAATAAAATATCCCCAAACCAGTAATTTAAATATCACTCAAAAGGAGGAAAAACAAAACAATAGAGTGTAAGAAACAGGAAGGAGGCTGGAGGGACAGCTGAGTAGGTTAAGAACATGTGCTGCCAATCCCGACATCCTGAGTTCAATCCCCAGAACCCACATGGGGGAAGGAGAGAACTGCCTCCTTCCAACTGTCCTATGACCTCCATATGCGTGCCACTGTGGCACACACACATACTCACACACACACACACACACACACTTATGAATGTAAAACTAAATTTAAAGACGAAGGGAATATAAGTTAATGGAATTGAAAATAAAGTGACAGTTTTTCATAGAGAAGGCATAAACTATCAGAAATGGAAACAAACAAACAAAACAGAGACTCCAAATTTATGTTCTGCCATTGAGGATGTTGCCCAGTGGTAGAGCCAGGCGTTTGGTTTGTATAAGGCCTTCAGTTCAATCCTCAGCTCCCACTGGGGGAAAAAAATTAAACACTATGAGAAGTTCTATATAATACAATGGAAAACTCAGGGGAGATGGACGATTTTAATGAAAAACTATGGTATCAGAATTGAGTCTGTAATTGCTGCAGCTCTTTGCTTGTTTAGTTTTTGAAGGTCTGAATAAAGTTTATAAAGACTATTATGACACTCAACATAGAATGTGACAAACACCTGGGGTGGTTCTGTCTGTGGCTGTGCAAATCATAAAAGCAGGACAGCTGGGAACGAGGTAACCCTTTGTAACAGCCAGTCAATATGGTTTGCTTGAGAGTTGGGGCTGTGCAGGTTTGTTCTAAAGTTGTTCATATAACTATGTATGTGTCTTCCTGTGCAACAATCATTTTATTAGAACCACCAAGTGAAAAAAATAAGTCAACAAAGAAAACTTGAAGAAAACCTTGAATCCATAACTTTTATATTCCATCCTCCAAAACAAATAAACCTGGATGCCAGTACCGTAAGACTCGCCATCACCAGCACTGAGCCATGTGACTGTCTAGGACCAGCACCAAGCTCTATGACTGTCCATTTGTACAAGTCTTTAAGATGCAGCTACTCCACATAAACACTACAAAGAAAACAAAATGAAGAAATAACTTCTAACTGACAGAACGAAGCTGGGAAAACACAAAAACCAAAACACACAAATACATGTGAGTATCTCCCTGAGACGCATGCAAAATTTTAAATAAGATATCAGAAAACCCAATTCTGTAGCCTTAACAATACTGCCAAGTGCAATTTATCCAAGGAGCATAAAACAGCATTGAGGAGCATAAAACAGTATTATTCCAGAAAGTCTATTAGTGTGTGATTACATAATTCATCATACTGACAGATCGGAGAGGAGAGGGGGAAAAATGCCTCGTGGTCTCAGCAGGATACAAACACGCACTAACATCCAGCACTGTTCACAACACACACTCAGCAAGCTGGACCAGAGGCAGCATCTGGAGTTGTTCAAGGCTATGTACGAAGCACACAGCACATGGTGTTTTTGGTGTGGGAGCATGAAAAACAGTTCCTCTAACATAGACAAGGGTAAGTGCCACCTTTACCCAACACAATAGTGAATGAAGCTCAGGTGTGGGAAAGAGACAGAAAAGTTAGGAAGAAGGACGAGAAAAGATGACATGGGAGTTGCAAAGGTGGTCTGAAGAAACAGGGTTGTGGGCTACTAGAACAGCAGCCATGGGTCTATACACAGCAGAGCTAGACAATGAATAGGCAAGCCGTTTAAACAGCAAACATTTATATAACAAGTTCAATTAGATTGAATAAACCTTTATTGCACTGGAAGAAAAAGGTTCATCCCATGTAACTAGAGTTTAAATCATGAACGTAGTGATTCTTCCCGACCTTCTCTGTTCATTATAAGCCCACTTGAACTCCTGGTGGGTTCGTGTGGGGTAAAGAATCTGACAGTGGCTTTAAGACTCCAGAGGAAGGTCAAAGGGTAACCACAGCCAAGGCACACTAGGAAGAATTTGCCCCGCCAGACTTTAGGATTCGTTAAGGGACAGTAAACATGGCTTACTACACAAGACTAGACAGCATGGCTTCCACACAAGAATAAAGAGATCCATATCTATTCAGAAGTTGACATTTGACAGATAAGGTACATATGTCAACATGAAACACTCCACAAAACCTCAAGATAACTGGGTTTTCAAATAACAAATGTCAAATGTGGGACACTTGTGATCCTGACACTAGGGAGGCAGAGTCAGGAGCAGTGGCTCCAGGTCATCTTTGGCTACCTAATGAGTTCAAGACTAGTGTGGGCACATGAGACCTCATTTACCTGTGCCTTCTTTAAAAGGAGCAACTTGCAGAAGGTGAAAGATGAACTACCAAGGAGAAAAATATCTGTAATTCATATTACCATCAACAAAGTCACAAGAATGCGAGGAACCCGTATAAATCAACAATCTCTAATCTCACTGTTTTTTGTTTTATAACCTGTATGGGGTTTGTTCATGGATATGTTCATGCATGTATAAAGTGCATTCTGATTACCATAACCCTCCTACCCATCTAATTTTCCCGCTCTTGTTGCATACTCCTTCACCCTACACGCTCATTTTCCAGGTCTCCACGTTTTTGTTTTTGTTTTTTTTTTTTTCTGGTTTGGTTGGGTAGGGTGGGGAATCTATTGACTTTCAGTGGCCATTTGTGCTACCACAGGTTTGGAACCATCCGTTAGAGTTCGGTGGGCTCCTTAGTGACTACACAACTAAACCCAATGTCTGTCCCTCCCCCAAGAGGCCATCACTAGCCAATCATTCAGCAGGGAGGTGTCACAAGCCCCACCCCAACCCCTGACTGACTGTTAACATGTCCAATCCTCTGCAGGCTCCTGATGGACAGCCACACCTGCTGTGAGGTTCTATGTACCATGCCTGTAAAAGAGCACTTGACGGCATTTCCCCCTCACTTCTACCTCTTACAATATTTCTGGACTCTCTTCCATGATAATCCGGGGCCTTGGAGGTGTGGTATAAATGTCCTGTTTGGGTCTGAGCACTCAGCTGTCTCGCTCAGCACCCTGTCTCGCTTTGTGGCTCTGTATTCACCACCTTTCCCTGCGAAGAGAAACTTCTCTGACTGGGGCTGGAAGTAGTATCTGTCTATGGGTATAAACATAAATATTTAAAAGGAAGCTTGGTACAGTGACAATTTAACAGGTATCAAATTTGTCCCGGAGGCCTAAGACCTCCTCAGCAGTGGGTTTTTGACCAGATGGCATAGCTGGGGAAGTCTTAGGCCCTTTCAATTTTAATTTAATTTAGTTTTTCTGGTTTTTGTTTGTTTGT
The DNA here is from genome assembly GCF_008632895.1 of Mastomys coucha. Classification (NCBI taxonomy): domain Eukaryota; kingdom Metazoa; phylum Chordata; class Mammalia; order Rodentia; family Muridae; genus Mastomys; species Mastomys coucha. The sequence goes on from NW_022196904.1 coordinate 55,658,204, forward strand.
TTGGTTGGTTGGCTAGTTAGTTGTTTTTTTGTTTTTGCTTTTGTTGTTGTTTGTTTGAGACAGGGTTTCTCTGTGTAGCTCTGGCTGTTTTGGAACTCCCTCTGAAGACCAGGCTAACTTGAAACTCAAGAAATCCACCTGCCTCTGTCTCCTGAGTACTGGGATTAAAGGTGTGGGTCACCACTGCCTGCTCCCACCACGACCTCCAGTAGTTTTTTGTTTTTTTTTTGTTTTGTTTTGTTTTTTAAACACAAAACCTCTTCATTTCTTTATTTCACTTGTTAACATCTGGCAGTTTTTCTGTACTTTGCTTCCAGTGATAAACTTGTAAACATATAAGTATGTGTGTGTGTGGGGGGGGGGTGTTAAAAATGACTAGGTGAGGTCTAGGAATGTTCATTCTTAGAACAAAAAGCTAATACTCAAGAGGCTATGGGAGGGACGTAAGAGTGAGAACTAAATGTGAGGCCGAGGGCCCTCTTAGAAACAAACCAGCAGTGGTGGTGACACACACCTTTAGTCCCAGCACTCGGGAGGCACAGGCAGGCAGATCTCAGAGTTCCTGGACAGCTTGGTCTAGAGAGTGAGTTCTAAGACAGCCAGGGCTGCCTCAGAAGGAAAAAAAAGTTAGAAACAAAGAAAAGATATTATCATAGAGCTTGGAGATCTCAAGAGGAGGTATAACAGAGAGCCCTGTGAAGAACTAGTTAGGGAGAAAAGGGCATAAGAAAAGGCCAAAACAGAGTGAGACACATCTGTGATCCAGAAAGTAGTGAGGGACTGGGGGTAGGAGACAGGAAGATTAAAAATATAAGGTCAACCTGAACTTACCAGTCTTCTTTCCAACGAAAGCAAAAAGCAAACAGCAGATACGCCAGCACTTTAGCAATCAGGAGGATGTCAGATCATCGGGCTGGGGCTCGGCTGGTAAAGTGCCTACTATGCAGGCATGAGGACTTAAGTCCGGATCACCATCACCCATGTGATCACTAGCTTAGTGACCCGTGCCTGGAATTTTAGTGTTGAGGAGACTGTGACAAGAGCATTTGTAAGGGCTAGAGTTATGCTTTAAGTTTACATTACTGTCTTGTCTTGTTTTGAGACAGGGTTTCTTTGTGTAACTGGGACAGGGTTTCTTTGTATAGCCCTGGCTGTCAGAGATCTGCCAGCCTCTGCCTCCCAAGTACTGGGATTAAAAGCATGTGCACAATGGCCCAGCCATTAAATCACTGTTTTAAGAGATCTATAAAACAAAACAAAAACAAAAGAAAAACCCTCTAAGCCATAAGCCCAAGAACATATAACCTCCTGGAATGCTGGGGGGCTGTGGTACGTTTTCACTTCTGTAAACAAGGTTGGTTGCCCCAACTGCACAAGCCGTGCTTGGCCACATGTAGGCATGGAGCACTTAGACTGGATGAAGGCAGGAAGTATGCAGCCTTGTGAGTTTTGCCTTTATAAGACCTGACTTACATAAACTTTTAACCATTCTCTGGGAATCCCAGGTATGGATCTGGCAAGTGACCATCATCCTGGCCGGGGCTCAGAAATTGCAGTAGTGGTCTTATTCTTGCCTCTTGGGATCAACAGATTCCAGAGGCTTGCTGGCTGACAGTCCGGCCCAACCAGTGAAAAGAAAGATGACAAGTCACGTAAGACTATTTTTAAAGATAGTGAGATTTAGTCAAACAGAGAAAATATAAATCCTGGGAAGACTGAAGACTCTGGAAAAGAAGACACGGGCACAGGTCCTGGGGGAAGGGCAGGGTGGATGGATGGAAGGAACATACTAATCCTAATCAGAAGGAAAAACCTGAGGTCCCAACAGAGACGCTTCAAGGCAGCAGGGTCAGGACTCCCCTAGGGCGATGGGTAAATCCAGGATCTTAAGTTTTAGGGCCTGTTAAAATTCACCTTAAATCAGTTAGCATATACATTTAGCAGTATCCAAAGGCTTGCTAGAAAGATCAAAATCTCTCTCTATGTCTGTGCTGTGGTGATCAACCCTAGTGCTAGTGACTGTCTGGGGACGGATGCTCCGGTCAAATTTAAAATTATTAACAATGACAGAGGGGTCTGGCAAGGCCTCGTCTTCCCATAATCAGAATATTAGTTTATTCTAAAATATCTTCCTCTGGATACTACAAGTATCCATTTGCAGGCAGGGTGGGTGAATGTCCCCTGTAACAGCGCTTCCGCACTGCCAGGTCAAGTGCATAATTGCTAGCCTCACATAAAGAGTTAACAGCAAAACAAATCAAGGTGAGACAGCCCAACCCAGGTCTTTCTACACATCTTACTACACAAGGCCTATGGTGATTCAGTGCTTTGTATAACTTACATTAAGGTTGCTTCTCTGGGACAGAGAGGCAAGGGTGGGGTCTCTTTGGTTCTCCAACCTGCTCCATATCCAACCCAGACATTTTCTCAGTCCTATCAAGAGTTGGCCCCACCTTCAGTGACACCAAATCATAACACTAATAGTAACATCTTTGTGTCCCCAACTCAATAAACTGGGGAAACAAGAATGAACTCTAGCTGTAATTACTCCTTAAAGAAGATCTGAAATGTATGCGTAACAATAATATTTTAAAAAAGACATTTACCTTCTAAGCATATGTGTAACTAAAGTCCATTACTGAAATATTTGTAACTTCAAAAGTGGTTTTCAACTTCAAATACAAGCATGGGCTACAGGCAAAAGCTAATTACAAACTTGGTTATTAGCAGGGTGTGAAAGATGAGGGATGGGAGGAAGGAATGCTTGCAGAAGGCTTTGATTTGGAGTGGATTTCAAAATATCCATCGCGGTTCATTTCTGAAATAGCTGGGAACTTCCTATACATTAAAATAAATTGGGGCATTAAGTGCACAAGTCTTTGAGGTTCTATCAAAGAGAACAGGCCTAACTTCATCTCTTGAAGGTATCCAGGCGTGACAGTCAGAAAAAAAAAAATGAAGTCACAAAACAATTGCTTCGCGGGCATCGGTCCACATTCCACAGATGCTTCTGCTCTTTGCTCAAATGAAGCCTCTCTGTTTTTACACCCACCAGTAACCCTTGTAGATGTCTTGGGCCGCTTAAGTGTTTCATTCTCCAACTGCCTCCACAAATCATCTTTTCCTCCCAAAGGTTCGTTATCCTCAAGTTTCTTCTGATATTCTAACTGAATCTGAATCCTTCATGTTTACTTTGTATACATTTTACTCAGGTTATCACTAGACACTCTGCATCTAGTTTCTCTGTCTCTCCGATCAGTCACTACTTCCTAAGTCCTTGTAATTATCAGACAGACGCATACACAAAGAGCCAGGCTGTAGTGGCACAGTTCTTTAACCCCAGCACTCGGGAGGCAGAAGCAGGCGGATTTCTGAGTTCAAGGCCAGCCGGGTCTACAGAGTGAGTTCCAGGACAGCCAAGGCTACACAGAGAAACCCTGTCTTGAAAACTGGAGCAAAGACAGCAAGGTAAATAAATACCTACTGAACATGGTCACTCCAAATAACTGCAAAAATTGTGGCTGTACCATGACCCACTCCCTTCTGCTCACTCACTGGACTTCCAGGCTGCTCTGATCTTTTTACACAGAGCCCGCAGTCATGGTCCCTTCTGAATCACCCATCTAGCCCCACCTGGGCTGTGACGTACCCTCACTTAGAATCACAGCTCTTCTGTTTTTTACTGTGCTTCTCTTCAAAACCTGTCAAGCCAGCACTCCACTGCTGATCCAGATGAAGGGCATGACAGGGTCATCTCATCCCCTGCACACTCCACTGCTGACAGGGTCATCCAGCCCCCCTCCACAACCATTCCTGGCAGACCCCAGGCATTTCTCCCTCCTTCGATCCCTCAGCAGGAATCTTACTCTTTAGAGTCTCTAATCTCCTTTTCCAAGCAGAAATCCACTTAGTGAAGCCACCTCCCAACTCCCTCTAAGTCACTTCTCCCTGGGGCATTCTCTGTCCCTCTCTGGACACTGTCATCTACTCATCTGTCCTTACCTAGAAGCACGTGACTCCACCATCCATGAACATGATTTTTGAAAGATCAAAAAGTAAAATTGTTTGAAAGTCAGGAATGTAGACATGTGTGTGTATGTATGTATGTATGTATGTATGTATGCATGTATGTATTTTTTCCCCTCCAGAAGAAATAATAAATGTTCATGAACTTAATTAAATTAAAGCCTGATCATTTACTGGTAGCAGAGAAGGCTTCAAAGATGTGCTGCAATGATTTACCCCTTTTACAGGTATTACAGACTTCTACAGTCTATCACTGCCCCTGTTTACCACGTAAGTACTTGGTGTATTATCCACTTTCAGACAAGCACAGGGTCGCGGTCGATTAAATCCCCACTCGCCCACGGCTGTCAGCAACTCAAACGGGCCAAGGTGCACTACTTTTTACGTCTACACTAAAGTCCACCTGTCATGGATTCACGTTGAGCTGTGATGGATGAGAGATAGCAGCAATGATATGAAGTGTCTTAGACCAGACTGGTTCAGCAGGCAGCTGCACCACACACACACACGCTAGAGAGTGCTGCCCCCCTGTGGCTGGCTGAGAGGCCACTGTGGCTGGCTGAGAGGCCACTGCAGCCGGCCAGCCTGCCCTTGGGACCCACATTTACAATGACAACACCAGAGGCCTGCTGAAGGACTGAGAAATTAGGCTACATGGCAGAAGCATCCTTCCCAGGCTCCATGTCCTGGATGATGTGGACCTAGGTATCCGCTGGAGTGTAGACACGCCCCCTCACCTCTACAATCCCTTAAGTGAGGCTCGCCATAGGGCTGCAGTGGAATAGTCAAGTTCTTAGCCCATGGCATGGGCCAATTTACATGGTGTCCTTCCTGCCCACGATTGTGTCATGTGTGTGCTGCTTCGGTGCATGAGAGCCGTTAGCTAGTCTTAAGTGTCAAATATGACTGCTCTTGGTACTGACAGCCCAAGAGGCAGCTGGGAACTTGGGGGTCTTTGCTACTTTCTCTGCATTGAACCCACTCTGTAGTCTGGCATCTCCCCCTCACCTGTTTTTGGGGTGGGGCTTGTCTCCTCTGGAATGTTTGCAAACTCTCTGGTTCTAATTCAAGGCACGCTCTTACCCAACCCGAGAGTCTACAGGCACCACACTGTCCCAGCCAGTAGCCATTTCCAAAGTTTGTACTGAGTACTGACAAGGCCCCTGGAACCAGCCCTCGGCACACTGCAGCTGAAAGCAGGTTGCAATGCTAGTGAGTCACATCTAAAGGCAGGAAAAATGACATGCTGGCTACCTAAGTGCTGTGGCCTGATGTCTGCCCCGTGCTCTTCAGATGTTCAAATCCTACCCCCAAGGTGCTAGAGGAGGGTGGCATCAGGAAGTGGGGTCTTTGGAGGTGATCAGGTCAGGAGAGGGGAGGACTCATGGATGGGATCAGCACCCTGATGAACAGGCTTGAGGAAGCTTGCTGGCCTCTTCTGCCACTTGAGGATATGGTGAGATGCCCATCAGCCTTCTGGAGACGGAACTCAATGGTGGAGCTCTTGCCCAGCACACACATTTTGTTACAGTAGCCTGAAGACCCGCAGGCCACATATTCAAACAGCGTCAGTCTTTGGAAACACAGCTGCTGCTCAGGCCTGCTGGTGACTCTAAAGCTGGGACCTGGCTGCAAACCAGCAGGACTGCCCAGAAGACCGAGTGCTAGAGCAGCACCCGGGGAAGCTTCCTCTGGATCGCCTGTGAGGCCGTGAGGTCGTGATTACCGGTGAACTTGACACTGCACTCTCATCTTGCCAGAAGAAAGAAAATGACTCTGTTAGCTTATCCCTAAGCTTAGGAAAAGAGCTGAGGCTCCACAGCACGTGAGCCTTACTCTCCAACCTCACTCCTCTCCGAGCAGGCGGTCAGACTTCATGTCAGCTGCATAAGATGTGGAACTTCTGCTCCCTCAAAACAAACAACAAAAACAAATCAGCCTGCTTTTATAAGCACTCAGGAAGCTGAGGCAGGAGGACGGTGAGTTTGAGCTAGAGAAATTGTCTTAGTCTCCTTTTGCATTGCTGTGATAAAACACACCTAGGCAACTTACAGAAACAAATGCTTCCTTTGGGCTCACAGTTCAAAAGGGTTATGACCGTCATGGCAGGGAGGCATGACACTGGAGCAGTAGCGGAGAGCGTACATCCTGATCCACAAGTAGGAGACAGAGAGCATGGGCTTTTGATTACTCAGAGCACACCTCCTCCAACAAGGCCACGCCTCCTAATCTTTCCCAAACAGTTTCACTGAGGACCTAGTATTCAAACATATAAACTATAGGGGCCAATTTCATTAAAGCAACCACAGGATTGTTGACAAA
>NW_022196904.1:55664648-55699421 GCF_008632895.1 Mastomys coucha
AAAGAGAAAAAAAAAGATTAGGAATGTATAGCTAAGTGTGACAGCATTTGCTTAGCCTGTGCAAGGCCTTGGGTTCCATTCTCAGCACCCCAAAGATGTTCCAGGCTTGGTGGATGATGGGCAGATGCAGGCAGCTTTCTGAACCTCATCTTCCCCTCCAGCCACAGCAACCCTGCCTTCTCTGTTCTGCTGGCTGCTGAGATAAGTTTACAGATGGAAAATAATGTATCCTAAAGCTTCCCTGGTTCACTCTCACACTAGAAGCCACATGAATTAAACTGCCCTGGTTCCAATAGTGGGGTAAACATGTTTCAAAGATGAATGCAACTGTATACTTTCTATATATATTCAAAGTTTCTCTGTCTGTCTTTGTCTGTCTCTGTCTCTCTGTCTCTCTCTCTGTCTCTCTGTCTCTCTCTCTGTCTCTCTCTCTCTCGTGTGTGTGTGTGTGTGTGTGTGTGTGTGTGTGTGTGTACACCACTGTACTACATTATTTGTTATGCTTCTTAGGGACAATTTAGTCTGTTCAATAATGAATGTGGAAGTCAAATGACCCTGCTCACTGAGCAATAAATAAGATCACCTCTGCACAGCCAAACAGTTCCACATCACTCAACAAAGAATTTCTATAAGTTAACTCATTCTATAACACAAAGATATTTTCCTCACGTCTATATTTTTAACCTTCTCCAGCCTAGCTGCTACCTCAGCAAGCCCCACCAGTCACCTCCAGATAGCCTACACTCTCCACTCACAATGCTAAGCATAGCACCAGGAGGCTGCGTGCCACCAGAGTGGCCCCTTTAGGGGCAGTCAGGTACAGATGTCAGAAATGTAAGACGGTCCAACGTGAATGGCCTCAGTTTGCAGATTCGGAAGCAGCATCAGCTCTTCTGTGTTCTGTGACTATAAGGAAAAAATGATAACTTCTCTACGAGAAAAAAAAATCAAAACCAAATGCTTCTCAGCCTCCCCAGATGGCCTTCTCTGATGCCGGCTACTCCCACGCTGCCTCTGTCCTGCTCTATTCTGAGGACAAGGTCTCTGTGGATCACTTTCTCCCTTCCAGAAACTCTCCACCCCAGCTTCTTCCTGTGCTCTCTGTGTACATCCTCAGTGGGCCCCCTGCTTCTGACATCTATCTGTGGCTCTTCCATTAGCCTTCTAAGTTCACAAAACCATCTCAGCAGCCAGCAGATGAGAAAAAGCTGAGCAACTGTGGTTGGAGGGAAAGATGGGGCTCTGGGGGCTGCCTGTCTCCCCCACATCATCCCCCAACCCCGAGCTCGGAGCATCTTTGTAGGGCTCCACAGCTCAGAACACCCAACAGGAGCCCTGTGCCCATCCCCATCCCCGGGCTTCCTTCTCTTCTCTTTTCCCCCAGCCCGAGAAGCAACTCTGCAGTTTTTGTCCCAGTAAAGTCACATGTGACCTTCCAATCCTCTTTCGAGGCCGCCTTTTTTGTGATGTTGTCTATACCGGGCAGCTCTGAGTGTTCCATTATCTCCTGAAGTACCTCACACCACTTCCACTGTTACATGCAACATGTGCTCATGCTCTGCTTGACTGTGACCAATCCAAAGGCAGGCATTCTGGCTACGAGGCTGGTGTCTTAATTTACATGCAGGGGCTGGAACAGTCACGCTGGCGGGAGAAATGGAGAGGGAAAGCTGGTCTCCAGCACAGGTGAGCAAACTGAATCTAAGCACTAGACAGGGACAGGATCCATTGAAATCCAGTGTACTTATCAGATCACTGTGACAAAATAACAGAGAAGACCAGCTTAATAATAGAGAAGGCTTATTGTGGCTCGTGGTTTCTGTCTACAGTTACTTCCAACCTGTGGCAGCACAATACACCACAAGAGAGTGATTGGCGAAACCTCTTTACATTGTGGAGGCTAAAAAAAACAGACACACAGAAAGGAGCCTGGGGGTAAAATATACCTTCAAGGTCACATTCCCTGAAGACCTAACTTTCTCTAAGCCCCAGGTCCTAAAGGGTCTACTACATGCTAAGAGTGCCACAGGCTAGGGACAAAGCCTTTGAGAGGACATTCACAATTCAAACTATGGCATCCAAGGCCTGCTTCTTTGAGAGACTCAGGTCATACAAGGTGGAACAATGCCATCCCAGCTGCCTCCTCTTTGAGATCTTAATTTCCCTCCTCATTTAATTAAGAACTAATTTCTAAACAGGCGCTATTCAATTCTGATGAATGCAATCCAGCTTAAAACCAGAATCAATGAACTCCCCACTACCAGCTGCTGTTGAAAAAGGAATTCTAAACAGGTATGAGATGCTGGCACCGGTCCAGGACAGACACAAACTTCTGAGCCACAGAACTAAGCCAGAAAGCCCACAGGATGGAGCGGAGGGCTCTACTCGGAAGAGTGGAGTCCTCAAAGCCTCCATATTAGAAGTGCTTCTTTTAAAAAAAAAGTCTTAGAGAGGCTGGCTGGCTGTAAGGATGTCTTAGGAATACCTTGGGTGAATGCAGCTGCTTAATGAAGAAAGTGACCACAATGGATAAAAATCAGCTGCTAATTGGTTGTCATTTGGCAAACTGCAATCAGACTGGCCTCTGGAATTCCTAGTTACATAAATAGCCAGATTTCTTGTTCTGTACAGTGTTAACTCCCTCTAACTCCTCTCTTGCTGGAAATTAATGAGAGTGATAATCCTGGTAGATCCTTTACCCTCCAGGAATGCAGCTAGTTCCTGCCCCCAGGGTTGACAGTCACACTCCAGCACCATTTCCAGTTTCCAATACAGAGCCAGTATTTCAGGTCAAATGCTTGCTTAATGAACCGAGACTAAGGAGGGCCAACCAGCAAGGACAAGGGGCCCCCAAGGGCCACGTGAGTGAGCATCTGCAAGATTCTCAAGTTATTTTCCTAAGTGAACACTCTGCCTTTTGGTCAGTCAACACTTTTTAGTATCTATGTGGGCAAAACAATGAGACAGGGACGAGTAAGACGTTCTGGCCTCAGCCTTGAAGGAGCTCATTTTACAGGTAAGTCCAATAGAAAAAAAAAATTGCTGCCAGCCATGATAAGACACAGGAAAAACCTAGAAACTTGGTTCTTAGGGGAACTGTGGAAGCCAAAAGCAGGGGTGGGGTTCATGAGGGAGCAAGCTAGAAGGAGCAGACCTCCCTTAACAAGAAGGATGTTGACATACAAATTGCTGTCCAAGCATGATTCTACTTAGCCGTCCTTTAATTATGTTACTATTAGAGAAATCACTTGAATATTTTGCAAGTTATAAAGTACTGGCCTCTTTGAACACACAGTAAGACAAGATGGTTCACTGGGTGAAGGTGCTTGCTGCCAAGGCTGATGATCTGGGTTCTATCCCAGAAACCCACAGTGTGGAAGCAGAGTACTGACTCTCAAAAGCTGTCCTCTGACTTCTACATGTTTGCCCTGGCATGCATGCTGTGGCAAGCATATGCCCAGGACGGCTCTCTCTCTCCCTCCCTCCACCCAAATGTTTTTCTTTTAAAAATCATATGAAGAATACAAAGCAACACTAAACTCTTTTATCCTTAGGCATTTAGAAGAAACATTTGGGCCAGGTGTGGTGGTGCACACCTTTGATCCAAGCCCTTGGGAGGCAGAGTTACAGTCAGAGTCACAGATCTCTGTGAATTTGAGGCCAGCTGGTCTACAGAGTTTCAGGACTGTCAGGGCTACATAGTGAGACTTTCAAAAAAGACAAATAAAAGAAATATTTATATGTAAAAATTGGAAATAATTAGGAAACAGGTATTGTACATCTTAATATCCTATTTCTATTGAGTGATTATTCTAACCAGAGTTTGGGGAAGCACTGAGTATTTTTCCCACCCAGTTGTTTACAGATAAAAATATAAGAATCAAAATCATACCAAACCAGGTCACCCCTCAGAAAAAATAATTATTTCCTAAAACCAATGTAAGTTTTCATCTACTTTTCTGTAAAATGCATGAAATCGCTCTTGATCCTTTTTCCTCCCTTACTAGATTTTTCTGAAAATTTATTTTCACTCAGATCAATTCTTTTTTTTTAGACAAATAAATGTTATTTTGTCAACAGTGATGCTTGTGGGTTATAGTTTCAGTCCTGTGAATTCTCTCTATTGGCTGCTATTTTGTTTAACAAAGCCCACTGTCTCGGGTCAAGATCTGAAGGTTGCAAACATATCATGAAGATTTTATTCTTTTGGTGGTCTGAATTCAAAAGCCAGACTTAGACATAAAGTGTCAGCAACTGTCACTCTGTTTCTCCAGATATTAAACCATGTGCCACCTATGTCTCTCTCAGGCTTGTCTGCTGTTACTTCTTCCAGGAATCTCATAAAGCAATGAAGGGCTGGTCGATTTTCATGTGAACTCAATCCTTCCATTTAGGTATCATTCAGTGATCTGGTGATCTAGTGAATCAGTGATGCGGTGATCGCTTTAGAGCACTTTGAAGCCTTCCTCACCATTAAGTGATTCCCACTGGTGTTCCAAGGGCAGGATCAAGGATTTGGGGGTAGAGGGCACTGGTAAGATAAGCGCACCCGGGGCTCAGCACACATAAAAAGAGCCATGGGCAAAACCAAAATGCCCCAAGACCAGACGTCCTAGGTTCTGCTGACACTTGAAAGTCCACTGCATGACCACACACTGTGATAGTAGTGTGTGTGTGTGTGTGTGTGTGTGTGTGTGTGTGTGTGTGTGTGTGTGTGTGCTGAGGTGGTACTCCTGTTAGGGTGTGAATTTGTACAAGGTAGAAACTTGTATCCCAGCATCATCAGTTGATAGTCTCCCGACGAACTTCTGAAATGGTGATTATTCAAACCTGTTTGTTAAACTCAACGTGTGCATGGCCAGGAGGAAAATCAAGAGAAAAAGTGCTCCACAGACCTCAGTACTTCAGACCCTTCTATCTGAAAAACACGAACATATTCTACCGCTCTGCACAAACACTTCTGTCGGATACTCTTCCCAAGCCATGCAGGGCATATGAACTGCATGAAATGCAGTGCCCATGCAGTGCAGGTCAGTGACCCTGGTGGGTGACTGGTTACAGAGGTAGACTGGGTGACATGAAAGTATCCAAGAGTAGTGAGGGTCAGATTCCTCACTCCTCGCATTGTACCAGGAAGGTAAGAGAGCTAGAAAGGGGTCCCAAGGCAAAGAACTGTTATGAGTATTAATAAGGACGTAAGGGCATTGAGTGCACATGCACTCTAGTGTGTGGACACATGCACACATGCTCACACAGGTGCACACATTCACACATACAAGCACACACAGGTGTATACATGCACACACTCACACAGGTGAACACATGCTCTCTCTCTCTTGTTCTCTCATACACACACACACACACACACACACACACACACACACACAGGCAAATATATACACCTTCACACACATTCACAAAATAAAAGTTAATCAATTCAATTATATATGTGTGTGTGTGTATGTGTGTGTATATACTCATAAATGAAGATAAGATAAATGGATGAGGGCATCTTTTCTTTCACACACAAGTGGTAGTAGGAAGAAAGAAATGGAGGCACAGTCACAATTTGGAACCACATCAGGAGGTGCTCACTGAGGCAGAGGTATCTCCGAGGCTGAAACTTGAGTGTGGAAATCCGGTGAACAACACTGGTCTTAGAGCAGCAGTTCTCAACCTGGGGGTCACGGCCCTTTGGGGGGGGGTCACCTCAGATATCCTGTGTATTTACATTACGATTCATAACAGTAGCGAAATTACAGTTATGTAGTAGCAGTGAAATAATGTTATGGTTAGGGGTCACCACAACATGAGGAACTGTATTAAAGGGGCACAGCATTAGGGAGGTTGAGAGCCACTGCTTTAAGACTATCTATCTCTCTACGAAATTGTCTTCAGTTAGAAGAGGAAGCACAGTGAACTAAAGGGGACAGAGGGAACAGCCATAAAACAACCAGCCCAGCACAGTGGCAACCACCTGGAGGCAGGAGTTCACATGCTGCCTGACCTGACGTTAGACACCCAGAGAAGCGCACCAGCTCCTGGGGTGTTTCTGCTGAGGAGTACAGACACAGCAAGGGTTCTTTCAGACAGTCAAGACAGGAAGGGCAGTGCAGAGATGATCGCCGAGGATGGCCAGATGGCTCAGCAGAAAATGGAGCTTGCCACCAAGCCCGATGACAAGACTTCAATCCCAGAATCACATGGTGGAAGGAGGGAGCTGACCTCTCCAAGTTGTCCTTTGGCTTCAACCTGGCACTGTGGCATGGGGACCCCTCCCCGGGTGTCATTTTGAAAACAGCTGATTGTTCTTTCCACTCGCAGTGCCTCGAAGCCTATTGCCACAAAGCCATTTAATAATTTAGCTACATCTCCTCCTTTGATAGACAAACATTTACACAGAGTGAGCCCTTCCGAGCCCTTAACACTACATCAGCTAGTACAAAGCAATCTAGTTTTATGACACCACTGATGCCATTAATCTTGGAGTCTGTGGAGGAAAGTGTACACAGACATTAGACACTGAAGCTTGGATGACAAGGACACCCAGGGATGAGGAGGACATGGGACCTCTCTGTTCACACAGACAGACGTGCTCACAGAGCTAAGGGAAAGACAACTGCAGCCATCATGACCCTTTGTATTGGGGTCACCAGGCTATACTTCCCCCAATGTATATCCATACTTTTTTGACTTTTTAAACTGAACACAATCTAGTCATATTTTGCACAAATTTTAATTATATATCTCAAACTCACTCGTGCAATATATAATTTTAATAAAGCCACATATTGTGGGAAGGATTGAAATTATAAGGCGTTTTCAGATTAAAAGTATCAAGAACATCTTAATTTCTACCTGACAGGCAGAGTGAACCATCTATCTATACTATTTAAGACCTGTCAACACTGCTGGCTCATGCTTTCTGACTCCTATGGGAGAGTCATTCTCACAATGACATGGGTCTGGACATTTGCAAAGGCCTCAGAAATGCATCTCTGTCACAAAGTGGCATGATACCAATTACAGTTTACACCTCTTATGTTTTAGCTTTTATGGTCTGGTCCTTAAGGGCTGTATTCATAGGAAGCCCAGACACCACCAGTCACCAACAAATGTCTGTTTCCTTTTTCCTAAGTCATGGAATCTGTTAGCCCTACCAGCCCTCTGCGACTAAAATCTGGCACTTCTACACCCTTACTTAGGACAGGAAATGACAACATGGTGCCCATCCTGCCATGTTGATAAGGAATCATCCCCAGGGTGGGGGATTCTTATCTAAAAAGATGAGTAAAGTCTAACTGGAAGAAACTGTCCTATCCTTTTTACATTGCTCCTCCATGCTAAAAATAAAAAACGCGAGGGCATTAATCTGACAACCACCTTGAGATCAGAGGAATGAGAGCCAAGTTCTACACAACTAAGGGATTGTGGGATCCTGGGTCTTCCGTAACACAACAGAGCTGTTATGTCAACCATGGACTGCCTACCCCAGTCTCCCTGCTAGATGAGGAAACACTTGCTAGCTTGGCTCAAGTGGCCAGTGCTCCATCAGCCAAAGACACTCATACCTAAGCAATATTCACGTGTCCCCATCTTAACTGGCATTTACCAGCCTTAAAGATTACTGCAGGCAGATGGGGGCTGGAGAGATGGCTCAGCAGTTTGGACCCGGGTTCAATTTCTAGCACTCACATGGCAGCTCACAACTATCTATGACTCCAGTTCCAGGGGATCTGATACCCTCACACAGACAGACATATAGACAACACACCGACGCACATAAAAGAGATTAATAAATCTTCAAAACAAACAAAATAAAACAAAACAAAAGATTAGTGCAGGCATTAGCCACAGATTTTCAGGCTTTTCTTTTGATCAAAGGACCCGGGTAAACAAAATGATACACTAGCAGTCAATGATACACAGGCTGGTCCAGAAAATGGCCACTGAGATTGGAAAGGGAATTGAGAACCAGGAAGAGACCTTTCTGTAATGTGAGGGCCAGACAGCTGTCAAGCCCTCCTATAGCTTGTAAGTGGACAGAGCTGTGCTAAGTGCTGTAAGAAAGTGCGCATGACCCACTAGCCCTGAAACACCCAGCACTGACTACCTAGAACACGAGATACTCAGTGTCCTTATTACTGGGAAGGCTTGAGTCAGTGTTCTGCTACTTGGAAGCAGGGTGTTCACACTATCTAAAAACATGAGAAGCCTGGTCCCACTGTGAGGACAAAAGCTGCCCTGAGCACCTCTACTACACCTGTCCCCAGCCCTGGAAATGCTACCTTACCTCTCCTGCCTCTACCACTTCCATCTCCACCATCTCTCCCATCACTGTAGTACTCTCCCTTTACCACCTTCACCACCTATCACTCTCCCATCACTTCTACCTCTTATACAATCAATACAATCCACCGCCACCACCAATGCTGCCTCCACCACCACCGCTTCCACCTTTTCTATTGCAAAACACCCAGTACCCGCGCCTCTGCTACCTCCACCTCTTTCATTGCTAAAGTGTTCCAAGACTTCATCTTGGCCATGAACAATGGCAATGTGCTCTATGTCCAACACCATCGCTGCCTCCACCCTGCCATTCTACCCCCATGCCAACAGCGCATGCTCAGCACAGCACTCTTAGCATCATGGTTGGCATCCACCTTCACCACTTCCTCTACCAAAGCCTTCCACTGCTGCTACTATCACCAAAGCAAGCCACCTCCGCCACCTTCTCTACCAACACTTCTACAGCCTCCATCTCTGCCACATCCAGAACTTCTGCTTCTACCTCCTTCCCTGCACCACCATTGTGCTTCCCCATCTCCCACCATCGACAGCCTCCATTTCCACATCCATTCTATTCCCACCACTGCCTCTTCCATCCCCACCCACACCAAGACACTCCCCTGCCACTTTCAGCCTGTCCACCAATCCAACACTCCTCCTCACCTTCATCAACACTTCCTCCTGCATCTCCACCATCACCACGACAATCTACCTCCAATTCTTTTACTACCAAACAGCTCTGTCCCTGCAATAGCATACTGTCTTAGTTAGGGTTTTCATTGCTTCGACAAAATAACATGTTGACTATAAAGCACTTCCACACTGCTATTCACCAAGGTAGGAAGTCAGGACAGGAACTCACACAGGGCAGGAACCTGGAGGCAGGAGCTGATGCAGAGGTCGTGGAGTGGTGCTGCTTACTGGTTTGCTCATCATGACTTGCTCACCCTGTTTTCTTATAGAATCTAAGGACCACCAGCCCAGGGGTGGCACCACCCACCATAGGCTGGGTCCTTCCCCATTGATCACTAATTGAGAAAACGCCTTTCACTGGGATCTCATGGAGACATTTCTTCAACTGAGTGAGGCTCCCTCCTCTATGATGACTCTCGCTTGTGTCATGGTGACACACAAAACCAGCCAGGACACATACAAACACTGCTTTGGTCTCCTCTACCACCATAGCTGTCCACCTGAACCAACACTACCAGTTACATCTACAGTACAACTTCTACCCCTCCACTCTAGATGGCCCCTTCTCCCCTTATCACTACTACATTTCCTTGTACACACCACATTCTCTCATATGACCCCATGTCTACAGCTTGTTTCCACCACCACTCCATTGTTGCCAGCATAACCATCACTACTTACATTACACTTCCAGCAACATCTCCATCATGGTATCCTCTGCCGCCATCTCCATCGTCTCCACCTCAGATTAATTCTATTGTTCTTTTCGTTTACCATGCAGAAAACATTGTGTATGATTTTTTTTTGTGTGTGTCGGTAGAAAAATGAAGAGGGGAATATATGATTGCATTAACAAAAGAAGCAAATGGCATAAGTATATGCTCCTGAGTAGTTTCCTCACAAATCGAATGAATGTCATCCAATGGGCTCTGTTCCCTGTTAGATTTTTGTTGTTGTTGTTGTTTTGTTTTATTTTGTTCTGTTTTTTTTTTTTGAGACAGGGTTTCTCTGTATAGCCCTGGCTGTCCTGGAACTCACTTTGTAGACCAGGCTGGCCTTGAACTCAGAAATCTGCCTGCCTCTGCCTCCCAAGTGCTGGGATTAGTGGTGGGCACCACCACTACCCAGGGACCCGGTTTAGATTTTTAAGGAGGAAATCTTATCAAGAAGAGATGTGAGATTTCAAGCAAACTGCCCCCCCACACCTTTAAAATTCTTTACATATTTAAAATGGGAGAGAGCAGAAGGTACAGAGGTGAAAATGAAGCCTGGGCCCTCTGAACAGGCAGCATCTCCAGAGAGAATGGAGTAGCTGAGAATGTAAGCAATCTAAAAGCAAACCCTCACTCTTCATACTGTGTGGTCTGAAAAAATATGACCCTCATAGGTCCATAGGGAGTGGCACTATTAAGAGGTAGGGCCTTGTTGGAGGAAGTGTGTTTCAGTCACTTCCTGCTGCTTGCCAATCCAAATGTAGAACTCTCAGCTCCTTCATCAGCACCGTATCTGCCTGCAAAGTTATGGGTTTCCTGCCATGAACCTCTGAAACTGTTAGTCAGTCAGCCCCAACTAAATTAAGGCAATTCCTTTATAAGAGTTGCTGTGATCATGGTGCCTCTTTATGCCATAAAACCCTAAGACACTGTCTCCCTCCACTCTGTTACCCTCGTCCCCTGCATCCATGGGATATTGGTTCTAGGTGTGCATGGTTGCAGGAAACCAAGGATTCACAAGTCCCTTAAAAACTGATATTAGCATACATCATACACATATACTTCTATACATACTTTAAATCCTCTCCAGACAACTTACTTAGTGGAGTCTAAATGATATATAAACAGCTGTTTACTATATTTGGGTAAGAATGACAAGAAACAGTGTATGGTTTTTGGTGTGGTGGCACATGCCTTTTATTCTAGTACTTGGATCTTTATGAGTTTGAGATCAAAGTATACAAAGCAAGTTACAGGCCATCTAAGGTTGTATATAAGACCCAATCACAAAACAAAAAAATTCAAAGAAAGAAGAAAAGAGAAAGAAAAGAGAGAGAAATAAAGAGAGAGGGGGGAGAGGGAGAGAGGGAGAAAAGAAGTAAGAGTACATTTGGTACAGACACAAGTGTTTCTTCAGATACTTCTGACTCACAGTTGGCTGATTTAGAGGAAACCAAATATACAGAGAAGAGGGCTATTTATCACTCTAGCATCCCCAAGGGGGTTGGAGGGGAAGAACCATGTAACGTTAAATGTTGAAGAAGGTTCAGATCTTCTAGGAAAAGACATCTACAGAATAAACTTGTTCAGCTCCCGGCTGGCCTGGCAAGATTTTACCAAGTATCTCTGGACACAGTGTCAAGAACCAGAAAGACTGGGTGGAGTCCGGGCCCCTCAGTACACCATGACGATGATCAATTATGCCCCAGGGTTTACAGAGTGAGCTAGAATGCCAGTCCCATTTAATCCCCACAGAGAAAGCTGAAACAATTGCTTCTCCCCAGGACTGAAATGGCACCAATCAGAGTCTGGGAAGAAGGCCAGCTCTCAGCTGGATCCCAAGGCTTTTGGGCCAGGAACAGGACCTTGAGGCTTCTGTGATAGGGGCTCTCCTTCTAGCTACACTTGATGTGTTTTCCAAGCAGAGTTAAGATTAATCCTTCCTTAGACAGATTTGAAAAAGTTGAAAGTCAAATGTAAACATATGGTAGCTTGTGAACCTAATTTTTCTTTCTATTTTTTTTTTTTGTCTGCTCTCTTTATTTTTGAGACTGGGTTTCTTTGTGTAGCCCTGGTTGTCCTGGACTGTTCTATATACCAGGCTAGCTTAGAACTCAGAAAGCCTCTGCCCTCTGATTGCTTGAATTAAAGGTATGCACTACCATACCCCGCCTCTGTTTAACCTCATTAGTAGGCATAGTCAGCCATGTATTTAGTATTCATATGAATTTTAAAAATGGTATCTAGTAAGACAAAACTGTTAGCTTTTGTGAATTAGAACACTAATAAGGAGACACCTATAACTATTTCCTTGAATAAGGCTTATCTGCTCCTATCCAGCGGACACTCTCAGAGGTCTTTACCAGACACCCTTCCTTTAGCCAGGCAGCAGCCTCCTCTGCAATAAAGTCTTCCACCTTGGAGGGAAGTTTAGTAAGATACGGGATGTGCTAAGAGTGGGCTACAACATTCCATCCCACAGAAACTCCATCAAGTTCTCTAGATAGAAACAACTCCACAGATTCAGGAAGTCTCTAAAACTTACCAGGTTCACTAAGCTCCTCCCTCCTCAAGCATATGTAAGGTACAAAGGCTGTTGAAAGACACTCTCAGACAAGACAAGCTGCCTAGAAGAGCCTCAGACTAGCCTAAAAGAGACAATCTCCAACCTGTTGAGCTGCTTGCAAGTTGTTCAGGGACAACTCTATTTTAGCCCCGAGAAGATTCTATGGACTTAGACATTATCGTATTAAGTTTCAAGTCAAAGGGGAAGTAGCCAATCTATTAAACTCTTGTTTTTTTAAACATGCACTGATTTTCTACAAATGGGACAAATTTTGTATAAAACACGTAACAATCTATACACATGTCCAAAGAGTAAAATAAATATGTCATGGCTCATTATGACTATGGAAAGAAAGAAAATAAATTCAAAGACTCCCATTGGTTACAGCCACAAGACTTTGTAACTATATTCCCACAAATGAAAGAGAGAAGGAACAAAATGGGCCAGAGTCTACCATCCTTCAGGGCAAAAGGAGATATGCAAAGCCAAGAACACACGCGACTACTGTTCTCTGAGCAGCCATTTCCGGTTTTGTAACAGCGCTACGGTGCCTGCCCTTCCGGGAGGCGCTGACATTCCACCTCTAAGGTGAAGTCACACAGCAAAGACTTTCCAGAAGAGGGAGATTCACTTGCAGAAGGCGGGTCACTCTGGGTGGGGCTGTCTTCTTCCTCTCTTGATCATCAGCCAGATTATGGGTGGATCGAGGCAGGAGGCAAATTATCAGCAATTTAAAACCTCATTAGTAGTTGCAGGGAAAAGGTAACGGTATTTGAACCTGGTTTTCCTGACTGTTTAAATATGCATCCCTATTTATGGGAAATATTCCCAACAGGAGAACTAGAAACTTTCTGAGCCCTGACATAAGGTTCTAAGGCAGTGGCTCTCAACCTTCCTAAGGCTGCGACCCTTTAATACAGTTCCTTGTGTTGTGGTGACCCCCAACCATAACATTATTATCATTGCTACTTCATAACTGTAATTTTGCTACTGTGTGAACTGTAATGGACAGAGGTTTGCCAAAGGGGTTGTGTGCAACCCCTAGGGTGAGAAATGCTGTCCTAGGGTGCAAACCTCAAATTTGAACTTGCAGGACAAGTTATAGCCAAAATATAAATTCTCTACAACACTGAATACGATCACCCCCAAAATCTGTGTAAAAAATTTTTATGAAGCATAAATGAGACTTGGGGCCAAATCCCAGGATATCTCATTATAGATATATAAATATACCAAGATCCTGAACCATCCCAAGCCACCCCAATCCAACCTACACCAGCTTCCAAACATGTCAGAGAAGTGATGAACAGTCTCAGGAATCCCCCTCCCCGACACCTTCACAATTTAAGAACGACCAGCCTCTTTCCCAGCCAGAGTGGTTGCTTCAGCAAGGAAACACAGTTTATGGTATACCAGATGCATCAGCTAACATCACACACCAGCAGAATTATGCTCAACACCACACGAAGAGCCTGCACCATCTCAACTTCTACTCTTAAACACCAGTGAGTAACTCAGATCTGTTTCTCAGAGAAGTGACCTTTCCCTCCCGAGCACGAAGCTCTTCAGGTTAAATAAAGCACACTTAGGCTTTCTACAATCGCCCTTGCTGGTAGGGCTCAGGAGCTATTTCTGGTTACTCATAAATGCTTTGTAGCCAGCCTCATTTTGCCTTATTATGTCCATGTTACAGAAGGTGTTCACAAGCAGTCTTAAGTAAAATAAATACAATAATATTTTAATAAAATAATTACTAAAACTAAACAAAATTTTGAAAGTAAAAAAAGTAAGTGCAGTGTTCATGTTTACAGAGCTCCTGTTTCCATCAATGATAAAGAGACACAAATCCCATATCCCCCCAGATACAGGGTTCAGTGTCTCAGGCTAAACTCTAATTCCATTTTGATTATGTTTTATGGAATTATAATCAGCAGTATTATCTCTGTGATTGGGAACTTTCCCGATCAGAACTCAAGAGGCAGAGATGAGAACTACTACACTCCTAACTATCCACAAGCCTGCCAACAATTCCTGTGACATAGAATATTCTAGAGTTCCCTTTGTGGCATTGCAGCATCACTTTGAGTCGGATGGAACCTAAAATCGCCAGCGTTCCTCCAAAACCAATGGGAATTCATCAGGTGTAAGCTTTTCATGTGCCTGGGAAGGAATATGACCATCAGTGCTGGTCCCTTGAAACAGAAGGTGCCACTGTTAACTAAGCCTCTATTAGGAAATGCGGTGTTTGGAGTTAATCAGATGCTCACATTATCATTTAATTGAAGATAAACTCTACTGTCACAGAAATTTACATCAACAGTCTACCTGATTTTTTTCCCCTTTCTACTTGTATGATGGGTGTATGTGTATTCTGCATTTGTGTGGGCACATCTGTGTGGGTGGGCATGCCCATGTGGGGCCAGGGTTTACTCAAGAGTCATCCTCAATCACTCTTCAACTTCATTCAATGATGCAGAGCCTCTAAATCAAGCCCAGAGCTCTCGGATGTGGCTGGCCATACTAGTCTGCATGCTCTAGGGATCAATCGCCTGTCCTCCTGAGGCTAAAATGAAGGAACACTTTCATGAGCTCTAGGATCTGAAGCCCGGTCTTCAGGCTTGTGTGGTAGCACACTAACCACTGAGCCATCTCCCCTCCCAGGCTCTCCCTTATTTACTTATTTTTCTGGAATGTTCAGGACTTCCATCTTTGTGGAGGAATCTTCATTAGGAATGATTTATTCTAAAGGTATCAGACTGGTACTGGTTAGGAAAGCATTTTCATTGGTGACCTGGGAGGTGTACCATTTAAAGAGAAAATCGACACAGAACAAGTTTGCTGCACTTGTAAGAAAAATACAATAATAAAATTTTCATATTTTTTGAAGGATGAGAAAAGCATAGCCAGTTGTCCACTTACAGTGAGTTCACAGAAGTCGATACTGTCAAGGCTTTTGCTTCGATGTAGTCTCCCTTTAATTCGTCTTAGAGAAGGTTTTCCTTGGCTGACATTGGAAGTAGCACCATTGGGGTTTTCAGAGGATGGAGTTACCCTGAAAGAAAGGAGGAGATGCTTGAAGAGACGGGTTTACAGGTGAACAGGAGTCTACTTGCAGGTTGCTATGGAAATGCCACTTTTTTTTTCTTTCCAAGATTCACATCCTATCAAATACTATTTCTGAATGTTTCTTAGCAGCTAACTAGTTTAGAAATTTCCTTGACAGAGTTCAAATATTTCAGAATTAAGATTCAGGAAAAGTTGACTCTATAGCCACCCTTTGGTGAGAGAACCAGTTCGATGCAGGCTGATGCTTCCTGGGGAACTCGCAGGCCACTGCTCCCCTCTGGGCGGTGATTTATGGAGCACTTAGACCAGTGCCTGGCACATCTGGGACAAGTCAGCCGTCACTGTGCACACACACAGATAACGCTTAGCAGGCTTTTGTTAAGCATGAACAAGATTTATTTAATCATACCTTACAAGTAAACATGAAAGTCACTACTTAATTCAGCTGATCATGGGGTTAGAGAAACAGATTTTAAAAAAACAGCAAAAAAAAAATATATATATATATACATATAAAACCAAGTGTCCACAGAATTCATCCTAGGACCTATGTTCTTCTGTCAAACCCAGAACTGCCAGGCACTGAGTCTCTGCTGGCAGTAGATGAGGTAATGGGCTAGAGAAGTTGCCTAGCACCTGCAGGGAAATAGCTCACTGCTGTCTGACGGAGGCTGTAAGCCAGACAAAGCAATGGGACTGTCTGAGAATGGGTTATGAAAGCCACTTTGCTTATTTTATGATGGCATCTCCTACTGCAACACAGTCCAAATTCACACATTAACCTTTGTGACACACATATGTTTTTATGCTGCAAATGCTGTCTGAAAGGGTGCATCCTCAATGTATCTCTCTTTAAAAGACGCACAGGTTGGAGTGACAACCAATCTTCAAACAGTTTTAATTTGGGGTAGGGAGATAGGGTTTTGCTATACAGCCTAGTCTGGCCCGGAACTCAAGCTCCTCCTGCCTGAGCATCTTCCTCTGTGCTGGTTTTACAGGCATGCAGCATCCTGTCTGATGCCGATGCTAACATTACCAGACGCTTTCTTTATTAGTAAGACAGTAAGTACTAAAACAGCCAAGAACACCTGCAATGTAGAATGAAAGGAATGTACATATATAGATATAATATGTGGAAAGTACAGAACAAATTGAGGATGGAAAGTGTTAACTGTCCCCTTTCCCCTTGTAGCAAACTCCATCTCTCTTTTAAACACACTGTGATCACCAGTTCTTCACACAATCTCCCAAGCAAGGTATATATTCATTAGTTTTTGTATCCTTCCTTCCTTCTTCCTTTGTTTTTTCTTCCTTCCTTCCTTCCTTTCCTTCTTTCTTCTCTCTGTCTCTCTCTGTCTCTCTGTCTCTGTCTCTGTCTCTCTCTCTCCCCCCCCCTCTGTCTTTCTCTCTCTCTCTTTCTTGTGTGTATGTGTGTGTTTGAATTTAGAACTTGCTTTGTAGATCAGGCTGGCCTCGAACCCACAGAACTATGCCTGCCTCTGCTTCCCCAGTGCTGGGATTAAAGGTGGATGCCACCATGCCTGGCTGTGTGTTATGTCTTTTTAGAATTTATTAGTAAGGTAACCAAATTGTGTTTTTTTTTTCTGTACCATATTTTTTCACTCAACAGACTTTGAAAATACTCCCATAATAAGTCAAAGAAAACCATTTCTCTGATTTTAAGGACTAAATAGTATTTCCTATGTAGACGTAACATTATTTATTAAATCACTCCCCTATTGATGGGAATTCAGTTTCCAAATGTGTCCTATGCTAAGACTGCGTATCTCTGACATTTGCACACAAATGCAACCTTTATCAAAGAAAGAGTCCTCAGAGGGTAATGCAAGTGCAGGGTGGGTGTTCTCTAACTGTAACAGGCACAGCTATCTAAAGACCTTACTAATCTGTGTATCCATCAGTGGTGCCGGGGAGCACCCACTCAGGATCTTTAAGGAACACAGCAACTCCATCACTCTATTGGCTTAAAGCCCAACTTCTCTATGGTCCTTGTCATTTTGCATGCTGAACTACTGACTTCTGTTATAAGATCTGTTGCAAAATTTGCCAAGTGCTGGGATTAAAGGCATGCGCCACTACTGCCTGGCTATTTTTTTTAAAGGTTTATTTATTTTATGTATATGAATACACTGTCATTATCTTCAGACACAGCAGAAGAGGGCATCGGATCCCATTATAGATGTTATGAGCCACCATGTAGTTAGGAGGCAGAGGCAGGAGAATTTCTGGGTTTGAGGCCAGCCTGGTCTACAGAGTGAGTTCCAGGACACCCTGGGCAATACAGAGAAACCCCGTTTCAAAAAAAAAAAAAAAAATCCCACCATAAATACAGCCTTTTCAGTTGATCTTTATGTATCTGCCAGCTTTTGTTTTACATATTTCAAATGCTTTTATTGCCTTTTATCTGAGACTCGTATCTTAGAGATTTAGTCTCTATAAAGTCTCTATGCCAATGACACCTTTTACTTTAATGCTATTTTTATGACAATTTCTCCCATCTGTGTCTAATCTTTACCTTTTTCTATGTTTTTGCATACCTATATTTTCAATCTTCCCAAATATCCTTTCATATCTCTTCTATTGTATCTCTAACTCCTGACATGAAATTAGAGTGTCTACCAAGATGGTAGGAGTCCATTTGACCTGAGATGGATACTGATCTACTTATTCCTGTCGTCTTATAGATTTTCATGTAAATATTTCCTTCCTTATTTTTCTGCTTGATTAGTGTGACTGGGTTTTCTCTGATCCCACCTTCCTTGGGACTTCATTCTGTTTCCAAGTAGTAATAGTTTAAAGTGACATAAGGGTGATTCTAACACTAGCTGGCTAACTGTAAACACTCATGCATGAACATACTCACATATGCTGGATTCCCGACAGACATTCTAAAATCAATTCTAGAAAATGGCGAAATATTCGTACATAAGTTATGTGCATTTTCCATAGAGCTGAAATCATTCTAGATCATTTATAACACCTGATACAATGCACATGTCACACAAGCAATTGTAATACTGCCCTCTGGGGAATAAATACAAGATAGTATTGACATATTCTTACCCACAGCGGGTGGAACCTGTGCATATGGAATCCAGGGTTTCGAAGTCTGACTCTATAGTTGAACTTACCTTCTCTCCCATGAGCAGGCCCAACTAGCATCCTCACGTGCTCCTCTGCAATAATTGGCCTTACGCCTCCTCACTCCCTTCTTAGTACTCCCACACCACCCTGAGCTCTACCAGCTCTGACCAGCTGGCAGGCTTCCTATCGCCAGAGCCTTATTCTGCTCTCTCTAGCTTACTCCTCCAGCATTTGTTTGGCCCGTCTGGCCATCCCCTTTTCTACTGACAAGCAAAAGCGCCCAGACGTCATTGTCATTATCGCAATGTTCCTTTCCCCTCTTTCTCCACTGTCTTTTCTCTCCTCAGGGACCTGCTAATCCCGGGAGTCCTGGGTTACTTCTATTTCTACTGGGCTGTCCTTTCCAGCTACAGTATTCATTGTGCCTGCCCTCAGTGACTAACAGAGACGCAGGACTTGCTGCTGGGAGGTTTGTGGGAAAACATTTTTGGGTCAAGAAACTTGGCAGATCCTGTAGAGACAGCTTCATCTGTGGCCCAGCAAGCAGAGACTGCTTTAGGGAGTAAGGAAGCATGTCTGGCAGCTGCTATCACTGAGAAGGGAAAGAGACCACCGACATCACACTAAGTGTGCTCCCAGTTCTTTCTCCACTCCATCCCTGGGTTCGCCCTCAAGCCAAACACACAGCTGTGCCCTGGACAGTGGCTCTACAAGCCTTTTCTCTTGGTACAGCATCTCGCTTACTAAGCACATATCAGAATCCTCAGAATGCTAGTTCACAGAGGACATTCTTTACTGTTTATTCAGGCTGTCGTTAATTTGATTTTAATGAACGTTTAAAATTTTGATGAATTTCCTGTAAATCCTCCTTCCGGTTTAGTTTCCAAAGTACAAATCCGATGATGTCATGCTCGGGATTCTCAACAGGTAAAGAAGCACACCTCGGAGCTCCATCGTCTTCTCTTCTCCACAGAACAATGAAGGGCTTGACTCACAGGGAAACATTTCAGGACACTGAGGGTGGGCAAAGCCTTTCTTGGACAAGACATCAAAAGCACAGGAAACAGACCCAAAAACAAACAAGTGGGATTACATCAAACCAAACAACTTCTGGACGGGGAACAAGCAACAGCAGAGAGGCAGCCTACAGGGGGGAGAAAAGAGCTGCCGTCCAGCAGATACGAGGAACCTCAAAACCCCAGCAGCAAAAAGAGAAAATATTCTAATTTAAAGAATGGGCAATTGTGTGCAGTGACTACAGATTACAGCTCCTTGAACTGTGGATCAAAACCCCACATGAGGTCATCCACCTCATGGGCATAGGAAAATTTGGCATATCTGAACGTTACGTGGTCATGGAAATTTTTGGCAACAATGAAAAGTTTCTGTTTTGGCAAGAGCCAAAATCAAACGTAATATCACAGACAGCACTCGCCTGGGGTGTATTGTGACTTCACTACAGTGTTAGTTCTGAACACACAGCATACAAACTTTGATAGCTTGTGCCAGGATGCCAGGGAACACTGGTGAGTGCTGCCAGTGACACCATCTCAGATTCAAGATGGCGACACAGGACTCAATGCAC
Organism: Mastomys coucha; assembly: GCF_008632895.1. Classification (NCBI taxonomy): domain Eukaryota; kingdom Metazoa; phylum Chordata; class Mammalia; order Rodentia; family Muridae; genus Mastomys; species Mastomys coucha. The sequence goes on from NW_022196904.1 coordinate 55,684,666, forward strand.
TTTTTACTGGAGATACATTTTTCTGCTCTTACAGAAAGACGATGGATGTTTCTATAGAGAAAACAGACTATTTTCCTGCTGTCAGTCTTTAACATGTAAGTATCAAATTTGCATATCTTTGGATTTTGCTGGGTTAGAATGTTTGGTTTTAAAAATTGCTCTATGGCCCAGTGTAGTGGTGCATGCTTTTAGTCTCAGCACTTGAAAAGCAGAGGCAGGCAGATTTCTATGAGTTCTAGGCCAGCCTGGTCTAGATAGTGAGTTCCAGGAGTATGTAGAGAAACCCTGTCTCAAAAATACATACATACATACATACATACATACATACATAGACAAAAATTTTTCTTTGAATTGCTGATTTGAGTTTTAGGGAAAAAATGAATTTTGGCTTGGGATTATGATAAAGTTTGCAACAATTTCTGAAATGTCTATATAGCTAGGGTCATTTGAAATTGTCTTGGTAAACAAAGGATTTAGAAGTAGAAAACCTTTAAGAAACCCTATCAAAGAAAACAATATATTTTATATTTCAGTTAGAATATTGAATATTGTTTATCATAAAGAAATAAATTTGGGAGGAGATGTGTGTATACAGGTTTATCCTGATTTAATACTCTGTAATGTATCTGCGTACTGAGCATTACATGAAACCCCATAAATATGTACAATTTTAATTTAATATCCTAATTTGGAATAAGTTTAGCTTAAATTTAAAAAGAATTAATAAGGTATTAATAAAAAATCTACAACCCAACTTTTCTTTTTATTTCTTGTCGACTAGTTGCATGGGCTAACTACATTTTAGGAAATTAATATAAATATAATACCACCTTTTTGGGTAAAGAAATTTATAATTTTTCTCAAACTCTTTTGACATCTCAAAGCCATACAAGTTTCTCTTTTCCCCAAACTTAATGCTTGCCATGAATTTATATCCAGTTATAAGTGGCTAGCGTGCAATAGAGTATAAGGAGAGGGCAAAACAAAAAAAATCCTAAATATAATCATTCATCTATTAAATATTTGCATTATATATCCAGTGGTCATCGGCTCAGGCCTCACCTTGGCCAGAGACTCCCAAGAACATAGCATTTTTGTCTGAGTCTAAGCAGGTACTTGTTCAGGAGGACCATTAACTTAAATGCTGTAACCAGGTCTCTGAAGGTTAGACACAGTTGCTAAAAGGCAGGAGATTTGGCATAAACTCCTCCCTCTTTGGTGGGGAATAAAAATGAATGGTGACCCAGGTAGTAACTGAAAATGTTAACTCCAGGCCACAGCAAAATGATCATGTACTTCCAGCACAGGTAAAATACTGCTTCTCTTTTCTTCCTCATTTTCTTTGTGCATCGATGATGGCCCTACAGAGTGATGTGCATGTGGTTAGTTTGGCTGCCAACAATTCTAATGAGAAAGCTTTTGGTGGTTTGAAAGAAAATGAATGGCCCCCATAGGCTCATAAGGAGTGGCACTATTAGGAGGTGTGGCCTTGTGGGAGGAGGTGTGGGATTCATGTTCTGCTGCCTTCAGATCAAGAGATAGAACTCTCAGCTCCTTCTCCAGCACCATGTCTGCCTGCAGGCCACCATGCTTCCCACCATGACAACAATGGGCTCTGAAACTGTAAGCCAGCCCCAATTAAATGTTTTCCTTTATAAGAGTTGCTGTGAGGTTGCTTTCTTCTCCTTCCCAGGACCAGTAGTCTCAATTAATCTGGACCCCCGAGATCTGTCAAACACTGGACCACCAACCAGGCAGCATACACCAGGTGATTTGAGGCCCCCAACACACATACAGCAGAGGACTGCAGGGCCTGTGTTCATTCAGAGACGATGTACCTAAGCCCCGAAAGACTGGAGGCCCCAGGGAGTTTAGAAGTCAGGTGGAGTGGGGGGTGGGAACATCCACATGGAGACAGGGAGGTAGGGAGGAGGTATGGGATGTTGAGCAGTTGGAGGGTGGACAGGGATGGGGGTGAGGGGGGTGGGGGAATAAAATATGGAGTGTAAAAATAAATAAATAAATTTAAAGAGTTGCTGTGGTCATGGTATCTCTTCACAGCAATGAAACCCTAAGACAAGACCCATGTAAGTACAAACAAACAAACACAGTTTCACTTGATATGAAATAAACTCAATCTAAAATCAATCTCTCCTCCCCTAACGCACACACCTTGTGCCTCCCTCCTTCCTCCCCAAGGTATGCCTCCTTTCTCTGACCCCAGTATTATGGAGCCCAACTGAATAATTCAGATGCTCGAGGACAGTTCCAGAAATCCTCAAAGGAACGCTTTTTGTTGACAGGAAAGCACAGATCTAAGCAACTTATATAACTTACCTTAAATTAAGGAGAAACTAATGACTAACTTACAAGAAAGCTGTTCTTTCCCAAGTCCTAAATTTCATTCGTTATAAAATTAAGAGTGTTGTCTCAGTAGGAGTACTACACACACCAGACTCAAGAAAAGCAGAGCAGCTGGACTCTGCTGGAATTACAGACATGAGTAACTCGAGGGCAGAACGACACTAAGGTCAGATCCTTGACATCTTCCGGAGTAGCTGTGTGACTCTGGGAAGCCGTTTAAATCCTTCAAAATCTCAGTTTCCAGTGGGGTTTGGTGGTTCACACCTATAACTCCAGCATGGAAGACTGAGACAGGGGGACTGCTCTGTATAGTGAGTTCCAAGCCAGTCTGGACTATAGAGTGAGAGAGCTGAGTGTAGTGCGTGTGGAGGTGAGGTCTCTCTCTTCACGCTCCTCTAATCTTCTTATGGATCCACATTTTCCTTTTGGACATAGCTAATGTGTCCACAAGACAAGACCCCAGACTTCTCGCGTTTGACTCCCTGTTTCCAATGTAGCCCCCTATTCCTGGCTCCTGGAACCCGGCTTCTATTGGCTGTGTTTACTGACCTTGATAGGTTAGGTGTGGTCTATACTGGAGGCTCCACTAGCTTAGCTACCAGGAGGGAAAGCACGCATACTCCCCCTGCTGGCCTTGAAGGGTACTTCAGTCTGCTTCCTAGAGAAGGCTCTCATGTGAGGACTTGCTGGCTCCTGCCCAGATGTTATTACCAACTGAGTAAATTGTTTACCATTGCCTTCTAGTTCCTTGTGTGTGCAATCTCCTGGCTGAGGCCACCAGGGAAAAGTAAACACCAATCTGGCCCTATCAATCTTGTCACACCTGAAGCCGCAACCCCTCGGCTGTCTGTTGGCTGCTGTCCAAATCCAGTCCTGGAAATTTCTGACATGGGCCAGTGAAGTCCCCCAGGAAACTTAACTATCACTCTTTTAAGACACACAGCGGTGCAACGGAGCTCCTTGACACCAGGCACTGCCTCTCCCTCTCCCAGGCCCTTCCCTCAGCTGGAATGTCTTTTTGCTCCCCACCCTGGAGGCCAAATGTGTCCAGGAGCCTCTGGCCTTCATTCAACATGTGTTCGAATTAGAAGTTTTGTTCACTGTCATCTCTGACCACACCCCACACAGTACAAACAACTTCCAAGCCTCTCTGCCTCACCCCTTTTCCGGTTTCCAGTGTAAGAGAATTTAGTAACAATGAAGAACTGGGCCAATTAAATAAATAAGATGGTAAAATGAAGCAGTTACATAAGAAGAAAATTGTTCACAAAGCTTATCACTAATCACTCCACAAGATACTAATTTAGAGGCTGAAGAGCTGTCTCCATAGTTAAGAGCATTTGCTCTTCTGGCAAGAGGATCAGGGTTGGGTTGCTAGCACCTACTTGGTGGTTTACAACCATCTACAACTCCAGTTCCAGAGGATCCCAGGCCCTTCTGTGACTTCCATTCCACAGTTACAATGTACACATACAGTACACATACATACATGCAGGCAATATGCTCATGCACATAAAATAGTAAAGTCAATAAACCAGGAGCAACCAACAGCCACAGCAGACTCAAGGCAATGCTAATGAATGGCAGTGCAGTATGGTTTGCTGTGAAGGGGAATTCTGAGCAAAGGTGTGGGAACAGGAGGCTTGCGGTACTGAAGGCTATGCAGCAGCTGGCTTGTACAGGGCACTAATCCTTACGAGGACATTTCACTAAGGTAGTAAAGGACTGATAAGATGGCTAAGCCAGCAAAGCCCAAGTGGACATACCTAAGTTCAGTCCCGGGAACCCTGGTGGGATGAAAGAACTGGCTTCTGCAAACTATGCTCTGACTTCCACAGAGGTGCCATGCTACACACACGCATGTGCTACACACACACACACACACACACACACACACACGCTCACAATCACACACATGAATAAATAGATGTCATTAAAATGTTTTTTAAAGATAGTAAACTTTCTTTGTAGTTTATAGTTATCAGATAGAGAAGCCCCAATAATTCATTTATGTAAAGGATTAATAATAACTGGCTATTCATTCCATTTATGAAAAGGACCATGTCCATAATTTGCTTATTTAAAAACTGTGTGAAAGGCCCTATTGCTGAAGAGACAATGCCCTTCAGTCATGGCTCAGAGACCCCTGAGCTTGAACTGATCTGAAAGTCCCCTCCCTAACGATCGTAGTACCAGAGGGCACCACGCAAGCTGCCAAAGGGAAGCAACCGACGGTCCTACCCAGCTAAGATGCCCTTGAACCGCATCAGTGACCTGCATAACACAAGAACCCTCCGGGTGCTGGAGTGGCAGGCACACCTTGGTGGTAACCAGCAGCTCTTTAACTGTACTTAAGGCCCACTCAACAACCGAGAAGCCGTGCCTGGTAGTGGAAACTGAGCTAACTACACAGCGATAGTGAAGGCGTGGTTACTGGAGGAGAATCTACAACTGCTAATTTACTAAACCAGAATAATCCCCTAACAATAATCCAAACATATCTGTCCTTATGTCCACAGATAAGTGTAGTCTTTATACACACACCCTATCGAAGACATTTCTCTTTTCAATAGACAGAAACCACTTCAGAAAACCATGATCAATCCGAATGTGGACTTGTAGAGCCAAGCCCCAATGGAGATATCTGCAAAATACCGCTGCACTTAAGGCCTAGGGAGCATTGTACCAGAAAGGCAGAGAGGGCCAGAGGACACAAGAGAGTTTGCTGTGAGACTGTCATATCAAAAGCTACACAATGAAGTCTCACCAATGCGACCGCCCAAATGTGAGCAGAGCAAAGGCAACACCAATGGACGTGCCAAATTTGACAGGGAAAAGCCCCTCAAGGGCTCAATCCTACTCAAAGAACTACAGGCAACCGAGGAGAAAGCTGGGAGCAGAAGAGGTGGGCTTCCCCAGGAAAGAGCACAATGATTGGTTGTACTCTGCCACAGGGTCAGTTCTGCAGGAAAACCTTGGCAACCCAAGGGTGCACTGTGAACCAGAGCTGGGAAAAGACCTCTACAAGGCACTTCCTGGTTCCTTTGCATCTAGTCTCAGCCATTCTCTCCTGCTCCCTCCCCCCACAACCCCCGTACCCAGGACTGTATTCTTCCTGGTCAACCAGCATGAAAGTTGTGTCTAGGCAAGTAAATGACTTTGTTTGTAAAATGGAAGAAAAAAAAAAACCGGAACCTACCTCACAGAGGTGGCTAAATGAAATGACAGGACACTTGGGAAGCATCTCCACTGGGTCTACAGGGAGTGACTTAAACGACAGCTCTTACCATCCTCCATTATGTGGAGGCTGCCGGAAACGAGCACATAGAGACTATGTGACTTCCAACAACCATCCAAGAAAATTGAGCAGGGGACATTCTTAGAAGTGTGCAGGAAGCGAGCTGGCTCGGTCCCTCCCTAAGGTCAGTATAAGCACTCCTTGAAGCACTTGGTGTCAAAACTCAAGACTGTTGAAAATAAAATTATTATGAAAACATTTGTCACATTTCACATAAAAATAGATCAGGGTAATTATTATTTGGGCCGGTGGAAAAATTTCACCTTATTTAGAAAAACAGTGTTTGCAAATGTAATCAAGTTGAAGTTCTTGAGATGAGAGCATCCTGGATTACCCAGATGGGCACAGCATCCAGGGATCCAGGGATGCATGTAGGTAAAGGGGAGAAGAGGAGGCAAGGGACACAGAGCAAAAGGCCGTGAGCTCATGGAGCCAGAGACTGGAGTAACATGGTCACTGAGAACACCTGGGCCACCAGAAATAGAAAGGACAAGGGTGGGCCAATCCAGAGCCATCCAGGGCACATAGAACTATGAATCCAGGGACTCATAGTTCTTGTTCTTGTGGTCCTAGGAAATACAATGCAGCAACCAATGGTGGTCCCCAAAGAAAGACAGCTAGCCGCACAAACATACAAGTGTCTGGGGCAAGGGCAGCAGGCCCCAGCAGTACTATCAAGCAGCTTTCAGTTTCTGTAACAAACACCCAGAGAAAGTAATCTCAAAAGAGGGAAAGTCTTCGGGCTGTGTGTTTCAGAGACATTTAGTCCGTCTGCTGACTCCTTGCTTCTGGGCTTAGGAGCAGAAACATCACTGTGAGAGAGAGAAAAAAGCTGCCCACCATATTGAGAAGACAGAATAAAATCAACTAACACACAGAGGCTGAGGACAAGATAAAGCCTCCACGGACATGCCACGTTGACCTCCTTTAACTCACCCTCTCCTCCCTGCCCTGGGCGTTTCCATCCATTCCCAATCACACCTTCAAATAATGGAGTCTAGCAACAGAGGAGTCGGCAGACAGGGTCAGAGACCTTAGGATCCAGTCACCTGCCAATGATTACCTCCAGCAACTGGGCTGGCAGAGCAAGCCTTCAACCACGAGAGGGAGGAAGGGCACTTCATACTCTAACCATAACAATAGCAACAACGTTCCTGAACAGATAACTGCAAACATCCCCACTTCCTCTTTCTAGGATACAAGAGGAAGGGGTGAGCTGGGAAGAGGTTCCTCCAATGCGAGGCTGGTTGGGTTTCCACCTCAATTGATGCATAGATCCAACAATCCCTCTGCAGAACCAGTAAGAAAAACAGAAGACACAACGCAAAGGAAAGCTGAGAGCCCAAAACACCCAAGGTAGGCTGAAGTGTGGCAACAAAGCATGAGATCACCCTACTCTGTCCTTCCTACCGGCATAAGCTTTGCAGGCACGAAGTCTTTTTACACATAACATAATCATTCAGAGAGGGGGAACATTACACATTTTCAGAAAGATCTTGGCACAAATCTTCATATATGCAGACTTTATAGTACAAACTCACATGGTGTAAGTAGGCAGATGTCTCCGGTGCCTTCCAAGGTCTGGCTATACTGCTGAAATCTGCAGTAGGTTCCTACCTACAGCTCTGAAGCTGGGACTTGGACTGTCCCAATGCAACATTGTAACATTTAACAGGGCTGTTCCCCCAACTCTCCAAACAATTGCTACACGACCCTGACAAGATGAAATGTTATCTAGAAGAAAATTCCAGAGGAAAACAAACCGATACAGGAGTTGGGCAGCACAATATTTTCCAACTTAAAAAGGGGGCAAGGCAGTGAGATGTTTTCACATGGCCTTTTCCCCTGTGTCCCTCATCTCCTCTTATGTCCCTTACAGATCCTCACTAATGGATTTGGTGTCCACCTGGATAAGAACTGCCAAGCCTGATGATCTGAGTTTGACCCCTGGGACCCACAAATGGAAGGGTCATACACATGTGGTACAGACCACACATCCCACCCACCCACTCCACACACAAAATAAATAAATGCAGGAAAAAAAAGAATTATATGTCTGTTTTGAGAAGAGATTGTGTTCTTTAGTCTACCATTGTGGAAATGAGATCAACTTTTGCAAGTTAGCATTAGATAGAAGTGACATGGCTTTTTAACATGGAAAAGTTGATTGGAAACACAGCAGCTTTTTTGTGGGCCATCTCTTAATAAGATGGTTGTATTCCAGGCCTTGATTCACTCTTGGCCTCCAATGTGAATTGCTGGAGTATAAAAATTACCTGGATTTTATTTTCCTTGAGTCCTGTTTTCAGAGAGTCTGTGTCTGGGGACTCTACCTTCAGAAGCAACCCCCCAAATGATGAAAGGGAATGAATCTCATTGAATGCTGATGTTCATGCCTAGCAGCTTCTCCATTAGCCCATATCAAACGACAAGAAAATGACTTCTTTAAACTTCCTGCCTAGCTGTGCATGAGATTAAGAATCCATTTATTGGGCTGGGGATGGAGTGGAGAATGCCTTGCCTTAGCATGTGTGTGGTTCTAGGTTTTCGTCCCAGAACTGCTCCTCAAAGAATCCACCTATTTATTCAACTAATACTTATTGAGAAGCTATTTGGGGCCTCGAGAGCATTTGTAGGACATTTAGCAATGGATTAAATAGAGAAAAGCCCTCCCTGTGCAATTTATAGTCTATTGAGAGAAAGAGAATCTATGTGAAAAATCAGTGAGATACAGAGTTGGTTTCATCAATTAAATGCATAGTTGCAGGCTGGAGGGACGGGTGGTGTTGACATCTTTCCCTCTATCTGCCAACAAGACAGCCAAGAGTGACCTACTTGTCTGATGACTGTGTGTGTCTCCAAGCCCAATGACCCCCTGGGGGCAAGCACCTTTATATCCAATAAGCCATCTTGTCCATTGTTTTGTTTTGTTGAGACAGGGTCTCAAGTTGGCCTTGAATTCAAGATATTCCTGCCTCAATTTCCCAAGTGATGGAATTATGTGAACCAGGCGCTCACTACCCTGCTCTGCCTAAGAATGACCCATTCTTCATTTATTTGTTAAAAAATAAAATAAAATCATCTTCCACAGATCTATTTCTTTTTTAGTGCTTGGCTCAAGCTCAGGTTGATGCATGTGCTGGGCAAACACTCCTCTGCTGAGCCACACCCCCTTTCCCCAAGGACATCCTGTTTGTTTGGTTTTTGTTTGTTTGTTTGTTTGTTGACAGGATTTCTTTGTGAAGCCCTGACTGTCCTGGAACTCCCCCAGTACACCAGGCTGGCCTCAAACTCAGAGATCTGCCTGCCTTTGCCTACTGAGTGCTGGGATTAAAGGCCTGTGCCACCAATGCCCAGCCACCAAGAACACATCTTAATTCAACTGTAGCAGTTTTAACAATCTGGTCTTCTATGTGCTGTCCTTGGCTGGTTAGCAAGTGTAAATGCCTTTTTCAAAATAAGTTTGTTTTTAACAAATGGGGGAGGACGACAAAAGATGCTAACATTTCCCAAGCCTGTGTTACTCACCCAGACCCAGCAGTAGGAACAGGCTGGTGTGACATTAGAGCTGATCTTTGTAACACCATGAGAGAGATAACAAGAGTCTCTGCTTACCCACGGAGAAACAAGCATGACAAAAACTTGTTGAAGGTCACACTGTGAGTGGCACAGGGGAAACTTGAACTCTGTGCCCACAGTTATAGTCTTTCCTTTACTATTGACCACTATTGGAATTGTTTTTTGTTTTGTTTTAAACCCACATATCCTGGATTGACCAACCCAGATAGACTTTGAAACATTGTTTCAGGTTTTAGGTAGCAGAAGTTACTTCTCCACTTCACAAAAGCAGCCTCACTTTGGCTTTCTCTACTTAGGAATATATTACCCTACAGTCAATAGAATCGAACATCTAAAAAGATACTCATATCCTATGTTAAGCACTAACTACTAATTTTCAAATTAAAATGGTCATTGACTCTCACAATTACTGGCTCCAGACTCTTATGCGCACCCCACTACTTTTCCTTTCTTGTTTCTTTTGTGGGTGAATCTTAAGCCTGCCTCTCCAGCCAGTGGAATGCCCAGGTGGCCCTAGGATCCCATGTGGCATATTAGGATGCTAATACAACATACAACCTACAGGATAAACGATTGTGCGAACCAGATCTGGATAATTCCTAGACATTTTCACTTGATGGTGTTCTTTTCAATCACCCCCATAACAGCATCCAGGTTGGAGGAAGCAGAAATCGTGCAGATAAAATGACAGTCCTCGACAAAGCGACGCTAACATCACAACTTCCTCCCCTTAGCGTGGGAACGGCTCATCTTTTACTATGTGCCCAACAGCAGGTGCATTGGGGGAAAATAACAGAAGACGCACAGACAGACAGGGACCAATGGGTTGCAGGGCTATGTCGCGGTCTGCGGCAGAGCTCGGCGGCCGCGTGCAAATCCCAGCCAGCACTCGCCGGCGCCCGGGAGAAGGAGAGCCCGAGCGAGGCCGGGATGCGGGGCGCGGGGTCCCAGCCGCTCCCTCTCCGCGCGCTCTCGAAGCCACCCGCAGGAGCGAGGCGCGCGGCCCGGGCGCTGGGCGATGGCTGCTCCACCAGCTCTGCGCGCCCCATCGCTGCCAGGCCCCGAGCCCCCGCCCTGCTCCCGAGCCCCTGTCCCTATCAGCGCGCTCCGGCCCTGCCCCCCAACCCCCCAGCACCCCAGTCCCTGTCCGCGCGCCACTGGTATCCCCATCTCCCCCGTCCGCGCGCCCCAGCCCCGAGTCCTTACCACAGCTTCCTCTTGAGCGGCAGGAGGCTGCCGCGGTTGGACGGGGTGACGCCGATGGCCATCTGCAGCACCGTCAGGTATTTCTGGTACTTCATCTTGTCCCCGCTCCGCTCGCGGGCAGGGCCCCGCCGCCGCCGCCGCCGCCGCAGACACAGCCCCTCCAAGCGCCGCATAGATCAGCTCTGGGCCATCCGCCGCCCCGCCGCGCGCCCGGCTCCCGCTCCTGCCGCCGTGCGTGGCCCGCTCGCGCCGCCGTGCGTGGCCCGGTACTGCCGCCGTGCGCGCCCTCTGCCCGCTCTCCGCCGCCCGGCGCGAGCTCGGCACTGCTGCGCACCGGAGGCGGGCGCGGCCTGGAGGCGGCGCTAAGCGAGCCTTGCACCACGCAGGTCCGCACCCCACGTGCCTCAGTTTCCCCGAGGGGGCTGGCAGCCTATTTGCAGTCGACTACTACCGCAAAGAATCTCAGACCAGAAAAAAAAATGTATATGATTACCACTTAGTGGTTTGTCTCTTATAAGGTGTTTTGTTTTCTGCCTGGATGTGATTGACGACTTTGTTTCTACACAGTGTGTTGCACATATGTTATATGGGGCGCAGTCCTCATACACAGAGTAGTTCTGGATGGTGGAAATGTAGAGTTGGCAAAAATACCTCAACAATCAGTTGTGAAAAGTTGAGATTGTTTTATAACCTTTAAACTTACTGTGGAACTAATAAGGGAATGTCGTGGGGCCAATAAAATAGGGAAAAGGAATTAAAAAGTAGACAACGGATGCATTTTACACTAAGATTTAAAATATTGCAGCAACAGGCCTGCAATCCCTTCTGTGGAACCAAAGTTCTCCTGGAAGGGGGTGGAGCTGGTGAGGCAGCTCTGTAAGCCAAGTGCTTGAAGCATGGGGACCATTCCATCCCCAGCACTCCTGAAAAAAATGAGACTTGTTGTCGAGTCTTGCCAAATCAGTGAGAGACACTCCCTTCACCCCCTCCACCATCCGCCCGTCCCTCACCCCCGTCTAAAAGAAGGTAGACAACGGTTTCAGGAAGACACTTGATATGTATCTCTGGCCGCTACATGGCTCCCACACACATGTACACCACAAAAGGCACAGTACTGCGGACACCTTGAGCCATGCTTGGCCGCTAGGGCACTGTGTACTCACACAGTGCCTTTTCTGTGTTTTGGCGAACTCTCAAATTACGATTTCTATCAGGGTTCTATAACTTGGACTGCAACCATGCAGGATCTCAGAGGTCCTTTCATGTAATTCTAGTTTGGGGTCATCATATTTCCTCTAGTACATCCTTATTCTTTTTGTCACATTTATGCTGCTTAGTTTTTGTCAAGTTAATTCAAAGAAGAGTGATCTGCCAAGAAAGAATCTCAATTGAGGGATTGCCTCCACCAGATTGGCCCATTGGCCTGGCCTGTCAGTGTGAGCATTTTCTTGCATAAAGATTGCTATGGGAGAACCTGGCCCACTGTGGATGTTGCCACCTCAGGATAGGTAGTTGTGGGATATATAAAAAGCAGGCTGAACAAGCAGTGCGGAGCAAGGCAGTAAACAGCATTGTTCTATGGCTTCTTCAGCTCTTGTCTCCAGGTCCTGCCTTGAGTTCCTGCTCTGTTTTCCCTCAGTGAAGGACTGTGATGCAGAACTGTAATCTTAAACTCTCTCCTGCCTTTGGTCAGTGTTTCATCTCAGCGAGCATACTAGGACAACGTTATTTTCTTTTGTTTCTGTTTTTTGCTTGTTTCTCATTTGAGACACAGTCATACTCTGTTGCCCAGGCTGATCTTGAACTCATGTCAATCCTCCTGCCTCAGCCTCCTAGTGTTGGGATTATGGGCATATGCTACCGTTACTCTCCTTACTTCAGTTTCTATGGCCCTCCTTTCACCCTGGGGTTATTGGCCACCAGCCAATAAAAACAAAGGAAGCAGAGTTGACAAACAGTGTTTCAGATAGCCCATGAGCATAGACAGAAGTGAAGACACTCGAGGATCAGCTTTGGGGGGACAGATCAACATTGTTTAGGGCAAATCAAGGGTTATAGGAATCTTCAGTGTGGGCAAGGGTCATTGGCTGAAGGCTAAGACACTGATGCCTCATGAGGAGGCATTCTAGGAATCTCAGGTGCTTGCTGAGTGCGTTTCTTATTCAGAAAAAGAAAGCTTAACCTGTAATCCCAGGAAGGCTCCAAGATATTCTGTAGATAGAGGATATGGGGGTTTTGAGCTCCCCAGACAAAATCAAAGAAGCCCTGCTGGTAAAGGGAGGCTGTCATTTTGCACCGAGCTCAGAAAGCTATCCAGTTGCCTGTTCCTTCTATACTTCCCCTTATGTAACAGACTGCACCTGAATTCCATCCTCCTGTGTTTATTGTTTCTTAGCTGCACCTTCATCTTCGTTGATCAATATCTTCTTTCCAGTTCTATACAATGCTGTGTGCCTCAAGCACAGCAAGGAAAGACAGAGATGCAATGGTATCTCTATGCCAGCACCTAAACTTAATAGCAGACGTCCACTGACCAAGCACAGACACACTCTGGAAGAACTTCCGTGGGATCGTGCAGGTAGATTGGTGGATAAGAGCTCCACATAAGCATGACGACGAGAGTTTGGATACCTGGCATACACACATGCATACACACACATGAGCACATACCACATACATACATGCACATGCATGCATGCACACAAGAGCACATACACATATGGACACACACACATACACACATGCACACACATACACACACATACACAACCACACACATACATACACATATGCATACATGCATACACACATATACATGAGCATACAGCACACACAAACAGAAGTTGTGATTCCCCACTCCTGAAATCCCAGTACTGAAGGGTAGGGCACGGGGTGGAGACAGGGTGGGGCTTGCTGGTCATCAGCCTTAGCAAAAGCCAGAGAGTTCGTAGAGAAACGAGTTACTTTTCTATTGCCATGACAAAACATCATGACCTAAGCAACTTATAAAAGAAAGCATTTAATTGAGGGCTTCCTTATAGTATCAGAGAGTGAGTCTATGGCTATCCATGGTGGGGAGCATGGCAGCAGGCACACAGGCATGGTACTGGAGCAGTAACTCAGAGCTTACATCTTGAGACAAGAGCAAGGCAGAGAGAGAAAGAGAGAGAAAAAGAGTTGAAAAAAGGCATGAGCTTTTGAAACCTCAAAGCCCACCCCAAGTGATATACTCCCTGCAATAAAGCCACACCTCCTAATCCTTCTCAAACAGTTCCATCAACTAGAGACATAGATTTCTAATATATCAGCCTATGAGGGCAATTATCATTCAAACTACCACACATGATATACAACAAGTACATGCACACTAGTAATCTAATGTGATGATCACTGATTGTGATGGACTGCCATTAGAAAGGACTGTGGGCTGAATGACCAATAGCAGAGCCTGTGTCACATCCATTTGCTCAGAGTTAAAGTGTTATGTTAACTGAAATCTGAACCATTCTTTGAGGGACTGATGCTGTTTTACTAAAATGTAGTAGCTGATACTGAGCATATCTGAACCAGGACAGCCAAAACTATATATGTATGTGTGTAATGTACACATGAGTACTGGGAACAAGTTACCTGTATGCCCATCAGAAAGAAATAACAAATGTTAATCCTCACCCTCCACACTATCTCCTCTCCATTTTTGAAATAATCAGCACATAAGATTAGCACACATAAATTTCCTTGTGGTTTGGGCCCCCAGCATTATTTCATACGCAGATAGGAAAGCAACTCTACATCCATTCCACTTCCATTTGTCCAGGACTTTTAGCTCTAACAGGAAATGAGGAACTAGTAGGTCTCCAATACTTCAAATGCACTCACATGCAAGAGAGGACCTTGGAGCTGTGCTCAGGATCAAATGCTGGGGCTAGTGTGTGCTAAGCAAATGTTCTATCACTGAGCTACACTCCCACTTAAAAAGTCATTTTGAGACAGGTGCTTGCTAATTTTCATTACAATCCTCCTGTCTCAGCTTCCTGAGTACTGGGAACCACCATGCCCAATACTATCTTCTTAAGAGACATCAAGTCTCACCAGCAAATATTCACTGTTTCTTTTATTTGTTCGTCCTTTTGCATGGCTTTTGCTGTTTGTGGGGTGTTTGATGAAACACTACATTGTGCTGAGTAGTTAATTTATACAGAGGCTGGTGGACCGACTGGGGAAAATGAGAGATAGAAAGGAACATGAGTGAAACACTTTCTGAATGGCAGAGGAATCTACGTGGACATAAAAGGCAGAACACTGAAAA